>NC_073263.2:83601407-83912073 GCF_029289425.2 Pan paniscus | reverse complement strand
TTGATATGGTTTAGAAGAATGTATAATGCTTAATTGTTCTCTTAACTATTTGTAAAACATTGAATTAACACACTGAATCATTTATAAGGATGTACTCATGCAAATGCATATTTAAATTTAGTCCTTTGTTAGGGACCCTAATGTTTGGGTCATGGGGGGAGATCTCTCATGAATAGATTAATGCCCCCCAAGGGGAGGAGATGAGTGAGTTCCTGTTCTATTAGTTCCACAGAGCTAACTGTGTTGTTAAAAAGAGCCTGATACTTCCCTTCTCTCTCTCTTGCTTCTTTTCTTGTCATGTGGTCTCTGCTCATGGCGACTCCCCTTTGCCTTCTGCCATGAGTGGAAGCAGCCTGAGGCCCTCCAAAAGCAGATGCCAGAGCCATGCTTCTTGTATAGCCTGTTGAACTGTGAGCCAAATAAACTTCTTTATAAATTAAAAAAGAAATGTAGTCCCTTGTTTAGTATTTGTATCTGGGGTAAAAATAGATAATATATATCTATATGCATCAATATAATTATGTACATATGTGTGGTACATATGTGTGTGTATAATTTTTTTAAGAAAGAGAAGCATCAAATTAAAATTGAGATTGCAGGAAATATATCTTTACTTACTGCTCATATAAAAATCATAAACAGCTGTAATATAAAAATATCTTAGAGCTTCCTTAGGCATAATTTTCTTAGGTATCAGTGTCACCCTTGAGGATTGTTGAAGAGGACGAAATTTTCCATCTTTGAAACAGGGATTTGTTAGAGAACATGGGATATGAAAAATGCAGAAAGAAATGTGTTGCATTTGTAAGCTAGTGTTTTCCTGCCATGTTTAAACTTATACACAAATGAACTTGCTTCATTATGAATAGTCTCAGATTGAAATATGATTTCACATTTGCCATAAAATTTAGGCTTATTTCCATACTTCTATTAGACCTATGCCTTCTTATGTGATAAAATTTTAGTGCTGACTATATTATTTCTCCTATTTCAGCGTTTTATTCATTCTTCTGTGCAAAAACTCCTGGAACACAAATAAGGTCATAGATTATAAGGTTACAATTGTGTAAAATTCAGATTATAATAAACGGATGTTTAATATTAGTCCTACAATTTTTATCATGCGTATTATACCTTACTAGTAAAATTCCACACATATAAATCATTTTTCTTGAAGTTGGTTAAACAATAATGTTCAATACAATGTAACATGGTAGACATAAATATTTAAAGACTAGGAATAGAAAGGGTAGAATACTGACTAAATGGAAATAACGATGTTTTAGGGGAACACAATTCAACCCACAACACTCAAATATTGGCCTGACTTCCCCTTTTATATCCTTCAGTCTCCACTCAAATTTTACATTATCATAGTGGTCATTCCTAATGATCCCTCATAAGATAATAACCCTCTACATACTATGCCTTTGATCCTATTTATTTTTTTCAGGGTATTAATCTTTAGCTAACAAAGTATTTATTTTTGTTTCTGCTTATTAAACTACTTTTGTTTGTCCTCAGTAAATAGTCTCATAAGGATATGTTGCCAGTTTTACTGACTATTCTGTCTCTAACAACTAGAGCAGTGTATAGGAAATAGTAGGTATCCAATACACATTTGTGGAATTGTTGAATGAATGAAACCAGATTAAGTGGAAGTCAATTGCTGATGAATTCAAATGTCTCATCGTTTTAACTTATCTTTATAATAAAACTACACGAATTAAAGCTTTAATCTAGTAATAATAGTTTAAAATAATAAACAGGGCACTATTTTAATAATTTAACTACTTTGTTGAATAATATTAAAAACATTTCAGTATGTTTCTTTGACTAGAAGGAAAGTTTAGACATTGTTTTTCTAAAGTTCTTTTGTAGGAGAACTAGCTTAGTGTTCCAGCTGTTATTTTTATGAGTTTATCTTATTTCATAGCCACATTTTAAATCCTGTCTTAACTTTAATTTGTTCTTTTGAATAATATATATATTTTTTATTTTTGACATATTGGCTTCTTCTCTTTGGGCCACTGGGAGCATTTCTATTTTAATCATGTATTCTTTTTTGTATGGTGCCCAGATGTGATGACAAAAACCATGCAGAACAGATACACTTGACTTAGCATGCACTGTATTTTATTTGTTATAGCCAAAGGGCTTTCTTTCTAAAAAGAATTAAAATGTTCAGTAAAAGATTTATAAATCAGCTTTTGATGTTGCTAATTCAAAATCAAGCAGGACATTTGCAATGCATTTAACTAATGTATCAGTGAGGCATAATTATAAATTGTGGATACTATGCAAAACTATTTCTTAGCATAATAGGTGAGTAAGTGTAAATTAGAGACACATGGTTTTTACATGCTATTTATACCTTTTGTAAATATTTGCACTTTGAAAATAAGTGGCTTTTTTGCTACTCATTTTTGTTTGCTATACATTTTTTCAGCATCTTTATATCAATATTTCCTCATAGGAGGGATTAATCAGGTTTACTGCAGATGTCCAAATTGTTATTGCTCTTCCTTAATTTAATAAGAAGTCTAAAATATGCTTCATTGTTAAAGAGTGGTTTCATATTATTAGAAAATGTATACTTTTGAATACTGTGTGCAGAATTGACTTTATTAGTTGCTAATCATTATGTGTAGAATAACATTTCACGGAAAATAGGAGGTATAAAAGTTCTTATGTATATTTGTGTGGGGATGTGTGTGTGTGTGTGTGTGTGTGTGTGCATGTGTGTGTATAAATCAAACCAAACAGGGTATTCTATTTTTTTGCATTTCTCAGTTTTAGTGGATATAAAGTGTGCAGAATGGAATTAGTTTGTTATTACTAAAAGGGAGCTGGCATATGGCAATAGTGTTCATAACAGTGTTCATTTGTAGGATCATTTATAAGTCAATAAGGCAGCTTTGTTGACCTTGGTTGAGTTAATTACACATAGGAATTTGGTCAGCTGTCAGCTGGGATTTGGAGGTTGGCCTCTTCCAGAACTAGAAAATACAACAATGAAATAAAATGGATGAAAACCCAACCTTATGATCTGCTTTTCTTTTAAATATAAGTTTCAACTTTAAGTAATATCTTTGCTCCTGCACCTGAGCATACGTTATTAGAGGCAGCCAGGCAACTTCTTGAATGCTTTGTTGCTTAGAAATTTCTTCCACCAGATACCCTAAATCATCACTATGAAACTTAAACTTCCACATATTTCTAGGATGTGAACAGAATGAAGCCAAACTCTTTGCTAAGGTGTAACACATGTGACCTTTGCTTCAGTTCCCAAGGAGTTCCTCATTTCAGCAGAGACCCTGACAGCCTGGACTTCACTGTCCATATCACTATAAGCATTGTGGTCACAACCATTTATCCAGTCTTGAAGAAGTTTCAAACTTTCCCTCAACTTTCTGTCTTCTTTTGAGGCCCTCTAAACACTTCCAACCTCTGCTCATTACCCAGTTCCAAAGCTGCGTCCACATTTTCAGATTTGTTTGCAGCAATACCAGAAGGGAGTAGATGAAAACATTAAGTTGTACAACTTAAACATATACACTTTTGTAAATAATAGAAAAACAAAGAACCTATGTGACTGCTATACAATGTGGGTATTGCCTCAAGGAAAATCGGAGGGCTACCAGAAGAATTAAGAAAATATATAAATGTTAAAAAAGCCAGCCTGGGTAAATTAGGCTGCCTAAAGCAAATCATAGCCAATCATTTAAATATTTGATAAATTAGCTAATGAAATACAATGTTATTTGTATTTAATAAAGATCTTTTTTACATTTAGCCATCCATTTTAAGTAAAAAGAGCTTTTCTTAGTATAAAAGCTATATCACTCAAGTATTTTTTATGTCAAAAGCTGGTGAAATTTAACACACCAGCAGACACAGCCACAAAAATGAAATTGTAAAATATGAAAAATAACTGTGGAATACACAGGTGTGTCAATACAAGGCTACTTTTCTACTTGTGTTGGCAATGCACTAGAAAATACAGATGTAATGATTGAGATTATACAAAAATATTTCTGTTATGTTCAAAACTTTCTAGGGTTACAATTTTAGGTAGATTTGTCAAAAATTTTATGTCTTAGCATGTAAAAAGTCCACATAGGAAAACAGTGCAAATGTTAAAAAAAATGACATGTAGCAAGGATATCTATCACTGCACAATAAAGCACACAAGACTTCATGACTTATAACCACAACTGTCATTTTATTATATTTCATGGTTTTTCATGTCAGGATTTGAGCAAGGATTCATGTAAATTTCTGGCACAGGAAATCTCACGTAATTATTCAGATGGTAGCTAGAGCTGAAATAGCAGAGATGAGTTGGATGCAGACTGGACAATCTCTCTCTTCATATTGACTTAGCTCTACATGGAGTCTCTTCTCTTTGTTGGTTGGAACTTCCTCACATAATAATCACTTCTCGTGTGTGAGACTATGTACATCAAAGATCAGCAAGTTACAACACAAGTTGAATTGCCAAATTGAATCAGGACACTCAGTTGAATTTCAATTTTAGATAAACATGAATAAACTTTTTGGTATAAATACAATCTAGATGCTATTTTGGACAAAATTATATTTAAAAAAGTATTTTATCTTTATCTGAAATTCAAATTTAACTGGTTATCTGTATTTTTATTTACTAAATCTGGCAACCCTAGGTCAATGGACAAAATCTTGCTTTCTGTTTTGTAAATAAAACTTAATTGGAACACAGCCAAGCCAAATAATTTAGGTATTGTCTATGGCAGGGGTCCCCAACCCCAGGATTACTCAGCGGGAGGTGAGCAGTGGGCGAATGAGCATTACTACCTGAGTTTCGCCTCCTGTCAGATCAGTGGCAGCATTAGATTCTCACAGGACCGCAAACCCTATTGTGAATTGCACATGTGAGGGATCAAGGTTGTGTGTTCATTATGAGACTCTAATGCCTGATGATCTGAGGTGGAACAGTTTCATCCTGAAGCCACCCCCCTTCCCAAGGATTGGGATTCAACATGTTGGTCAGGCTGGTCTCAAACTCCTGACCTCAAGTGATCCACCCACCTTGGCCTCCCAAAGTGCTGGGATTACAGGCGTGAGCCACCACATCTGTCCTGTAATGACACAGTTCTTTTTGTATAAATACTGTGTATTTTGGTCCTATTTTTTTGCTGGTTCAATTTTTTTTCAGAAGTGTTTTTGATTTTATGAGATTTCTTTTCAAAACTGTTGGCTTTTTATTTGATATTTTAGTAAGTTTTTTTTCTATGGGATAGCAAGGGCTGATTTACAAGAAACTTCTTGGATCCCTCTATTAAAGGAGCTAGCCATATTTCACAAAAACCTACATTTCTACACTTATTATTGAATACTTGCGCCATATTAACAGCAGAAGTAATATTCAGAGCCATATTTCTACTGAGGTAAGGATTACTTTCTCATGCTTTTCCTTTGGAGACATTTCATCTCGTTGCCAATTGAATGATTCAACCAACAAATCAAGATCAACCAAAGACCTAAGTCTGAGATATTCACAAGGAGGAAGCGCACAAACATCACTTATTTGACATGACTTTTATTTATTTTAATCTTTTTAAAAGAGATTGTGCTCTGCTTTTCCCACTAATCACTCCCAGTCAGCAGGACTAGTAACATTTGTTTGTGGATAGCTTTCCAAGGGATGGAAACCCCCTTATGATCAGCTTGGTGCACATCCCTCCCAGCTCAGGGAGACAAAGGGAGTTGAGGCTTCTTATCAATTTAGTTGGCAGACTTCGTGTCAACCTTACATTTTAGAAGTTTACAGTTGAATTAGCAATATTCTAATTGGTTGCCCAAATGTTATGTAATTTATTACATGTTGTATAACTTACTTTATATAATTTGTTTATGAGTTACACAAATTCTTATTAATCCATATTAGAATCTCCTAATAATTTCCAAAGCCTATTTGTTACAACTTGCCTATAATTCTGTGACCACTTTTAAGAGAAAAAATTTTTTAGCAGCAAGGGTATGAAGCGTTTCTGGTGGTAAAGGGAGCACTTCTGGTGATAAAACTAGTTTTAAACATAGCAAAAACATTAATAATTATATATCAAAATATAATACGAGGCATTCTTTATGAATCTCATTAAAGAGATAAATAGATTAGAGAAACATAAATTGGGAGCATGCTATTTACATAATGTTCTAAATATCTAGAGCATTAAAGGATGAAAATTATGAAGTAAATGGATGAAGACATTCTTAACTTTATTAATAATCAGATAAATGCAAATAAAGATACTAAGATTCACATCTAATTTTTAAAAACTTGTCTTTCTTGACAATAGCAAGCATTAAAAGTGATGATAATCAATAGTATAATGTATTCATTATTGGTGTGATTATAAACTCCTGCAACTTCTCCATGAGAGTCAATCATCATTTTGTTGACTATTGAAAATTGTTATAAAATCCTGGACTGTATAAAGAAAAGTTCCAAAATCTTTACAGCAATATTAAATGATTGAAGAATGTAATACAAAATAAATTGTACACAATTCATAATTGTCGAATAAAAAATTGTCGAACTTTTTTTTTTTTTTTTTTTTTTTGATATGGAGTCTCTGTCTGTCGGCCAGGCTACAGTGCAGTGGCATAATCTCGGCTCACTTCAACCTCTGCTTCCCGGGTTAAAGCAGTTCTCGTGTAGAGCTCAATGAATTGCCACATGATTACATCTTTGTAACAAAAAGTATTAAGAAATAGAAAAGTGAAAAAACCATGAAAACTGCTTCTGCTGTCTACCAGTAACTACCCCTTCTCTATTCTACAATGGAAACAGTTATCCTGAATACTAACAGTCATTTCAGATTTGCTTCTTTTTGAACGTTAAATAAATGGCATTACATTACAAACATTTTTGTGTTTGCCTTATTTCTTTACACATTATATTTGTAATATTCATCTCCATTGTTTTGCACAATTCTAGCCCTGCTTTATTACTATATAGTATTAGTATAGATGATTATTTGAATATATCCATTTATTTATTATTTTTTCTGTTGGTATACATTTAGGTCATAGTAACTATTATAAATAAATCCCCCATGTTTTCTGCACGTGTCTTATTGTGCACATATGCCCACATTTCTCTTTTACGTATAACTAGGAGAGGGCTTTTTTTTTTTTTTGCAAAGATACATTATGGGAATTTGCAGTTGATACTTCCAAAGTGGATATCCCCCTTACACACTCCATCAATAGTATATGTAATTACAAATTACCTTCTTTGCAACTTCTGATAATTTAAAAAAACATTTAGCCATTTTAGTAGGCACTGATGGTATCTGATTGTAGTATAGATATAAATTTAAATTGATTTCTAGTGTGGTTGGACATGTTTCCATGTTTGCCTTTTGGTACTCCTTGTGAAATGTCTGTGCATGTATTTCATCTATTTTGTATTTTATGGAGGTCTGTATATAATTAGTAGAAAACATTTATGTCCTATATAAAAGACATGCTACATATATCACAAATATTTTCTTACTTTTTGTAGCTTTATTTTAAACTCTCCTATTTTTCAGTGTGTCTTAGTTTTAATGAAACCTAATTCATTAACCTTTTTTTAAATGGAAAAGTGCTTTTATATTTCATTTTTAAAAATCTCATTTAAAAAATGTTTTCCTGGCTCCAGATAGTTATCACTTTTCTCCTAAAAGCTTCACTGTTTTTTTCTTTCTTAAATATAAAAATTGGGGGCCAGTCATGGTGGTTCACGCCTATAATCCCAGCACTTTGCGAGGCCTAGGTGGGTGGATTGCTTGAGCCCATGAATTCAAGATCAGCATGGGAAACACGGTGAAACCCCGTCTCAACAAAAGAAAAAATAATAATAATAATACAAAAATTAGCCAGCCAGAGTGGTGCCTGCCTATTGTCCCAGCTACTTAGGAGGCTGTGGTGGGAGAATCATTTGAGCCCTGGAGGCCAGGTGGAGGTTGCAGTGAGCTGTGATTGTGTCACTGCACTCCAGTCTGGGTGACAGAGACAGACCACGTCTCAAAAAAAAAAAAAGAAAAAAAGAAAAGTGTTATATATTTAAAGTGTATTGTGTAATGATTTAATATAATATACATAGTAGATTACTGCATTCAAGTTAATTCACATGTAGAACTCTTCACAGTTACATTTTTATTTATTTTTGTTTTCAGTGAGAACACTTAAGATCTATGCTCTTAGCACATTTTAAGTATTCCATACAGTAGCACTAACTTTAGTCTCTATGCTGTGCATTAGATTTTCAGAACTATTTATTTTAAATAATTGCAACATTGTACCTTTTGACCAACATCTCCTCATTTTCCCCTTCTTCTACCCACGACCTGATAACCACCATCTTCTATGAATTTTAAAAAGTCCATATACAAGTGAAATTATATAGTACTTTTCTGTCCGTTTCTGATTGATTTTCACTAGCATAAAGTCCTCTGATTTAATCCATGTTGTCTTAAATAGAAGGATTTTTAAAGTCTGAACAATATTCTATTTATTCACAATTCTTTATGTATTCAACAACTGATGAACAATTAGATTGTTTCCATTTCTTGGATATTGTGAATAATGCATGAAATAATGATTAAGATATACCCTAAAATTAAACAAAGGTATCACTACACAACTATCACCATGGCCAAAATGAAAAGTAATGACTAAATTAAGGGAATGTTGCAGAGAAGCTAGATTATTCATACATTTCTGTTGGGATTGTAAAATAATATAGTTACTCTGGAAAATTCTTTGGAATTTTCTTATAAAACTGAACATGTAGTTATCATATGGCCCAGAAATTGCACTTGTAGATATTTCTCCTCAAAATAAAAACATATTCACAGAAAAATCAGCATATAGATTTTCATAGCAGCCTTATTCATAATGACAAAAGTCATCCAGATGTCTTTCACTGGTTTGGGGGTTAAACAAGTCGTGGCACATTCATGCTGTGAAATACTACTAGTCAGTAAAAAGGACCAATCTATTTGTACACACAACTTAGAAGACTATCAAGGGAAGTAGGCTGAGTGTAAAAAGCTAACCACAAAACGTTTCGTAGAATATGATTCCACTTCTATGACATTCCTGGAATGATACATTTTGGAAATGAAAAAATAAATTAGTGTTTTCTGGGATTAGAGACCAGGATGGGTGAGGAGAAAGAGTGAGGTAGGTGTGGCGAAAAAAGGGAATCACCACAATTTCTTAGGATAATTAAATTGCTCTGTATATTGACTGTGGTGGTGGATGCATTAATCTATACACCTGAAAAAATTACAAAGATGTAAAACCACACATGTACAGATGAACAAGTGCATGCCAAGCAGGGGGAATTTAGGTAAAATTGCTAGATTGTATCGATGTCAATATTCTGGTTGTGATTTTGTACTACGGTTTAGCAAGATGTCGTTATTGGGGAATCTTTGTTGAAGAGTGCTTGGAATCTCTGCATTACATTGCACAGTTTTATGTGGATCTTCAATTATCTCGAAACAAAAAAGATTTAAAAATAAACAAAAGAAATTAATATCAGACAAATAAACTTAATGAAAAAAGAGCTATTGAGATATGCTTCATAGCCTCACTTTTCAGAATAGAAAAACCTTGGAAGTCATACAACATTGTATATGATATTCATTGGCTAAATGAACTGTAGTATATTCAAACAATAGAATAGTTTATAGCAGTAAAATAAAAGATGGTAGCGATATGCAACTGCATAGCTGGATTTTGAGAATGAAATATTGCGTAAAAGAAAGCACCTTCACTTTGGGAAGCCAGGGCGGGCAGATCACGAGGTCAAGAGTTTGAGACCAGCCTGGCCAATATGGTGAAACACTGTCTCTACTAAAATAATAATAATAATAATAATACAAAAATTAGCCAGCATGGTGGCACACGCCTGTAGTCCCAGCTACTGGAGATGCTAAGTCAGGAGGGTTGCTTGAACCTGGGAGGCGGAGGTTGCAGCAAGCTGAGATCGCGCCACTGCACTCCAGCCTGGGCGACAGAGGGAGACTCCGTCTCAAAAAAAAATAAAAATAAAGAAATCAACTTATGGAAGATTATATATTGTATCATATTGCATGTCTGTAGTTCAAAGTATATTTACCTAAGATATTATATATGCATGCATACATATGTGATAAGACTGTTGAGAAGTGTAAAAAGGACGTGATAAATACTAAATACAAGATAGTACTTGCCACCAAGAAGGATGCATTAGGCAGTCCAGGGGAGTGGTGCACAGGTACCTTTAAGTTACTAGTTCCTGTATTAGAGAGTAGATTAACAGATGTTCATTACTTTGAAAAAGAAATGTAAGAATGAATTACAATAATAAATAATCAAAATAGAAGACTCATATACACACACATTTACGCACTGATAATAACAAAGATTAAGATTAATCAATATTTTTTGCTTTTGGTCCTAAATTTCAAGAACGTTTACTACGGATACAATTAAATAAATAAGTATTTAAATAAACACATTTAGGAGTCAAACAGTCTCGCAATTAGCCATTATTTTATTCACATTTTAAACATTGCATTTCCTTCTTGGCCTTTGAATATTGATTATTCTTAAGACTAAATCCTTAACCAAGAAAACAAATATTGAACCACTAAAACAAGATTGTTTTCATTAAGGTACAATCTTGATCTGTCACCAGGCTGGGCTGCAGTGCACTGGCACAATTTCTGCTCACTGCAACCTCCAACTCCTTGATTCAAGCAATTCTCCTGCCTCAACCTCCCGAGTAGCTGGGATTACAGGCGCAGGCCAACATGCCCAGCTAATTTTTGGTATTTTTTAGTAGAGACGGGGTTTCACTATGTTGGCCAAGATGGTCCCAATATCCTGACCTTGTGATCCGCCCACTTCGGCCTCCCAAAGTTCCTGGATTACAGGTGTGAGCCACTGCACCTGGCCTTCTGGTGTTCTTAGACTTTTTTTCTAAGTAACTCAATGGAAACACACATCCACACAAATACCATTTATATGCATAGAAATAAATAATGTATGTTAGGCACGTACCTCAAAATATATGCATTGAACTTTTAGAAATATATATTCCTAATGCTTACTTCAGTGAACATTTTATTGAGAATTCTAAACTTTCCAATCTTATTTTGTGTCTTACAACTGTAGCTGATAAAAATGAATATACTTACTGTTTCAGAAATCATCTGCAAATGAGAATAAGGTCATAAAGAGTGTAAACTTTATAGTTTTTACATGATAAATTATTTCTGTGTTTTTCCTCGTTAAATATATTATTATCCATGAATATTTAATTTATTTCAATAAATTCCACATACTAGGAGTGAAAATTTTTTTATTTGTTCTTAGTTTAATCCTTAACAGAAAAAATACTCAAATAGGATTTGATCAATTGATAAATATTTCAAATATGAACATTTGCTAATAAAGTGTAATGTTTCAACAAAGCCCTTAGGCTTTGGTAGTTAAAATATACTTAACTGGCATATATTTCTTCTCCAATATGAATTACGTACTTACAGGAAAATACATATAATAGTATCAAATTATCCACTCCTATAGCTACTATTTAAAATAAAGCTTTAACATTTTCCTTTCAAGTAAACAGTAATTTATAATGAAGATTTTAATAAGTTAGATTCTGAGACTTTTTGTTACAAAAATCTTGTGGGCTCAGGACCTCTGATGTTTACGATATAAATACATGATATTCTGATATAAATACATGACAACTGTATTTCTAATACAGAGACTTCCTACAGACATCAAGGATTGAAAAATCTACCAAAACAAGATAAAACGCAGATTTGTTCAAATGAATAATACATCTTACAAAATTAAAATGAAAATCTTTATGTGAAAATAGATAGAACACATGTAATATGATAAGCTGATATTTAGGAAAAGACATACAATGGAAAAAGATGTCATATACAAAATAGAAAAAGTAACTTCTACAAATCCATACAAAATCAATTAAAATTCATTATGACATGGGACAAAAGATGTGAATAGGAAATTTACAGAGCAGAAAAAGTAGAAAACACTGAGCAAATATTTTAAGTTACTACAGATAAAGGAATAAGAAAACCTGCAATGAGATACATTTTCACATTCTCTAGAAGAGTAAGATTTAATAAAGGAAGAAGCAAGACAGAAAAAGAAAAAAGAAGAGAGGGACTGAGAAAAGAAGGAAGGAAGGAAAGAAGGAAGAAAGGATACTACCAGACCTGGTGAGGGTGTGAAAATTTGAAACTTGATGGTGTAAATTGGGCTATAAATTGATACATCTTACAGGAGAGCAATTTGGCAACACTTAGGAAAGATGAAGATGGACATACCTTTTTTCCCGAGAATTCCACTCCAGAATATATATCTCAGAAAAACATCTTGTGTCATTTTGTACATCTCACATACATGTACAAGGAGATGATAGATAAGAATGTGGATTGCACCACTGGTTTTAGTAGCAAAACATAATAACACAACATACAGTTAAAGTGAAAAAAACACCTGCTGTTGCATGTATGAACTTGGATAAATCTCACAAATAACTTAAGTCAAAAACCATAAATTGCAGATGATTATATACATAGAGTAGTGAAATAAAATGTTTACGTACTTTGAAATATGCAAAACTAAATGTGAGTGTGTGCTTACATATTTGTTTTACATATATGTATACACACATATTAATACACACAAATCCACTTACACATATATATTTGATTACTGTAACTCTTTAGAACTCAATATGATTGCACTTTAGGTGCTAAAAAGTATAATTTTTATGAATTTA
The DNA here is from genome assembly GCF_029289425.2 of Pan paniscus. Lineage (NCBI taxonomy): Eukaryota > Metazoa > Chordata > Mammalia > Primates > Hominidae > Pan > Pan paniscus. Next base: position 83,899,223 of record NC_073263.2, on the reverse strand, counting down.
TACTATAAAAATAATTATACCCCATAGGTATAAATTAAAACACTACAAATTTATATGGAGTTCTAAAAATTTCCTCCAGTACTTCATGTGAAATTTAGCAGAAAATAAGATTGTAGTTTGATTTTTTATACTTTGGTTCAATAATTTTGAAAGCAAGGAAATGTTATGAGGAGGTACAATGATAATATTTTTAAGAAATAAATAAATGGACCTAATGCTATATCCTAGGGAGAACTTTAAAGGTAGTAAACGTTCACATGTTTTCACACCTGAATGTAATTTGAAAGATAGCCAACACTAAATTAGTCATTTAGCACAATTACTGGAAAGTCATTAAGGAACATTATGTGGGGTTTTAGATTTGTACAATTAAATCCTGTTAAGCTTCCTTATATTTGCCACTTGCTAAATCATTTACAGTGTCCTATTAATTATTACCTATTTTAATGGTATGTCTGAAATACACTTACTTATTAGAGAAGGGATGTTCCCTGGGTAAGAACATAGATTTAACTAAAGCTCAACATTTAGATATGCTCTAGAGTCTTTCTTAAACATATAACAACCCACAAGATAACTTAAGATTTTAAATCTAATTTAATATGTTAGTAATATAAAAGGTTGTATGTAGATATCTACTATATATTTTATGCACATAAGTATAATTTGAATCAAAAAACTAAATCTTATCAGTCAAGTAAAAAATAGTGGCTTTGAACTTTGTTTCCTTACATCTGATTTTAACATCTGAGGGGCTGAAAGCAATTCTTAGGAATAATGCTGTTCCCAATTATCAAACAAGATAAATATAGAAAAAGTTTGACTGTCAGTCTGTTGTTTTGAATAGGGAAACAGTGTAACAGATTTTGGCTATGTTCCCGATTTAACATATAGAAAATATTTTAATACATATGGCCATAATGCTATCATTCACAATGTAGAATATTAAAATAGGTACTGTCATTGTGGTACTGATAATTATAAGATAAATGATAACATGTAGACACCTTTAAACTTGATTTTGGTTCATCTACCCACCTTAAATCACAAGCAACATTTATAGACAAACTTGAAAACATTCTCAGGAAGCACATGCCATTAACTATAAGAACTCTACTGTAATAGTTTGAACCCCTCCCCAAAATATGAATTCACAAAAGTCATTTATGTTACATACTCACTACTTTTCCTTGTCTCTATAGATGCAGAATAACTAAATAAACTTACATAAAAGACTTCTGAGTAATACCTTCTTTGAGAGTGCTTATGTTTTATTTAAAAAATATATAAAGGCAAATGCAGATAAATTTGGGAGAAAGGGGACCACTTTTGCCAAGAGTGGATCAAGAAATCCTCCCAGAAAAGTATTGTCATATATAAAGGAGCAAGGTACATGGAATTCTTTTGAGAAGATAATTCTAGGTTTATAAAACAAAAATTCAAGGGTCCTAAGGCAACATTAATTGTGAAAATTCAAGGCACAGAAAAATTGAAGTCTATTTACACCAGGGTGATGTAAGAGAGTAGGGAGAATGTTGCAAACAAAGCAAGAATGGTAGTGATATTTATTTAGAATCTTGATAGTCATAATGAAATATTTGAGTTCTTTTTTCCTAAGTATTCTGGGAAGTCACTGGAAGGTTTTGCATATAGATGGTTAAGCTCATTTAAAGCAAATGAAAGAAGGGGCTTAAGCCTTTAATAGCTTTCATTTATAATACTTGACACATAAAGGCAATTAGTTTATTTCAGAGAGGGTATTTCAGAATACGTTTAATTTTATCTAACCTCCTAATCCTCTTAAATTATTTTGCCCTGAAATAATTACAGAAAATGTTTCTACTTAGTCTACAAAGCAGCATTAGGAAAAGGTGCAGCATATAATTTTAAACATTCAATCACCTTTTTAAGCCTTATGAAATGAACCAGGAATTTGTTGGCTTTAACTAACATGTTCAGCTACCATTAAATTTTAATAATACTAATAAATTAACTTTTAGACCATATTTATTCATTCAATAGTTACTTATCTACTTTCTATTCAATGTAAACACTGGGGCTACATGGACATTATGTAGCTTATGAAGCTTATAATTTATCAGTCAAAATGCTAAAATTATATACAAAATCTTTATTATTTATACAATTTATTTAAAATATTGAAGGTTATGAAGATGCCAAACTGTTAATATGGAAAATGTAATTCAATATATTTGGTTTGTTTTTTGAGTCTGTGTTATTTTATTAAAATATTAATATAATGATTATATCGATAGAATTTAATATACCCCATAAATTTATATGGATTAATGTCTACTCACAGAAATCAATTTTAAGTATCAGAAAATGTGTTATTGCCTATCTTAATTAAGGATTATGATATGAGAACTCTTTTTTCTTTTTACCCCAAACTTAATGAAAAGCATTGAGGTTGTAAAATTGCTATTCAATTTGATTCCTGATATAAAGATACAAATGCCATTAGTCATCTGTACTATTTGGAAACCAGTGTGATGTAAGACAAAGGACTTGTGAGGCACTTATAAGTTCTAATCCTGGTTACCCATGCAATCTTTGTCAAATTATTTATATTGTAATTTCTCAGTATTTTTAAATCATCATTTTGAGTAATATTGAAACAGCGTTGTTGCATAGAGTATCACCTGAGGTTCATGGTCTCACAGCCACGAAGAACAAGGATGTAGACACACACAGAGTGAGGTTAAGAGTGCTCTGGGGACTGTTGTGGAGTGGGGGGAGGGGGGAAGGATAGCTTTAGGAGATATACCTAATGCTAAATGATGAGTTAATGGGTGCAGCACACCAGCATGGCACATGTATACATAAGTAACTAACCTGCACATGTGCACATGTACCCTAAAACTTAAAGTATAATAATAATAAAATAAAATAAAAAAAAGAAAAGAAAAGTGGAAGTTTAATAGGTGAAAGAAAGAGAAGGACTCTCTGCTGCAAAGAGGGGTCCCGGAGAAATGGGTTGCTGAATCTGCAGTGGAATGCAGGGAGCTTTACAGATGAGCTGGTATGGAGGTAATGTCTGATTTACATAGGGTGCAAAAGACTAGTTGGACTAGGTGTGCCATTTGTGTGGGGTGCAAAAAACTGGTTGGGACTAGGTGTGTCATTTGCATAGGGCATGAATTTCTGGCCACCTCCACCCTAAACTTTAATATGCAGGCGGGTTCTCTGCCTGAGCTGCACCATGTTGCCCATTCCTTTGTTCCTGTACACGTGGTGACAAAAAAAGGAAAGATGGAGCCTCCATGTTGGACATGCCTGGCCCCTAAATAGCCCTTTTCTATTGGTGCAGCTGCTGGCATTCCTCCATGCAAGCTTCCAGCGTGCTTATCTATATTTGCAGCTTGATTTTCCAGGCCACTCTTTGTTAGAAATGATTTTGAAGACTGCTTTTTGTTAGAAGGGAAGCTCTGCTGAGGACTCTGTTCCCCTCACTACCTGCCTAAATAACTTATTTCTACCTCCTGTATCATCTTCCCCCTGAGAAGTTGAAATCCCAACTGCTATTAGGGGATGTTGGATGAACTCTTTGTGACTACTCCCTGCTGAAGAGGGGTGTCATGTGGGGAACAGCAGCCAGGGCTCCTCCTGGGGTCAATCTAAGGGTCCTTGGAAGGAAGGCATGTCCATGCTTGGTTCCATCTACCAGCACCGTTTGGAGTTTAATAGCTTCTAGGTGAGAAGAGATAAATTTTACAAGAAGGTTTAGAATATAGGATTCGAATATGAGTATTGAGATTGCCATTATTAGTAGGGATACTATAGGCCATAACCATGACAGTAGAGTTTGTTCAATGCATGTTAGCCATTCTCATGGATTGTAATACTGGTTTCCATCCACCAGATGTCGCAGTACTTTCTCAGAAACGTTAATACAGAAGCAACTTTTTTAAGGATAAGTGGCATTGGATTGGGTGGCTAGAGTAACTTTAGGGTTAACTTTGATTAAATCTTTCCTATAATTATTAATTCTACTATTCAGGTGGTAATTAGGTAGAATATTACAACAATTAGAATTTTCCATCCACAATTTTACACTGCAGGTGCCACACTATATAGCCCTACTGCAAATAGCAGAGTGAGTATAGCAATCCGGCAAGTGTGACATAATCCATAATTTTGATCTAAATTTTACTCTCCAAGATATAGAATTTCCCTTTGGGGTCTATGAAGTTACAAATGTAATTCCAAGGATAATCAAAGTCTCCCTGAAAGTATGCATTAAAAAGAAGTTGTAATATCTGATGCCAAATCTCGAGAGGAGAAGTAGAAATGACTGAATGTATCTGGTGAGTTAGGGGTGGGATTGAGTAGGAGGAGTAGCCCTCATTCATTTACTTATTTTTTTTTATAATTTTCAGCTTAAGATCTTTTATGTCTTCACATTGATATCTGGAACATTCTACTAGGCTGTTAAGAGTTGCTCCCTCAGCTTACCAGGAGTCCATTCCTGTAACTTTTACCACCAAGGTGGTTGAAAGAACAACAGTGTAAAGCCCTTCCCAGCTTAGGCTTAGGGAAAGAGAGAGAGAAGAGTGAGCTTTTACAAATACCAAACTTCCTGGATTAAAGGTGGTCCTATTTCTTGGGGTTGGGCTTATGTTAATTGTGTTAATTCCTGTTGGAAGTGAGCCAGAGAGATTATATGTTTAACCAGTTCAGAGGTTTTCTCATCTAATAGGAAAAGGTTAGGAAAGGCCATCCATACAGCATTTCAAAAAGGCTCAGATTTACCTTCAAAAGGGTATTTCTTACCCACAGTAAAGCCAAGGGGAGAAGAGTGACTCAAGGAAGGTGAGTCACTTGAGACAGTTTTCTAAGGTGTCTCTTGATAATATCATTTGTCTTCTCCACTTTTCCTGAGGACTGCGGTCTCCAAACACAATGGAGATGACACTGTAATCCTAGTGTTTTTAAACCCCCTGTGTGGTAGCTGCCTTAAATGAGAGGCCTTTGTCACTTTGGAGGTACTTAGGAAGACCAAAGTGGAAAATGATTTCATTAACTAACACTTTTATTACCTCAGAGGCCTTTTCTGTACGGCATGTAAATGCTTCTTTCCAGTTAGTGAAAATATCTCCCTATACCAAGAAATATTGGATTCTCTTCATTTTTGGCATATAGATGAAGTTTATCTGCCAGTCTTCCTCTGAATAGCTTCCCATCCTTTGAATTGAGGAGGAAGGAGCCGCCTGTTAAGGGGATTATTTTTAAGACACACTTCATAAGCATGAACAACCTGCTTGACTGTTTTCAATAAGTTCTCACCTAAAAACAATCTTAGGTCACACTGTTAAGTTTTATCTCTTCCCAAGTGAAAAGTTTGGTAAAGGATATTAAGGAATTTCCATTGGCTGGAGGCTGGCAAGTGGAGTTTCCCATCCTGATGGCTGGGAAGTATACCCTTGAGAGACGACCCATTCTATCTATTTAGGGGAGCATTGAGGCTTAATTTATTGAGTCTTCCCACATTACAGGGGCTTCAAGTGTGGTGAAGCCCTGAGGCTTTCTTGCCACTGACTAGACTGGCTTATCAGTTAACTTGTTTCCTTTAGCTATTTCGTCTTTTCCCTTCTGATGTCCCTTGCTACAATGCAGCATTGCTACCTCTTATGAAAGGAAAAGTGAGGATAATAACCTGTTAATTTCCTGGTGGTATTTTATAGGTGATCCATTAGCAGTAAGAAAATATCTTTCCTTCCAAATGGCAGCATGAAGAACTGAGAAAGCATACTTGGAGTCAGTGTAAATGTTAACTACCTTTCCCTTGCTTAATTCAAGTGCTCTTGTAAGATCTATCAGTTCAGCTAGTTGAGTGCTTGTGCCTGGAGAGACAGATGCACTTTCAATAATATCATTCAGAGTGACTACTGAATATCCTGCCTTACAGACTCCTTGCTCCACAAAGAAACTTCCATCTGTGAAGAGGGTCCAGTCTGGATCTTATAGGGGAGTATTCCTGAGATCCTCCCTGGCTGCATAGGTCTGTACCACAACTTGTTTACAGTCATGTTCAGGTTCCCCAGTTTCCTCATGGAGGAAAGTGGCTGGGTTTAGGTGAGAACAAGTTTTTAATTGGATTGTAGACTCTTCTAATAGCAGAGCCTGATATTTAAGGAGCCAACTGTTAGCCAAAGTCTCCCCCTAGAAGACAGCAATCCTGCTACATTATGTGGGGTATAAACACTTGAGCCATTTCCCAGGGTTAATTTGGTGGCTTCTAGCAACAGTAGGGCCACTACAGCAATGGATCAGAAGCATACTGGCCATCTTTTAGCCACTAAATCAAGTTCTTTATGCAGGTAGCCCACTGTCTGTTGAGCTGGTCCTTGGGCTTGAGATAAAACTCCCAGAGCCATTCCCTTACTTTCTGATACATAAAGATTGAAGGCATTCCCTACGAGAAGGCTGAGGGCCAGTGCCTTAAGTAAGGCTTATTTTAGCTAAGTAAAAGCCTTTTGAGCTTCAGGTTCCCAAGTTTGGAAATGAGTTTTAGCCACCTGAGTTTCTTTTATGAGTTGACATAGGGACAAGCTATCTCATCGTAGCCAGGTATCCTAATCTGCAAAATTTTGTAATGCCCCAAAATCCTCTTAGGTGCTTGAGGGTTTTAGATTGGGGGAAGGAAAAAATAGGCTTAATGCTTTTTTTCTACTAATGTTCTAGTCCCTTCAGACAACACTAAACCCAGGTACTTCGTAGAGGTTTGACAAAGCTGGGCCTGGGATTTTGACACCTTATATCGTCTATCAGCTAAGAAATTAAGAAGAGCTTTGGAGCTTTCCTGAGAAGCTTTCTCAGTTGAAGCACAGAGAAGTATGTTATCTATATATTGCCAGACCTTGGCCTGAGGATGGGAAAACTCAGAGAGGTCCTTTGACAATGCCTGTCCAAACAAGTGAGGCAGCACCATCTCTGTTAACTGGAGAGTTTGGCCAAAGGGATCTTCAAAGGTAAACAGGTATTGAGAGTCAGGATGTAATAGTATACAGAAAAAGGCATCTTTTAGATCTAGGACATGAACTATTTAGTTCTCTCAAGTATTTGGGTTAGCAACATGTAGGGATTATGTACCACTGGTCAATTGGAACTACAGTTTTATTAATGAGGCAGAGGTCCTGAACCAGTCTCCATTCCTCCATTAGGTTTTTGTGCTCCTAATATTGGAGAGTTGCAGAGGCTGTTTCAGGGTTTGAGAAGGCCCTGTAGTTTCAGTTATTAATAATGGCTTCTAGCCCTTTTCTAGCCTCTGGCTTTAGGAAATATTGTCTCTGGTTAGGAAAAGATGTGGGATCCTTAAGGTAGATCCAGACCAGCCTAAAGGTTGTAGCTGGACCTATTTTTCTTGAGTTGCCCACACTTCTGGATTAATATTAGCTTCCATCAGGGGGAGACAAAGAGTTTGTCCTGGGGCTATAAGGATTGTTGCCCCCCATGCAAGCTAAAATGTCTCCACCTAATAAAGGAGTGGGACTTTCAGGGATGATTAAGAAATCATATGTAAATAATAGGTTCCCCCAACTACAACTAAGAGGTTGAGATAAATATTAGGTTAGAATCTTTTCTGAGATGCCCATCATTGTCATACTACAGGAAGAGGGAAGGACTGGATTACAGAGGAGAAGAGAGAGACTAGCTCCAGTGTCCACAAAGAGGTCTATCTCCCTTCCTTCAATTTCCAGAATCACCTGGTGCAGTAATGACAATTTGAGCCACTCATCGGGGGTTTGAGCCCCAGGACCCGTCAGGCCTGTTGGATCATCTGTGAGACTGGTTCTGAACCTGGTGACCTCCATCTCTGGGGACAATGCAATCTCCAGTGGTCCCTGCCACAGGCTGGACAGAGTTGAAGTGGCTTCTTCTTGCTGCCTGCACACTCTTTCTTAAAGTGCCCTGACTTGTCACACCGGTAGCATCTAGTGGATGCACCTCTGGGATCCTGGACTTTTCAAGCCTGTAAAGCAGCTATGAGAGGCTTTGTTCTTCTCTTGTGTTTCCTCTCTTTCTCCTGGGCCTCCTCCTGGTCCCTATTATAAAAGAGCAAGGTGGCTACCCTCAGGAGGTTTTTCAAGGTGCTATCTGGTTCTATAGCCTGCTTCTACAGTTTTCTTCTAATATCAGGAGGTGCCTGTGTAATAAACTTGCCCTTTAGGATTACCTGTCCCTCGATGGAATCAGGGGATAAGGAAGTATGTTTTATTATTGCCTCTTTCAGTCTTTCCATGAAGGCTGAGGGATTCTCATCTGGCTTTTGGTCTATCATAGACCATTTAGGGTAATTAAAAGTTTTGGCCCTAGTTGTTCATAGGCCCTCCAATATGCAGATCAAAAAGTGTTTCATTTGCCATTCATCTGTAGAGTCATTGGGATTCCAATTAGGGTTGTCAACAGGTACTGCCTCTCTTTCTATTGGGAATGGTGATGCCCCTATTTCTTTGCCTTGCCTATATTCTCTTTTCCTTTTTGAACTACAATAGGAGACATATTGCTTGTATATAAAGTTCTCTGCTGCCTGCAGAGCTGCCTGTTTTTCAGCTGCAGTTAAGATTTGGCTTAGGAGAAGCATAACATCCCTCCACATGAGGCAAACACCTGAGTTAAATTTTAGAAAACTTCTATGTTTCCAAAAACTTCATAGAAAACTTCTATGTTTCTATGGAGTCATCAGAAAATTGGCCAAAATCTCCCTTTATTTGCCTAAGGTCCTGCAATGAGAAGGGAACTGGGACCCTAGTGGCATCACCTCCACTAGGCATTTCCTGTAAGGATAAGAGTGAAGGTGGGGGAGAAGGAGTTTTGGAGACGGTGGAGATGGGAGAGCTGATGATGTGGTTGAAGGTGGCCCTGAATAAGGGGGAAAGGAAGAGCCGTAACACTCAATAGCTGCCTCAGATGGTTCTCCTGGAAGTTGCTTCTCTAGTTTTAGGGAGTTATTCCCTTTGAGCCTGCCTGATATGACTGCTGTAAGAGTTGGGTTAATTGTGTAATTCTTGCAAAGCTCTGGGTTGTCTCACAGAGCAAAGAAAGCCTGTACATAAGGGACCTTGGACCATTTGCCCTCAAGTCTACAGAAAACATCAAATTGTTGGAAATCAAGGCTTCCCTCTGCAGGCCAGTTTGGTTCAAGATAATAAGAAGGCCATGCCCTTGTGCAAAAGAAAATGAGCTATTCTGTCTTCAAAGTCTCAGGGTCAAAGGAGTACCAGTGTTTTAGAATGCAGTCCAGAGGAGTACAGGCTGAAATTGTCTGTTACCCATCTAGAAAGAGAAGTGAGAAAAAGGTGTCCCTTTAGTCTCCTTCATTTCCTTTGGAATGGCCCAGGGTGGAGGACAAGACAGTGGGAGCATCCCCCACAACTGTTTTTCCTCTTTGGTTTCATATGCCCCAGCATCCATTGAAGGTGCCACCCATGGATACAGGCATGACACTCAGCCATGGATCTGGAGGAACTAAGAGATGGCATTAGTCACACTTTCACATGCCCCTGTAGGCCTCTGCTGGTGATTACTCTTTGACTTCCTAGGCTTGTGTGATCTTCATGGCTCCCCAATAGATAAATCTCAGGAAAGACTATGTAACAGTTGTATTTGGGCAAGGTCTCTTAATGGGCAGAGTGTACTGGGTTGAGCTCTATAATCTGCTATTTTGGCCCTGACTAAATCATGTATTCTTAGATAGTGGTTCTGGTTAATTTCTGGATGTAAAATCCCCTTACTATTTTAAGTACTGTTTTAATTCCATAAGGCAGAATAGATGCCTTGAAAGAACATAGGGACCAAATGGCAGTTTTCCTGCTGATGGGACAGTGTTGGGTCTAAAATTTGGATTTGGAGATATTTTTCTCCTCATCGTTGAGTTTTCCCATTGATAGAAGGAGCATAGAGCCTGGTCTATAGTAGAGGGGTGCAAAAAGGAGGATAATTGGAAAACTAGAGTATTTTGGCAAAGGGCCAACAAAATGCATCATAGAGAGGATCCCTATTCCACTAGATGGTACTGTAAGTCTTGAAATACCATGTGCTTTCTGGCCAGGCACATTGGCACACGTTGTAATCCCAGCACTTTGAGAGGCCGAGGTGGGCGGATCACTTGAGGTCAGGAGTTTGAGACCAGCCTGGCCAACATGGTGAAATGCCATCTCTACTCAAAATACAAAAATTAGCTGGGTGTGGTCATGCACTCCTATAGTCTAAGCTAGTAGGAAGGCTGAGGCAGGAGAATAGCTTGAACCTGGGAGGTGGAGCCTGCAGTGAGCCAAGATTGCACCACTACACTCCAGCCTGGGTGACAGAGCGAGACTCCGTCTAAAAAAAAAAAAAAAAGAAAGAAATACAATGTGCTCTCCATGTGCTCTCCAGACCAAGGATAGAGAGAGATATGTAAACTGTTGGGGGGCAGGGAGGAAATCCTCTGTTCCTAGAAAATCACAAAAATGCCAATCCCTTGAGCTATATTCCTGGTTACTATGGCATTTGCTGATCTTGCCTAATACGATTATTTTCCTGAACTGCAAAAATTTCCACAGCATTGCATACAGAGAGGGGACAGGAGGCAAGACGGTCAAGGAAAGAAAAGGAGGAAAGTTGCAATAGAAAAAGATTGAAGATCCTACTGCCAATGCCCACTGGGCAGTCAGAGGCTAGTGTTAGTCCAGCAGCCTTCTGATAACATTGGGGTGTAGCCCCAGCCGGAAACCCTCAGTTGCTCTGGACTTCTTCCAGCCCCTTATGATGGCTAGGCTCTCCATGAAAGGAAAACAGTTTGAAACAGAGGCAATATTCCCAGCACCCTGAAGACTCAGGAGGATTTGCTAAGTTCTCTCCAGCAAGCCTGTCATCTGAATCTTAAGAACACTGGCCACACAATTGGTTTCTTTAACTGGCCATCAGACACTCAGTTTTAAGTTTGATTTTAAAATTGAAAGCAGAAAGCCCCCAAAGGAAAATAAGGATCGGGGGTCCCCCTCTATACTCAACTTCCAATGAATCTACCTTGAATCCCCAATGGGCCTCCACAATGAAACAGCATCATTGTCTGGAGTATCACCCGAGGTTTATGGCCTCACGGCCATAGAGAACAAGAATGTCGACACACAGAGTGAGGTTAAGAGCTGAAGTTTAATAGGTGCAAGAAAAAGAAGAGCTCTCTGATGCAGAGAGGGCTCCCAGAGAAATGGGTTGCCAAATCTGTGGTAAAATGAAAGGGTTTTATAGATGAGCTCGTGAGGAGGTGGTGTCTGATTTACACAGGGCGAGAAAGACTGGTTGGACCAGGTGCAGCATTTGCATAGGGCATGCGATCTGGTTTGGTCTAGGTGTGCATTTGGATAGGGCACAAATTTCTGGCTGCCCCCACCCTAATATTTTATGATGCAGGTGGGTTCTCTGCTTGAGCTGTGCCATGTTGCCCATTCCTTTGGTCCTGTACACATTGTAACAAAATAAAGGAAAATGAAACCTCCATACCGGACATGGCTGACCCCTGGTAAGACTTTTCTATTGGCACAGCTGCTGGCATTCCCCCATGCAAGCTTCCAGCTTGCTTATTTATGTTTTCAGCGTGATTTTTCAGGCTGCTATTTGTTATAAAAGACATGATTTTGGGGACTGCTGTTTGTTAGAAAGGAAGCTCTGCTGAGAACTCTGTTGCCCTCACTGTCTAAATAATTTATTTCTACCTCCTGTATCAATACTGCTTAGCGTTTTACTGATGTCAAATGATGTCATCTGTTTCATGATAATAAATGCTAATTATCTTTTTATTAAGCACACATTATATCTCCAACATTATGCAAAAACTTTACGTGCTATATCTTGGCGGCAGTATCTTAAGATAACTGTCTATAGTTCTATTTTATAAGGGGAAACCTGAGGTACTTAAAGGATAGGTGACTTTACAGTGTCTTGCAGCCATCAACAGGGCAAATTCTGAATTCAGGCCACTCCAACTAAGATGGCCATGCTTTTGACACAAACCCTACAGTCTTTTAATACACATAGTGTTAGAACCAAAAGAATGTTAGTTTCTTGAGGGCAAATATTTTTGTCTTAATAATTCACTGCTGCATTCCTCATGCTTAGACTAATTCCCAACTTAGTGGTTATAAAATACCTAAGAGTATATATTCACCCAATATTACTTGCCTTCAAAGTTTAAAGCAGTTCAAAGAAGAGACTCTTGTGTATATAGAGATTATAAATGTTTACCTCCCTTCATAGTATGTGATGAATATATGTAAATTGCTAACATTACTTTTAAATTTACAAATGATTGTTAGGTTCTATCTTGTCATGTATGTTTATAATAGAACCAAAGCATCGGGGCTTCAACTGTGCTAAATGTATTAGTTTCTGGAAACAAAGATATAAATAAATGATCTATATTAATAAAAACACCAAAGAAAACATGGATACACATGATAGATTGTAAAAGTTTTTTTTTCTTTCTTATAAAGTGAATGATCAAAAAAGATACCAAGGTACTTGAGACAAATGAAAAGGGAGTGGCTTCAGAGCAAGCACTCTGTGTATTTAATCTACCAAAATCTGTGGTTTCCAGAGAATGAAGTGAGGATTGATACTGACTCCAAGAGGGCATAAAATAACTTTTTGGAGGATGATAAAAATATTCTATACCACGATTGTGTTGGCGGTTACCTGATTGCATCCACTTATCAGAACTCATGGAACTAACCGTTTTAAAAGCAAGGTTTGTACTGTATGCAAATTGTATCTCATGAACTTGAAAAAAATATTAACCACATAGGGACTCCCTACATTTACCTATCATTGCTCCATTCTTCAATCTTTGGCCACAAACAGTTTCAAGATTTGTAACTTTCTATGTTTGCAAAAAACTACATTCAATCGGCTTTCATTTATTTAGGAAACCGATTCCACTTAAACTCTTTCTCTAGTTCTTTTTCCAAAAGATGATCTGCTGAAGAGGAATTTCACAACATCTTCACCAGAAAAATATTGTTGTGAAGACTTTATCTGTAGTCATTGAAGAGAGTCAGGTTAGGGTCACAAAAGCATGTCACACCTGAATCTGATTAAAATGTTTTAGAAATGGTTATAAAATTTGGTAAAACAATTAATTGGGTAAAGTTTAATTGTTATTAGACTAATGTATTTGTAACTAATAAATGGTTTCTCAATGTGTTATTCAAAGAAGAATTCTAAAAATATTTTAAATAAAGGAAGACCCATTTAATTAATTGATTAGCCTCAATGATTATTATGATAAACTATTAGATGTAGCTTCATAGAGATTTAGCCTCTTGTAAAGATATTTATAATATTTCTCATTAGTTTGTAATGCTATAATCAACAACTTCTTATAATCTAACAGTAACAAAACTCAAGAGAGAAGAAAATGTAGAGATCTTAAAATAATAGAAAACTGAATGCTAATTTATTGTGTAATTTGGGAATACTGTAATCATGCTTTAAAAAGCTCAGTTTTCTCATGTAAAATGTAAAGATAAGATAACCATCTTATGAAGTTTTTATGAAGACTTTTTGAGACAACATGTGAAACCCACCAACCATGTGTTGGGCAATTAATAAAATATTAAAACATGGTATTTAATATAATCACTACTTTTCATGTACATATGTGAGATAAAATTTTCTTTAACTATTTATTTTTGCTCTAATAGTGAACTTATCCTTGTTTCTGCAAGTTCATGCAATCCATTTAGGCAAGGAGCCAAAAAAAGGGGGCAAAAATAATTAAATTAATTGCTGGAGATTGAAAGTATTTGTTGTTAACGAACAAATCTCAGGATCGCATTGATACTGATAAATTGCACATAATGTGAGCAAAGCTATTGCAGAACCTAAGTGTGTGCAGGAGGGGACTTTGAGGGAATTGACTATGGAAGCTGTTGATGTAGCTTTTCCAAGCCATTGTCAAGAAAAAACGTTTATGATTTTGATATATAACAAGTTTTCACTAATGTAATAATTTGACTTACATTCAAACTTATGACTATATCTCTTCATAATAGCAATTAATTTTATAGATAAAAAGCTACAGATTACAAGACATTCTCACTCTTTATGCCATTTCCTAACCAAAGAAGCAAATGATTCTTGTAGATATTACTCATTTTTTACATTATTACTTTTTAGGCAACATTTTATTTTAAAATTGGAGATATAAAATTATATTTGGAAATAAGTTTTGAGTTGTCCATTTAGTATATGTTTTAAAAGGTATCATACATACATTCTCTATCATAAAGGATTAGGGCGAACTGGAAAGTCTACTGTCTGCCCAACTGAGAGAAGCAAATGTTAGTGTTATGAACCCAGTTGCAGTCATCAAATAGGTTATTTTAGGGGAGAAAAAAATGATAAATGAAGGTTTGTTAGAAAAGCAATTTGATTTGGAAACAAAAATTTAAAGCAAACTACAATTAGATTATTATACGTTTCAACAGAGGAATATAGTGAGAGATAGAGAATACAGACAATAGCATCCAAATAGTATCCAAGAAGGCTTGCATAAAATGGAGAGCACTGGGGCAAAACATTCTTACTAGTGATGGAGGCTGATAAAGCAAGGTGCCTTTCCAACTGAGATGAGTAGAAAGAGTAACAAACTCGAGAGTCAAATTCAAACATTAAGTTATACAAAAAGAATATATTTACCAAACCTGGGATATAATTTGGAAACTAGGTAATATTAATATTAAAGAGCTTATACTGGAGGTTGATCCAAGGTTTGGGTGGTGTATTCCTCTTGATTAACTAATTTTTTTAATCCTTTGACCAACATCTTTCTGACTATAGTTAGTAGCAATATATTCTGTACTTGAAAATGGTTAAGAGAGTAACTTACAAATAAATGTTCTCACCACAAATAAAAATAAATATGTGAAGTAATGCCTATGTTAAATACCTTGATTTAGCAATTTCACAGGGTATACATATATCAACAAGCATGATGAATGCCATAAATACATACAATTTGTACTTGTCAATTAAAAATTAACTTTAAAAAAGATCATGGTGGGGTTAGCAACAAGGGTGATGATGTAAAATCCAAGAACATTAGACTGGGGCAGTTTACAGTTCTTCCTTATAAGTACTTTGACCTTCCAACAGTGGTTTTCAAAATTCAGTGTCTAAGAAGCACCTGTGATACTTCGTTAACGTGCAGATTTCTCAGTATTTTACATAGAAATTCTGATTCAGTAAGTCTGAAATGGAGCAGAAATTTATTATAAGTTAATATTAAAGGATTTCCATGAAGATTTTCCCTAAAGCTTTCCTTGAGAGCCATTATCTAGAATCTGGGGCATTCCTAAGCATTAAATTATGTAGTCTCTGAGCTGGGTAGAAGAATGAAGCTTAATTAGAGAAAGAGAAAGTTACCAAAACTAGGGGAAACTATTAATGAAAGGGAAAGAAGTGCTGTCTACAAATCAGTTTTAGTTAGTAGTATTTCTGAAAGATACAAATGCATATATATGCATGTATAAAAATAGTTGGTCTCATATAGTTAAACTTTTACATTTTTGTCTCTGAATATTTTTAAAAGATCATATTTTAGTGCACTTCTTTATGAAAATATTCTTGAAAAACAAATATTTTAATTAATATTTTACTTTTGAAAGAAAACTTGTAGCTGATATACTTAGTCTTCTACTGATTCATTTATATATTTATAGTCATTTCCCAATACAAATTTATTTTATATGTCTATTTCAAAAAAACGCACTTGTACATGGAATGACAGAAAAAAATGTCAAATGCTATGTATCATCTATAAAACTGAAATGTATTGGAGAAAGTTAAATATTGGTAAATTATTCTAGTGAATACTGTGTGTCAGTGTCTTTTTAAAATAGTTAATGTTCATATTCTTTAAACTGAAATGTATTGGAGAAAGTTAAATATTGGTAAATTATTCTGGTGAATACTGTGTGTCAGTGTCTTTTTAAAATAGTTAACGTTCGTATTCTTTAATTCTTTTGCTGTTCCCATTAAGTGGTTGCTTTTATCATCATCTATTTTGAACAGAGAAGAAAATGAACCAGAGAAGTTTCAAGTATTTTAGTCAAAGTCACACAGCTTTTAAGTATTGATAACTGAATTTCTATCTGGACAGTTTGATTCCAAATTATGGCCTTTTATGCTAAACAAACAGTATGGGAATGGGAATGAATTAAGGTAAAAAAATAAAAGCCTCATGAACACTTTGTAGTTAAAGCAAAAACAGATGGATGAATGAAGTAACAGGAAAAGTTCTCGCTGAGTGTAAGTAGAAGTAATATTTCATTTTGTAGTAACATTGCAACTATTTACTTAAAAGGTCAGTGGAAAAGAATCCAGAAAAAAGTAAAAGATATTAATTTAGAAATAAAAAAGAGAGAAACAAGGGGTAACAGCTGCCTATTAGTAAAAATACAAAAAAAAATGAATATAGTTCTGAACTACTTATTTACACAAATTATTTCCTTCTTCCCCGACCATCATTACCTAAAATTATACATGAACAAAGTGACATAGAATAAGAATGCCAAAGGACAAAACAGTTCTATTGAGAAAATAATGCATCATTTAAAACTATTTTACACAAAATTTGCAAGCAAAATATTCTGTCTGGGTCAATATTTGTTAAGTGTCCTTCATGATAGGAGAGGTAGATGCTAGCTAGCAATTATTAACTCAGCCAATAATCAAATATAATATAAAGGAAAGTAATATAATCAATAGAAAATTCAAAATTTCTATACAATCACAAATCAGGCAACATTTTTCTATGTTTACTAATCACACCCAGATGCATAATTCATTGAGATAATTAGGAAACACAATTCAAATATTGTAGGGACCCAGTATGTTTTTTCTCTAAGGATTCATGAGACTCAGAAGCTCAAATGAAACAGAGGCAAAGTTGGTGCTGCCCATATTTATACTACTTGTTAAAATAGCCATAGATAAGTCAAATGTTTACACATAAAAAAACTGTCTGACATTTTGAAAAAGAAAAAATATATCCATAATTATAAGCACTATAGGTTAGTATCTACATGCCAAACTAACAGTGGGGCTTGCTATGATAAAGCTCATTGCAGCACCATGCTAAATTTAGGAATGCATAGAAGCAAATTAAAGGTTGAGAAAGATGCCAATTTTGCAGATCTCCCCAACTCTATTATCTAAACTTAATAAATATCAGACTGAAAAGAAAGTCATTCACTTATGAATGATTTATAGGGGCAAGTTATTGCAATTGTAATAATTTCCATAATAAAAAGAAACTTGGAAATTAATTTCTTTTGCCTATTCTCAGATTGTGAAGTGATTTAAAGGGAATAGTTGCACATTGTAGATTGGAAGGCCTGGAAGCCCAGGCCTGAAATTAGATACCAGCTTTACAGGTGCCAGTACTAATGTTTCCATTTAATGTCATTGTCATTGATGCCTTAACCTGAATTACTTCTTGTATTTATGCTGACACATTTTTTAGCAGATTATATGTTAAACACTGTGCAAGGCACAATATTTCTATTTAGAGCAAAAGAGTTCCAGTATATTTAGTCTTTGAGTGTCCTAAGGAGTCATCTCCATCTCTCAGTGGTGACACTAGCAGCCCAGGTATTTAAAACAGTTATATTATTTTATAGCTGTACTGCTTTGCTCAACATGTATCTTATCCTTATTTGCCTGAGGCACTCAGGAATCCAAGTCTGCCAGATCACATGTCATTATGCACTATGGGGTTACTTATTTTAGTTCTTCTCTGTATAGACTCTAATCAGAATTCATCTCTCAACCATTCCTACTCTTTCACTTTTTTCTTTGCAACTGAAATTCTTTTTTTTTTTTTTTTTTTTTTTTGAGATGGAGTTTTGTTCTGTCTCCCAGGCTGGAGTGCAATGGTGCAATCTCAGCTCACTGCACCTCCACCTTCCAGGTTTAAGCGATTCTCCTGCCTCAGCCTCACATGTAGCTGGGATTACAGGTGCTGTCACCATGCCCAGCCAATTATTTATTTTTTTTATTTTTTAGTAGAGACAGGGTTTTGCCATGTTGGTCAGGCTGGTCTCGACCTCCTGACCTCAGGTGATCCACTGGCCTCGGCCTCCCAAAGTGCTAGGATTACACTAGGCGTGAGCCACCTCACCTGACCGCAACTGAGATTCTTTAATCAGATCACTCAGTCTATCCTAAGCCACTACTCAATGTTTCCCTCTCAGAGGTTAGCTGACTTTCTCATCTCTATTGCTCTCATAGAGGATTCATCTTTTATCATGGTAACATGTTGAGGAAAAATCAGAGAATGAATGCTGAGATGATAAAAATCTAAGTCATCAGAGAAGACGGGATGAGAGGGGTCAAAGATAAACTGAACATGAGTTTTTAAATTGGCAAGGACAGACTTTATTCAATAATCATTATTGCAATGGGGAAGATGGCCTATCTTGAACTGAAGTCAACTTTGTTTTGTGCAGAGGTGACTGAGTATTTTAAAGAAAGAATGAAGGAGTAGAAAGAGGAAACTAGCGGAGAGTTAAAACAGAGATTGGGTTTGTTCTTCATGCTTATCTGAAGGAGATAACTTATCTGTCTTCATGACAGAAAGTAATAGTGCAAGTTAGAGCAAGACACTCACCAGGCTGTGAGGGAGAGCTGGAGTTATGTCTCTGGATGTTTGCATCTGGAAGAAATGGCTCTCAGGTCCTTGAAAATATAGTTCTTGTTGATGGAATTCCAACATCTCAAAGTGGGAGAGAAAGGATTTACAACTGTTAGCATTCTAAAGTAACTCCTCTATAGGGGGGCAGGGGCAGGGGGTTGGTGTGCAGGTCAGGGGCCTGATTATTACTAGATTTTTTATTAGAACAAATTGTAATTCTCCTGATATCTCTCAGTTTCTTTATACTGCACATTAAAGGGACCTAAGGTCATCCTTGGAATATGCCCTTGAGCTGTTTGAAAATATGTTAGTGTTTGTGCAAATCTTAATAAGAGTTTGGAGAGGTAGTGAGAGTCTGCAGTAGAGTTGAGGCCTTCTTGAATAGAGCACTCAGAGGAACCTTTCTCCAGTTTGGTCAAGAATAGAATTTTTGTCATAGGCAATGACAATTGAATAGAATCAGCTCCTGAAGATTTCCCTTAAAATGCAAGTAACCAAAAAGAGAAAAACAAAGAAAGTTTCCCACTTAATGGACAACAAATCAATTTTTAGAAGTCCCACTTTGTTCTGAAACCTCATTTCCAATGGAAAGCCAAAGTTTTTATGATTTCATCAAGGAAGATTGAGCGATTTGGGAAAAGTCATTAACATCTCCCACATGGAATACTCTTACTGGAAATATAATTTTTGAAATATATTAAAGGAATCTCTCTAACACTTCAAAAATCTACATGCAATACAAGACATTACTTGTTAAATACATGTAACATACATTTATAAAAGTCAATAAAATAACTGAAGTTATAGCAATTATAGTTAGAATATATTTACCATTTATGATATTATTTTATCCTTTGGTATTTAGTTAAAAATTTGAAAAATTATATTTTTTTCAATTTTTGGAGTAAAAATATATAGCCACAAAATATACCTTATTTGAATATAAGTAATTAATAATATCATTGTGATTTGTATGTATATCTTTGTGTCATATCATGGTTTTATTTTTTCCCTCATATGCAGTACTTAGGATTCTGAGGTTTATTTCCAGTTGAAAAAGGATTTATCATTGTATTGACCCTTAATCATTGCTGCTCTTTCAAGTTCATGGTAGAAATGTCCCTTACCATTTCATTTGAATATACATGTATCCTCAGTTGCTTTAGTAGATGAAATATAGTCATTGATGACATGTGTCACTCCAGATTAGATGTTTTAAGGTTATTTTTCTGCTCTGGTGTTACTAGAAAAAATGTGTTGAGTTGGAGTTTCTGTTGGCTCAGTTCCTAAGTCAGTGTGCTGAGCAGAGCTACACTGTTGATCCACAGTGGTCCTATAATGGGAAAAATAAATAAATATTACTCTTACAAGTTTTTTTAATTGCACTGTTAACTCAGACTATAAAAAACATACAAACGTGTATTTAGAAATGAACTACTGTGTTAACCCCCGTGTATACATACACACATGCACACAGAAAAACACACACACCTAAACCGAATTATGTATATGATTGCTCTAGGGCTGAGTGGTGGGTTTGAGGAGACATATATGGAAGGGTAGAAGAATATTTACATAATTACATGCTAGGAAAGAATTGTATAAAGTGATTTCTGGGAGGTAATTTATGTGCCTCACAAAAATGTGAGTCCATGACGGCTTTTCAAGGCAAATAGTAACATTCTGAAACCATTACACATGGTTTTTACAAACCATGTAAAAAGTAGGTGTTTCCAAAGTTAATACTTTCAATTGAGCAGAATTGCTCAGGACAAGGAGACTGCAGAGACAGCTCTCTCACTAAACCTAAATCACCTCTATGTATCCACAATTAAATTGAGAGTCATGGGGAACAACAGAGAAAAAGTAGGGTAAAGCAAAAAAAAAAAAACAATAAAATGTTAATTTGTAGAAAGAGTGAAACTTAATGTATGCAATTAAAAAATTATTGAGAAAGTTGGGGAATTACAAATATAGAATGCAGACCGTGACAAAAGAATTTCACTCTCTTACCAAGGAAAACATATGTGTAATCTCAATGAAAAGGATGGAGAAAAAGAAAGATACTGATTTGAGTAACTCTGTAAATGGGTGGAGACTCAATGCTAAACACAGCATGAAATGAACATAAACACTGGATTATGTTGCAGGAAGTCAGGGACCCCAAATGGAGGGACCAATTGGAGCCGCAGCAGAGGAACATAAATTGTGAAGATTTAATTTTAATATGGACATTTATCAATTCCTAAATAATACATTTATAATTTCTTACACCTGTCTTAATTTAATCTCTTAATCCTGTTCTCTTTTGTAATTTGTACAGTTAACACAATTATCCACTATGATAATTGTGTTAACTGTACAAATTGATTGTAAAACACATGTGTTTGAACCATATGAAATCAGTGCACCTTGAAAAAGAACAGAATAACAGCAATTTTTAGGGAACAAGGGAAGACAACCATAAATCTGACTGCCTGCAGGGTCAGGCAAAAGGAGCCATATTTTTCTTCTTGCAGAGAGCCTATAAATGGACGTGCAAGTAGGGAAGATACTGCTAAATTCTTTTCCTAGCAAAGAATATTAATATTAATACCCTGGGAAAGGAATGCATTCCTGGGGGGCGGTCTGTAAATGGCTGCTCTGGGAATGTCTGTCCTATGAGGTTGAGATAAGGACTGAGATACACCCTGGTGTCCTGCAGTACCCTCAGGCTTACTAGGGTGGGGAAAAACCCCGCCCTGATAAATCTGTGGTCAGACCGATTCTTTGCTCTGGAACCCTGTTTTCTGTTAAGATGTTTATCAAGACAATACGTGCACCACTGAACATAGACTCTTATCAGTAGTTCTGCTTTTGCCCTTTGCCTTGTGATCTTTGTTGGACCCTTATCAGTAGTTCTCCTTTTTGCCCTTTGAAGCATGTGATCTACTCCCTGTTCTTACACTCCCTCCCCTTTTGAAACCTTTAATAAAAAACTTGCTGGTTTGAGACTCAGGTGAGCATCATGGTACTACTGATATGTGATGTCACCCCCAGTGGCCCAGCTGTAAAATTCCTCTCTTTGTACTCTTTCTCTTTATTTCTCAGTTGGCTGACACTTATGGAAAAATAGAAAGAACCTGTGTTGAAATAGTGGGGGCGGGTTCTCCCAATAGGATTATTCATGGTAAGACTCTTTTATGGGTGTAGGTTAATTCTGAAACCACTATAACTGTATATTGAAATTGTGTGAATAAATGAATTACAAATGGTAGAATACAGGTTTCTTACTATTTCAACAAGGGGTTACAGATAAGCAAGTGGTAAAAGCTAAAATGAACTATGTGGTATTTCATAAGAGCTAGAAACCTGAGCATGAATTCATATTTAGTTTAATATAGATAAAGGTGTGTATAGAGACAGATTAGTATACATGCATATATTTTCTAACTCTGTCCACTGAGAGAGCTTAGAAACACCAACACCATACTAGCAACATGCAAACCCATTTCCCAGAGCTGGGTTTCTAATGCCATTCTTCAATAAAAGGAACCTAGGCTCCTTGGAGAAATGGCTGATTCTAGGGCTAAGGCAGCAAATATAAAGGATGATCCCAGAGCATCTCATCATACCAGAAAGAAATGGAGTCATAGCAAACAAACAAAAGCGAAGCAATACACAACAATGAGGGTATATCAAAGAGACATCCCTCCTTCAGGATACTACCCCACCCTTCAGGGTTAAATCAGCAAGGTAACTTTCTTCTAAAAGAGTAATAATTTTACAGTAGATAAACCTCACAAAGACTACTTCAACCAGGGAATAAAGGCTGACACTGACAGCAATAATTTGTGTAGATATAGCATAAACTCTTTACAAGAATTAATGAGAATAGTACTTTACATCTGCAGTCTTTACTCCAAAATCTATAACCACTCTCTAACCATGAGAACAAGATCAGACCACCCAAACAAAAGGAATTCTGCAAAACACAGGACCAGCACTCTGAAAAATGATCAATGTTATAAAAAACAATGGAAGTCTGAGAAACTGTCACACTCTAGAGAAGCCTAAGGAAACATGACAACAAAATGTAATGTGGTATCCTGAACAGAATTATTTTATTTTTATGAATGAAATTCTTGAAGAGCAAAGGAGACTTTACATAGAAATTGTGGGTATCCAAAAAAGTCTAAACTTTAGATAATAAGGTATTAATATTATTTCATTAGTTGTGATAAAGGCATCATAGAAATAAAAGGGGAAACTGAGCATGGGGTATACTAGAGTTCTTTATTGTATCCTTGCAACATTTTTGTAAATCTAAAACTATTTTAAAAATTTTTAAAGTTTAAAAAATGTTTTAAAAAATCACAAAAATAACTATGAGTTTGGATGAATAGAAATAATTTAGAGGTATTCCAGCTGTACCTTCTAAATCAAATGGGAACTTAATACGATTTTTAAAATACTTTTTTTCACCTACCAAAACTAAAGCAACCATAATTGGAAAAATAGAGAAACAGATTGACTTGCACTTTTTCTTATACATCCCTTGATGTCTACAAGTTAATATTCAGCATGTGAGAACACCACAATAGTAGAAACAAGATTGAATAAGTCATGACAAATTAATACACTTTAAATTATGTTACCCTAACTAAGTTTAGAAGAGAATATAATACTCTATTTTTTCTATTGTAGTTAATTTGTAATAGGCATAAAATTTGGAATACCATTTTTTATTTGAGTTTTTTAATTTTAAATAAACATTAACAGAAAACAAAACTAGGACATAGAGGCTGCCACACTACCTTCAAAGAATCGGTAGTTTTCCTGTCTTCACTGTATTTTACCTTACTGTTCATCTGAAATGATTCCAGAGGAAAGATTCTTAGCTAAATTCGCAAGACACAGGCTATCATTATTCAAAGTATCCCAATGATACCATCTTTAAAATCACATGCACAAATTGGTGAGAGTAATACATAATATCACTGCACTGTTTGTGAGAGAGGAACTCAGAGACCTGGCCCTTGAGGAAAAGCAGAAAAGACGAGATGAGCCAGTAACTTTTTGTCATTTTTATTTTTGAAAAAAAAGAGTGACCTTTAAAATTAACTACAGTAGGTGTTATGTAAGGTATTCATACTTGTCTTGTCTTCTAACCTTAGAAAAACAGACTGGAGATCATCTAAAACTCTGAAGACAGATGAAGGTGAGTATCATATACTTTCTCTTTATTCCAATTTTTATCCCATTATTCATACACAATCTACCAAAAAAGAGAGAGAAAAAAAAAGCATTTTTCTAGTGTGCAGTGTTCAAAATAATGAGATTTTTGGAGAGAGAAAGAACATCTTGTATGTTTTTGCTGAGCCTACTAATTCAAGCCAGACTCTACTAGCTGCTGGTTTAGCATTATTTCACCCTTTATGATAAGAAACATGTGACATAGCCTTCCCTGTTTTATACATCTTTTGCTTGGATGAAAGAAAAGAAATGGCAGTTATCCTTTGGGTTATATTCTTGCCTATACACGAAAACTGGTTCTTAGTCATACGGTACGGAATTTGTAATAATAATATCATTAATAGTAACACACACATATAGTGCATATTATGTCTCAGATTGATTTAATACTTACAATACCTCAATGAAGTATGCATTATTAGTTTTTCCATTAACAAAAGAAACTGTTGTACAGAGATATTATAGTAACTGACCCACAGTTATCCAACTATGAAGTGGCTGGGCAGGGATTCAAATCTATTGATTCTGATTTAAGAGTACATTCTCTTAACCCCCATAAAATAATTTATCACCAATTTAAATAAATATTAAATATTGTGTTATAAATATTTAGTTGTGTTCATGACAACTTTACTGCCTCTCTGACTTCAGACAAATTAAACCAAGAGATAATACACAGCTACCAGGAACAAAAACATTAGTATTCTGACATCAATTTAGTGTGAAACTTTTATCACCTTCAAGACCAATGCAGCACCAATGAGATCGAACATGGTAACTATAGTCACCATGTTGGAAAATAGATTTCTTGAACTTATTCTCCCCTGCCTAAATGAAATTTGATTTTATTGGCCAACATCGCTTCAAACGCTAAAATTCCTGGGCCCTGGCAAAGAAAATTATATTCTCTACTTCTATGAATTCAACCTTAAAAAATAGGACACATAAATGAGATAATGTGGTATTTGTCTTTCTATGCCTGGCTTATTTTACTCAATATAATGTCCTCTAGGTTCATCCATGTCATGACAAACGATGAAATATCTTTCTTTTAAAAGCTTAATAATATTCCACTGGGCACATATACAATATTTTCATTATCTACTCACTGTTGATGAACACTTAGGTTGATCTCATATATTATTGGCTTTTATGAATAATGCTGTCATGAATATGAATATATGATGCAGATATCTCTTCTACATACTGATTTCATTTCCTTTAGATATGTACCCTATAATGTGAACGCTGAATTATATAATAGTTCTATTCTTATTATCGTGAAGAGATTCCATACTGTTTTCCATACTGGCTATACTAATTTACTTCCTCACCAACAGATTGAAAGAGTTCTTTATCCCCTCATACATGCCAGCATTTGTTATCTTTAGTGCTTTTAGTAATAGCTATTTTAACAGGTGTAAGTTGATCTCTCACTGTAGTTGTACTTTGTATTTCCCTGATGATTAATGATGTAAAGCAGTTTTTCATGAACCTATCACCATTTGTATGTCTTCTTTTGAGAAATTTCTGTTTAGATCTTTTGCCCATTTCTAAATTATTTGTTTCATTGCTACTAGGTTGTATGAGTTTCCTTTGTATTTTGAATAGAAACCCTTTGTTAGATATATGGTTTGAATATATCTTATCCATTTCATAGGTTGTCTCATAATTATCTTGATTGTTTCCTCTGTTGTATGGAAATGTTCTACTTTGATGTTATTCCATTTGTCTATTTTTGCTTTTGTTGACTGTTTTTCGGTTCATATCTAAAAAAATCATTCCCCATAAAAATATAATGGAGCTTTTTCCCTGTGTTTTCTTCTAGTGGCTATTCAGTTTCAGTTATTGCATTTCAGTATTTAATCCATTTTGAGTTTTTGTATGTGATATGATATAAGGGTATAAATTCTTTCTTAGTTTTTTTAATTTTAATTTTTATGAATACATAATAGCTGTACATATTTATGGGGCATATGTGATACATGAAACAAGTATACAATGTGTAATGATCAAATCTTGATAACTGGGATTTTTACCTCCTAAAATATTTATCATTATTTATCAGAAATACAGTTAGGTAGAAAGAATATGATCTAGTATTTGGTAGCACAATGGGGCAACTATAGTTAATAACAATTTCATTTATCTGAATGTGAAAATCTACTTGTCTCAATACCATTGTTTGAAGGGACTACCTTTTCCCCGTTTTGTGTTCTTCTCAACTTTGTTGAAAATCAGCAGGCTGTAAATGTGTGGATCTATTTCTGGGTTCCCTATTCTGTTCCATGGCTCCATATGTCTGCTTTTCGGTAAGCATCATGATGTTTTTATTACTATAGATTTATAATGTATTTTTGAAATGTGGGGTGTAATGTCTCCAGCTTTATTCTTTTTACTCAAGATTGCTTTCGTTATTCTGGATCTTTCATGGTTCCATGCAAACCTTAGGATTGTTTTTCCTATTTCTCTCAATAACGTGATTGAAAATTTGTAGTGTGATGAATCTGTAGATTGTGTTTGGTATTATGGATATATTAATAATATTCACCCAATCTATGAACACGAGATATCATTCGTTTTATTGTGTCTTCTTCAAGTTCTTTCATTCATTGGTTAAATTTTTCCCTAAGTAATTTTTTGTAGCTATTATAAAAAGGACTGTTTTTATTCTCTTTTTAGATATTTCATTGTTAGTATATAAAATGCTACTTTTTTTCTATCTTTCAATTTTATTTAGTATATTTATGAGGTCTAACAATTTTTTATTTAGTGTAGTCTTTAGAATTTTCTACATAGAAGATCATGCCATCTTCAAATGGGGAAAATTTAACTTTTAATTTTTCCATTTGGGTGTCTTTTATTGTTTTCATTTATCTAATTACTCTGGCTGGGACTTCCAGTACCATATTGTATAGGAGTAGCAAGACTGGGCAAAATTGTCTTACTTCATATCTTAGGGAAAAACTTTAACATTACCCTGTTGAGACTGATGTTATCTCTGGGTTTGTAACATATAACCTTTATTGTATTGATGTAAATTCCTTCTACATCTAATATTTTATACTGTTCATCATGAAAACATGTTGAATTTCATCAAAAGCATTCTTTGTATCTATTAAAACGGTCATATAGATTTTGTTAATGTGGTATGTCACATTAATAGATATGTGTATGTTGAACCACCTTTGCATCTCTGGCACGTGATCAGTTTCTGTCTTTGTCAGTTTGTGCTGCTTTAATAGAATACTTAGAGTGGATAATTTGTGAGGAATATATATTTATTTCACACACTCAAGTATTTATAAAAAATAAATACTAGGTTCCAGAAAGTCCAGATCAAGGTGCCAATATCTTCTCAGTGTCTTCTTGCTGTGTTCCCACATGGTGGAATGTGGAACAGCCAGAAAGGATGAACATCCTGTCCTCACATGTAGAATAGAAAAAGAAAGCAAACGTCTCTCACAAGCCCTTTTTATAACGGCATTAGTCCATTCATAAGTGTAGCACCCTCTTGATCTAATCACCTTTCAAAAAACTCCACTTCTCAATACTTTAGGGATTAAGTTTTAACAGAAAATTTGCAGAGGACAAAATTCTGCCTCTGGCCTTCTGAAATTGATGGCCTCATACAAAAAAAATACTCTCCATCTACATAACCCCCAAAATTAAATTATTTAATTTAATCAATTTATTTATGTTTTCAGCTTAGAGACAGTGCTTTGCTGTTACCCAGGCTAGATTCCAACTCTTGGGCTTAAGTGATTTTCCTGCCTCAGCCTCCAAGTAGCTGGGACTACAGGCTCGCACTCCTATGCCCAGCAGCCCCCAAATTCTGAACGCATTCCAAATCAACTTTAAAATCTAAGTCTAAAGCTTCATCTAAATCAGATTTGGGTGAGACTTAAGGCACAATTTGTTCCAAAACAAATTTCTCTCTTGCTGAGAGCCTGTGAAATCAATCAAGTTATGTGCTTTCAAAATCCAATGGTGAGACAAGCATAGGACAGACATTTCTATTCTAAAAGGTAGTGGTAAGAAAGGAGAGGAGTAACAGGACTCAAGTAAGCCCAAAACTCAAAAAGAAAAACAAAATTAAATCTTAAGAGTTAATTATAATCTTATTTGACTCCATGTCTAGGCTTCTGGACACACTAGAGTGGGAACTGGGTCCTTAAAGTCTTGGACAGCCATGTAACCATGGCTTTGCTGGGCAAAGTGTGCACAAAAGCTCTCATAGGTTGGAGTCATGTGCCTATAGCTCTCACAGGCTGGCATATCATGCTGACTGCTCTACCGTTATGGGGTCTCGGAGGCAGTCCTGCCCCCACAATTCCACTAAGTTTGGCACTACTGGGGGCTCTCAGTGATAGCTCCACATATGTAGCAAATTGTTGGTTGGGCATCAAGGCTTTCTAAGGCATCCTTTTAAATAAAGATAGGTGAAGTCATGCCTCCACAGCTCCTATACACCATACACCTGCAGAGTAAGCACCATGTACATGCTGCCATAGCTCACCTTTTGCACCTTCCAGAATTGTGGCCTGAGATGCACCTGAGCCTGCCTAAGGAAAATACAGGGAGCATATACTTGAGGCAGCCCTGGACAGTGAGTCCAAAAGTACCCCCTCTGCCCTGGGCCCCTCCCTTTAAAAAAGTCTGACTGCAAGGCTCTAGCACTCTTGGCTTGTGATAAGATGGGAATCCTTGAAGACCTCTGAAATTCCTTTAGGGTCATTCTCAAGGAACTAGAAGAACAAAAACAAACTGAATCCAAAGTTAGTTGAAGGAAGAAATTAATAACCATCAGTGCAGAAATAAATGATATAAAGAGTAGGAAAACAATAAAAAAGATCAACGAAACTAAGTTTTAAAACTGACAACCATTGACAACCATAAAATTGACAACTGTTAGTTAGATGAAGAAAAAAAGACAATACTCAAATAAAATCCAAAATTAAAGAATAGTACAACTGAATCAACAGAAATACAAAGGATCATAAATGACTATTATGAATAATTATACACCAATAATTTTCTTGATGCATACAACCTACAAAGACTGAATTATAGAGAAATAGAATAGCTTAACAGAATAGCTTAATAATGAGTAAGGATATTGAAACTGTAATGCAAAATTTCACAATAAAGAAAAGCTCATGACCTGATGGCTTCACTGATGAATTCCATAAAACTTTTAGAGAACAAAGACTCCCACTTTTTCTCAAATTTCCCAAAAAATTGAAGGGAAAGGCCTATTGCAAAACTCATTTTATAAGGTCAGCATCATGCTGATACCAAAGGCAGACAATGACACTACAAAAAGAGAAAACTACAGGCCAATATCCCTGATGAACACAGATGCAAAAATGACAAAATACAAGCAAACCAAATTGAACAACAAATTTGGAAGATAATTTACCATAAACAGGTGCGTTTATCTCAGTAATGCAAATACAGTTCATCAGCCATAAATTTATAATTGTGATGCATTACATTAAAGGAATGAAGAACAAAAACCATATCATTATTTCTATAGTTGGAGCAAAAGCACTTGACAGTATTCAACATCATTTTATGACAAAATCTCACAAAATTCAGTATAGAAGGAATGTAACTGAATGTAATTAAGGCCATGTATGACACAATGAAAGATAACATCATTCTCAATGGGGCAAATTTGAAAACTTTTCATCTAAGCTATGAAATAAGACAAGTATGCTCACTATTGCCACTCTTATGCAATGTAGTACTGGAGATCCCAGGCAGAGCAATTAGCAAATGAAAACAGTAAAAGGCACCCACATGGAAAAATAAGAAGTTAAATTGTCCCTGTTTGCAGAAAACGTGAACTTAAATATAGAAAATCCTAAAGACTCCACTAAAAATAAAAAACCTCTTATATACAATAAATATACTAAATAAAGTTGCAGGATATAAAATCTACATGGAAAAATTAGTAGCATTTTATACACTAACAATGATATATCTAAAAGAGAATCAAGAATGCAGTTCCTTTTATAATTGCTACAAAAAGCAAATACTTATGGATAAATTTAACGTGATATGAAAGATTTATACACTAAAACCTATAAAACATTGATGAAAGAAATTGAAGAAGACAGAAATGAAGGGAATGACATCTCAAGTTCATGGACTGGAAGAATGAATATTATTAACATGTCCATATTTTCCAAAGCAATCTACAGATTCAACGCACTCTCTATCAAATTGCTAACCACATTATTGAGAGAAATAGAAAAAACAATTCTAAAATTTGTATGGAACCACAGAAGACCCAGAATAGCCAAAGCAATCTTGAGCAAGAAGAACAAAGTTGAAAGCATCACACTCCTCACTTCAAATCTATAGTAATTAAAGCAGCATGTTACTGACCTAAAAATAGACATATAGAGCAATGAAATAGAATAAGGAGCCACCAAATAAATCTACACATTCACAGCCAGCTGATTTTTAACAAAGTTGAAAAAAACACAAAATGGTTGAAAAAGAAAGTCTCTTCAATCAATGGTGTTGGGACACATGTATAGCCACATGTGAAAGAATGAAATTGTATCCTTATTTCCCACCATGTAAAAATAAACTATAAGGCAACATAATACTAAAACTTAAGACTGAAAACTGAACATTTTCGAAAAAGACATAGAGAAAAATTCATGACGTTGGTCTGGGGAATTACTTTTTCGATATAACTCCAAACCACAGGTAATGAAAGCAAAAGGAGACAAATGGATTTTCATCAAACTAAAAAGCTTGTGCAGAGCAAATTAAACAATCATTAGAGTAAAAATACTACCTACAGATTGGGGAATATATATGCAATGTATACATCAGATAAGGAGTTAATATACATAATATATTAGCAACTCGAAGAACTCAATAGGAGGAAAACAAATAACCCAATGAAAATGAGCAAAGGAGTTGAATAGACATTTCTCAAAAGAATACACAAAATAGCCAACAAGCATGTAAAAAAGTTCAACATCACCGATCATCAGGGAAATGCAAAGTAAATCCACAATGACATATCATCTCACATCTTCTAGAATGGCCATTATCAAAAATATGAAAGATAAGAAGTGTTGGAGAATTTGTGGAGAAGAGGATCCTTTGTATCATATTGTTGGGAATGTAAATTAATATAGCCATTATGCAAATCATTATGATGGTTCCTCAAAAAATTTAAATTAGCAAACTACACTATGGTAAAATTCAACAATCTCACTACTGGGTGTGTTTGTGTGTGCATGTGTATACGTATATAATTTCTGATTTCTTATATGTGTATATATATGTATATAAGAAATCAGAATGTGGAAGATGTCTCTGTCCTCCCATGTTCATTGCAGCATTATTCACAATAGGCATTATACAGAGTCATTGTAAGTATCCATCAGTGGCTGGATGGATAAAGAAAATATGACATATATACAAAATGGAATACTAGCCAGCCGTAAAAAAAGAAAATTCTGTAATTTGGAACAACATGGATAAACCTAAAGGACATTATATTAAATGAAATAAGCCAGGTGCAGAAGGACACATACTACACAATCTCAATCATATGTAGAACCTGAAAATATTTGTATTATAGAAGTAGATAATTTATTGGTGGCTGCCATGAGCTGGGGCTGTTTTGTGAAAAGGCTGGGTGCATGTTGGTCAAAGGGTATATGATTTCAGTTAAATAGCGTTAGGGCTAAGATATCCAACAAGCAAATGGCCAATCTTTTTAAAATGGTGTTATAAAAATATTAAAAGAATCTCGGAAATATCTCAGAGAAAAGTAAACTCTTCCTCAATTAGGAATATATTGGATGATATTTAATTGTATCTAGTTATCTACTTTTTTCTGTTTTTATTTTAAAAATTTAAATATGTTTGCCAGTGACATAGCTCTTGATAAGTAAAAATGAATAAATAGGAAAGAACTGGTTCCATTGATATAAAAGTACTAGTGGGGTTCCTGACATGCCTTTCTAGCTAAACAAAAGACCTTAAACCAAATTTGTTCATAAACACATTGAGTGCCATTCACAAACAAATATATATATGTATACATATATAAGGCACTAATATATATAGATATAGATTAGTCAAAACAATGCAATCTGATCAGTAAAATATGGTTGATTAAATAAATATCAAAGACTAATGGGTATAATATTTCATGATATCAACACTGAATTTATGTACATAAAGTTTAATAGCTGTGTATAATTATTCTAAATAAATAACAGGGCTATCAAATTGCATGACTGTACACCACCTCCCAAATATGAACAAACTTATAAAATCTGTTAGATATAAAACTTCGCCACTTGTTGGTACATTGAGTTCACTTTTAGAATTAATTCTAATTCATATGCCTATACAGCTGACCATTGAACAACACGTGTTCACTGCATGGGTACACTGACAAGTGGATTTTCTTCCACTTCTGCCATACCTGAGACCCAAGACTAGGGTCTTTCTTCTCCTTAGCCTACTCAACTTGAAGACAATGAGGATGAAGACCTTTATGATAACCCACAACCACTTAATGAATAGTAAACACATTTTCAATTTTCTTAATAATATTTTATTTTATCCTGCTTACTTTATTGTAAGAATATGGTACGTAATCCACATAAAATACAAAATATGTGTTAATTGACTGTTTGTGTTAGAGGTAAGGCTCATGGTCAACAGTAGACTGTTAGTAGTTAAGTTCTGGGGGAATCAAAACCTACACACAGACTTTTGACTGCACAGGGGTTGCTGCCCTTAACTCTATGTCACTCAAGAGTCAAGTGTTTTTAGAATAAATGTCATCTAGCAATAATATGCTAAAAGATATTAAAAGCTATGAGTTCAATTTGACATCAGAAGTGATACTTGAGAGACTCAAGGGTCAGATGCCAGGCTGCTGGAAGTGACCTAGGTCACAGTGTACATGCCACTGCCTGGCTGTTCAGATTGTTATCAGCACACCTGAGTCAAGGAGTACATGCTTATGATGGACTATTCAGATAGCTATCAAGATATCTGGGTACCAGTTATGAGTATATATAGTTAGTAACTCGTGTGCAAAAAAAGTACTTTCTTTCTGCTATAAACTAATAAGGAAATATTATATATTTTAAAAAATATAAAATAAGGGTATGATTTACCTAAACAACTTTCTGTTTAATCATAACAGAAAATAATAGATAAAATCAAAATTATATTATTTTTAAATGATTATAACTAATACTTTATAATTTCATAAAATAAAAATACAAAAAGCATTCACTTATTTTCTGAAATAAAAAAATACAAAACGTGTTTTATTTGCATAATATATTAAACATGTCATAAATACAATTTTACATACATTTTCTAGTAAAAATCTCAACTTAAGCACAGACCTATCTCAATTAGTTACGAAAATACTAATAAAATATAACTGAATATAAACAGAGATTCAGAGTTATAATCTTAAAATATTCCAGTTGTCACTAAAAATCAAATGCATTATACTTCAAAAATTTCTTGTGTATCAGGTTTCCAAGACAAAGGTTGTGTCTGCTACTCTCTCAAAATATCTTGACTCCTCATTCTATTATTGTTATTAGGTTATTAGTTTTTTTTTAAAAAAACAACTCTAATGTTTTCTTTCTTTCTTTTCTTTTCTTTTCTTTTTTTTTTTTTTGAGACCTAGTCTCGCTCTGTCGCCCAGGCTGGAGTGCAGTAGCGCGCTCTCGGCTCTCTGCAAGCTCCACCTCCTGGGTTCACGCCATTCTTCTGCCTCAGCCTCCCGAGTAGCTGGGACTACAGGTGCCTGCCACCACGCCCGGCTAATTTTATTTTTTATTTTTTTATTTTTATTTTTTGGATTTTTAGTAGAGACGGGGTTTCACTGTGTTAGCCAGGATGGTCTTGATCTCCTGACCTCGTGATCCACCCACCTCAGCCTCCCAAAGTGCTGGGATTACAGGCGTTAGCAACCATGCCCAGCCATGTTTTCTTTTGGAATTTTATTATCAAAATTATCATCATAATTTAAATTTAGTCTATATCAAAATTGTTGAAATGTTATCACAAGTCCTAAATAATAATTACTTTGTCTTTCTAATAAAACAACACCAATTGTCATTTCTCCTTTGATCTATGGATTATCTAAGATTGTTCAATTTCCACACACTCAGAAATTAACCAGTTATCTTTCTGTTATTAATTCTCTATTTTAATTTTTATGGTAATTATAGATATTTTGTATGTTCTAAATTATTTTAAATTTATAGAAACGTGTTTTGTTAATCAGCATATGTTCTGTCTTAGCATTTCTTGTGTATTTGAAAGATACATGTATCATGCTTCTGTTGAATGGAATGTTCTAAAAATGTCAATTAAGTTAAATTAGCTGATAATATTTGCTAATGTTCTATATCTAACTTTTTGTTGTTGTTGTTTTGTTTTTTGAGATGGAGTCTTGCTCTATCACCCAGGCTGGAGTGCAGTGGCACGATCTCAGCTCACTGCAACCTCTCATCCCGGATTCAAGCAATTCTCCTGGCTCAGACTCCTGAGTAGCTGGGACTACAGGCATGTGCCACCATGCCAGGCTAATTTTTGTACTTTTAGTGGAGATGGATTTTCACCATGTTGGCCAGGCTGGTCTCGAACTCCTGACCTCAAGCGATCTGCCCCCCCTTGGCCTCCTAAAGTGCCAGGATTACAGGCATGAGCCACCACGCCAGGCCATCTCACTGTTTTTTGTTTAATTGCTTTAATAAATTCTAAGAGAAGACTGATGAAATGTTCAACTATAATTGTCCATTTATCTATTTATTGCTCCTCTTAGTTATATCAGATTTTGTTTCATTCATTTTGAGACTGTGACTGGGTGCATATACATTCGAGATTATTATGTCTTTTTGGTGAATTGATCCTGTATTATTATGCAATATTCTTATTTATCTTTGTTATTATTTATTGTTTATATTTTTGTCAAATATTATATTGCTATTAGGGTTTTATTAGTATCGGTGTTGCATAGAATACATTTTCCCATTTTTTTAAATGTTAGTCTCTATGTATATTTATATTTAAAGTGTTCCTCTGCAGACATTATATAATTGAGGCTTGTTTTCTTCTTCACTCTGACAGTTTCGTCTTTTTATTTGGACTATTTGAATCAATCATGTTAACTTTAACTTTTTTGGCTTTCTAATTATTTTTATTTCAACTTTTATTTTAGATACTGGGGAGGGGTACATGTATCAAAAATACATGGTTTTTTACATGGATATATTTTGTGATAGTGAGGTTTGGAGTACAGATCCCATCACCTAGCTAATGACATAGTACCCAATAGGTAGTTTTATAACTTACCCCTCTCCCTCCCTCCACTCTCTAGTAGTACACAGTGTCTGTTGTTCCCACATTTATGTCCATGTGTGCTCAATGTTTAACTTCCACTTATAAGTGAGAACATGCAATATTCAATTTTCTATTCCTGCATGAATTTGCTTATGGTTATGGCCTCCAGCTCCATGTTGCTGCAAATTATATGATTTCATTCATTTTTGCGGCTGTGTTATATTCCATGGAGTATATGTACCATGTTTTCTTTATCCAATCTACCATTCTCAAAAGAAGGCATATGAGTGGCCAACAAACATATGGAAAAAAATAGTCAGCATCACTAATCATCAGATAAATGCAAATAGAAACCACAATAAGATACCATATCGTATAAGTCAGAATGACTATTACTAATAAGTCAAAAAAATGATAGCTACTGACAAGGCAGCAGAGAAAAGGGAATACTTATACAATGTTGATGGGAATGTAAATTAGTCTAACCACTGTGTAAAGCAGTCTGGAGATTTCTCAAAGAACCTAAACCAGAGTTGCCATTCAATCTAGCAATCCCATTACTGTGTACATACTCAAAAGAAAATCATTCTACCGAAAATACACATCCATTTGTATGTTCATTGCTGTCCTGTTCATAATAGCAAACACATAGAATCAACACAAAGGTCCATTAGTTTTAATTTTTGATGCATTTGTGTTCAAACCCATAATCTTGCTATTCATTTTGATTTGTCTGATTTATTCTCTTGGAATGTTTTCTGACATTCTTGCCTCCTTTTGAATTAACTTGATTTTTAAAAATATTTTAGTATTTCATTATGTGTATGTGATTGATAACTTAGCTGTTTTTCATTGTTTTATCCTTTTTCTGTAATTATACTAGACTTTACACATGTATCCTTATCACAATCTATCTTCAAGCAATATTATATCCCTTTACATCAAATGTAGATATCTTACAAGCATACAAATCAAGTTTTTCTTATTTTGTGGATTTGTTTTATTGTCATGAATTTTGTTGATATATTAGTTACAAAATCAAAAATAAATTACGCAAAACATAGGCAACAAAAGCAAATTTAGAGAAATAAGGCTACATCAAACTGTAAAACTCCTGTACATCAAAAGAAGCAATCAACAGAATGAAAAGGCAACATACAGAATGAGATAAAATATTGTAAATCACATGGAAGTTAATATCCAGATATATAAGAAATTCCTGTGACTCAATAATGACAAACAAATAAAAGATACTCGAATAGACATTTCTCCACAGAAGATTTACAAATGGGCATATGACATGCCTCGTCATATGGTTAGGCTTTTGTC
The DNA here is from genome assembly GCF_029289425.2 of Pan paniscus. Classification (NCBI taxonomy): domain Eukaryota; kingdom Metazoa; phylum Chordata; class Mammalia; order Primates; family Hominidae; genus Pan; species Pan paniscus. Next base: position 83,862,598 of record NC_073263.2, on the reverse strand, counting down.
CCCACCCAAATCTCATCTTGAATTGTAATCCCCATAATCCCCACATGTCAAGGGAGAAACCAAGTGGAGGTAACTGAATCATGGAGGTGGTTTCCGCCATGTTGTTCTTGTGATAGTGAGTGAGTTCTCATGAGATATGATGGTTTTATAAGGGGCTCTTCCCCACTTCATTTGGCACTTCTTCCAGCTGCCTTGTGAAGAAGGTGCCTTGGTTTTTGTTGTTGTTGTTGTTGTTGTTATTGTTTTGGCCTTCTACCATCATTGTAAGTTTCCTGAGGCCTCCGTGGACATGCTGAACTGTGAGTCAATTAAACCTCTTTCCTTTGTAGATTACACAATCTCAAGCAGTTCTTTATACCAGTATGAAATGGACTAATACAACCTAAAGACATTTTTCCCATTGTCTTGGCTATTAACATTCAGCTCCTTGTCACTTATGCAAATTTCTGCAGCAGGCTTGAATTTCTCTCCAGAAAATAGGTTTTTCTTTTCTATCCCATTGTCAGGCTGCACATTTTCCAAGCTTTTAAGCTCTCTCGAATGCTTTGATGCTTAGAAATCTCTTCTGCTAGATACCCTAAACCATCTCTCTCAAGTTCAGATTTCCACAGATCTCTAGGGTAGGGGCAAAATGTCACCCTGCTCTGTGCTAAAGCATAGCAAGAGTCAACTTTATTCCAGTTCCTAAGAAGTTTTTCATCTCCATCTGAGACCACCTCAACCTGGACTTCGATGTCCATATCATTATCAGCATTTTGGTCAAAATTATTCAGCAACTCTCTAGGAAGTCCCAAACTTTCCCACATCTTCCTGTCTTCTTCTGAGCCCTCCAAACTGTTCCAACATCTGCCTGTTACCCAGTTCCAAGGTTGCTGACACATTTCCAGTATCTTTATAGCAGTGCTTCACTACCTTGATATCAATTTACTGGATTAGTCCATTCTCACTCAGCTATAAAGACACTAACCAAGACTGAGTTAATTATCAAGGAAAAAGGTTTAACTGACACACAGTTCCACATGGCTAGGGAGGCCTCAGGAAACTTATGGTAATGGCGGAAGGTAAAGGGAAAGCCAGGACCTTCTTCGTATGGTGGCAGGAGAGAAGTGCAAACAGGGGAAATGCCAGACACTTATAAAACCATCGGAACTTGTGGGATTTCACTCACACTCATGAGAACAGCATGAGGGAACCCACTCCACCACAATTCAATCACCTCCCATCGGGTTCCTCCCTTGATGTGGGGATTATGGAGATACAAATCAAGATGAGATTTGAGTGGGGACATAGCCAAACCATATCAGCATTCAATTCTTTGCAATTTATGTAGTTTTGTATTGTGGGTCAGCATATTATATATCTTTATGTGTAATTTTTTTTTTTTTTGAAATGGAGTCTCTCTCTGTCGCCCAAGCTGGAGTGCAGTGGTGCAATCTCGGCAAGCTCCACCTTCCAGGTTCACGCCATTCTCCTGCCTCAGCCTCCCGAGTAGCTGGGACCACAGGTGCCCACCACCACGCCCGGCTAATTTTTTGTATTTTTAGTAGAGACAGGGTTTCACTGTGGTCTCGATCTCCTGACCTCGTGATCCGCCTGCCTCGGCCTCCCAAAGTGCTGTGATTACAGGCATGGGCCACCTCGCCCAGCCCTTTCTGTGTAATATTTTAAACTAATATTTTAATAATAAAGTTGTGATTCAGGTATAGTCCTTAATCTCTGTTAGCATCTTAATAGCATAATATCATTTTTATGGTATTACCATTTTAAGTAATTGTCTTGAAATGCAAAAGGAAGATGACACTGAAATATAAATTCAGATTTGCCTTCAAAATTATTTTAATGAATATAATTGGCTTAAATGATTTTCAAATTAAAATATATTTTTAATTATTATGGATTCATAATATTTGTACATATTTATGCAGTGCATGTGATATTTTGATACAAGCATACTATGTGTAATGATTAAATTAGAGTAATTGGGATATCTATTACCTTGAGCATTTATAATATCTTTACAAAACTTAATATTAACATGCATACATTTCAAATTCTTCTATAAAATTAAATTTATGGAGCCAGAGTAATTTAGACAATTTTTTAATTCAGGTGTTTTTTTTCAAGTACTTCCGTTGTGTGCCTGATTTAAAGAATAACAATAAACTTTAATATTTTTATACATTATCCCAAAGACAATTTTTCAGATATAACGGCATTTGTATAACTGGTCTACACTTGTATTATTTTCTCTACTGTAAACCTAACCTTAACATATTACAAAACTGTATTTGGAAAACAATACTACTTCATCATAGCTTTTTTTTAAAAATGAATAAAAGTGTGAGATAGTTGAGGGACACTTTTTTGTTTTCTTCTGTACCCCCAGCTATAAGAATATTGGTTTTATGAGTGTTAAGCATAAGAGTTTTGTGTAATTAATGGTATTGTTTACACTTTTTTTTATAGAAAAGAGAAAAAATATACAAGTTTATCAAAAATAGCCATGCTGTCTTGCTATGTAGAAGATAAACAAATACAATGTCTTTCTTTATCTGCAGACATTAATTTACAATATGCAAACTACTCCAAACAATTAGCTAAAAAATTTCTAATTATTACAGGATAATTATTTGTACAATTTCAGTACTTCACAAAATGTATGATATAACAAAACACACATTTTGACTATTCTATATGTAAATTTTTACTATATCTGCTTATTTAATATCTGGTTTATTTTTGACACAGACATAAAAGCAAGCGTTATTACCGAAGCTATACAAGAGAAGTCTTTGTCTATGTCAAAAATAAACCAGACAGTTTAGGCCAGCCATTTTCTCTTAAAATTTACAACAAATACCTTTAAGAAATTGCCTTTGAACTATTTCTTCACATTTGCATTTATCATCATTTTAAGACAATACTTTACTCCAAAAATTGGTATAATACTAGACATTTTTTATATGATATTCTGATGAAATTTTTGGTGCTGACTATGTGGCCTACTTTAATTCAAACCCTGTAGGTGATGATTATCTGCCTATGAATACAGTGAGGCCTAGTTTTAGGTATGCCCTGTCTCTATTTGCAACATCAGTAGACACCATAGGAACACTCACAATCAACTTATTGCTGTTAGGAAAAGAAGAGGTTGATAAAATATTTACCTTATGTATAAGATTGCCAGATTCTACTAGTACAGCCCTGTGTAAAAATTAGTCATGGCCATCACATAGAATAACCATTAATTTAATCAAAATACTGTTCTAGAAATCAAAACAGCAAAGCGACAATAAAAATGAAAGATCAAGCATGACATTTTGTATTCATTGCTTTATGATGGATTCAGTTCTTAGAGAAAAACCTTTTAATACATTCTGTCAAGTGTAATTATCATCGTCTTTGAGAAAGGATATATTAAGTCTCACTTCTTTTTGCTTCCTCATTTTCATTCAAAATTAAGAATCTACCCTGAAAATAAAAATTGTAAATAATTACTCATCACAGGCTAAACACTGTTGTAATTTCAGAATCATAGACAATTCTAAGCAATGATTCTTCATTATAACAATGAACAAACATGAATGGGAAATAATTTGTATTGTCAGTGCAGATATTCTTTTTAGCTCGTCAAGTCCTGTGTATGCTTGTCACAATTATGGCGTTTTGGGTTATAATCCACAAACTAAATTTGCTGAAATTGGCCTTGACAGGCCCAGCTAATTGGCTCCCAAGGAGCCGTTATGTTCTACCTGGCGAACAGTCCGTGAAGTACACAGCTACTCATCCAAACCACGCACAGAGCTAATTATAAAGCAGCAGGAGATATCACACAGTAATAGGCTGTGTACTGTTATTAGTACATAATAATTCCATACCCAAATCATCAATTATAGTACTCTTGCCACCTTGAGGAAAATGCTATTGTGCAGGAATGATTACTTAGGGACCCTATCTGAGTAGAAATCGTGCCATTTTTATTGTTTTGAATGATTAATTCTTCTGACTTTCCCTAGGAGATTAGAAACCCTGTCTAATCACCAAACCCAAACAAAATAAAATGAACAAAAACAAAAAGAAAAATCACTTTGTGCCAAAAGAAAATAAAAAACAAAGATTCTAATGATATTTATTTGACAAACAGTGTTATTGATTAACTTTAACCTTTGCAGTTCATTATTTTCAAATGCTTGAATGGATATTCTGATTTATAATTAATTTCATAAAATACTTAAAATACCATTAATTATAAATTTTTGTAATAGATATTTATATAGTTACTTCCTACAAAAACACACACATATCAAGAATGACATTGCCATTGCTCTTTCAAGACGACCAATTCTATTCATACAGAAGTGTTCTGCTTTAACCTAGTGACTTATTTGAAAGTAAAATAAAACAAACTAGCTCAATTTATTTCATGATAAGTCTGAGAAGTTCCTTTGCTTGCTTAATTAACTTCTTTGGACAATTTATTTTATAATCAGTTTCTCTCTTGTCAGAAACTTGTTTGATCTTGGTTTGGGGTCATTAATTTGGATCTGCTTTTGTCTTTAGATGAAAATATGGAAATTATTATAATCAGCCACCTTTTAAAGTTTTTCTCCTTCCTTCTACTTGTTTTCCTTAAAATGTAATTTTTAATGTGTTTCATTTAATTACAATCCAAACCACAAACATTTCATAGACAAAATTTTAAAAATAAAATCATAGTTTAGATCTTTAATAACGAAGCATTTTTTCTTTGATTTATACCCATTTTGTTGGTATTACAATCTTTTCTTGATTCAATGTCTGAAACTCAATGAATAGAAATAAAGATAAAGTGAGATTCAATATGCATTAGACAGCTCATCTCACAGATTTTGTTTACAATTAAATAAATGTTCTGTACCAAAATAATAGGATTTAATCAAAACTTTCAATTGTCTATATCAGAAAGTTCCAAATGAATCTGAAATTGAGGCAGATCAATTATATATATTAGTTGATTTATGAATAATTTTACTTTAAAAATGTGATTTTTGCTAAAAATACCTTACAAAGCTCTTTATTGTTACATCTCTTAAACAATTTGAAGTTAGTCTATGTAAACTGAGCCTATAACATGAAACTTTATTTTCCACCTCGCCAAGTTGAAGGAAATAACACTTAAATTTAATTTTTAAAAATTGCTTCTGTAGTTATGTGTTGGATTCCTACAACTACCATACCCTAAGCATGTTATTCTTAGTGACTTTTTCATTATTGTGAATTGTCATGATCCAGATAGGCTATATTCAACTTGATACCACATTTTCACAGACCTTAAGCCATAGTCGGTAATTATTCACTACATTAGCTTTGTTGTTGAAAAAATTTCCCTAGAGAATCGGAATATTTATCATTTATTGTTCAATTTTTATTTCTATCACTAATTTGAATGACAGTTCCAATTTACCTAGACCTTCTGTGTCTGCTCAATTGATGTAAGAAGGGATGTGTTTTGCACTTGGAAATAAGTGGATCTTACATATTGAAATCAATAACAAAGTCTTAGTCTGTCATACAAGCCTTGTTTTAATAGATGACTTTTGTGTGGTCCTGCTGACTGCATCTAATTGCCACATCTGAAAAGCTATGTAATTGCTACTCCACCATGAATGCATTAAAGTGTAAGGGTAAACGGTAAACATAGTTTAGGTAGTGGGCCAGTTACCAGTTAGTGGTTTTATGTATCTATCTTCTGTCTATCTGTCTATCTACGATCTATCATCTATTTTTCTATCTTTCTGTCTATAATCGTCTATCTTATTTGAATAGAGTTGGGTATGAACCCAAATTGAGTGATTAAAGCTATGTGGAGGAGGAAAGATACAAGGGGACCATGTGTTTTTATTAAAATAAATCTACTTTTTTTTCTTTTATCTCACTTTGACTTGTTTTATTAAATGCTTTAATGAGTATATTATTAAATGGGCTTGATATATTCTATTCTTTACATTGTATAAGAGTTATTACTGTAGCTTTCTCTATTGTTTGGAAAATATAGGAAGAAAATGTATTTGATTTATATATTTATATTAATGTGGTTTACTACCTAATTAATTCTATTTATTGATCACAAAGTTCAGTTGATATTCACAAAAACTGCAAAATAATGAAGATATTTTATTCTTGAGAAACCATAATCATTTATCCATAGCCAGCCTTGTTTGAAGCTTTTTCACTTGTTAATAGTGAAATATGTTTGCGTTTGATTTACACTAAGAAGAGTTTTCACAATGTATTTTTGTTTTATAGCATTGACTCTTGACTATGTATGAGTTAAGAATTCAGTAGATAGTCATACATTGCTTAATGGCAGGGATGCATTAAGAGAAATGCCTTGTTAGGCTATATCATTGTTCAAACATTGTAGAGTTTACTTACACAAACCTAGATGTTATATACTACTACACAGCTATACCATGTGGTATAGCCTATTGCTTTTAGGTTACAAACCTGTAAAGCATGTTACTATACTAAATACTGTAGGCAACTGTAACATGATTGTAAGTATCTGTGTATCTAAATATATCTAAACCTAGATCAGGTACTGTAAAATTATAGCATTATAATCTTGTAGGCCTACAACTCTGTATGTGATCAACCAATACGTTCTTACGTGGTACATGATTGTAGTTATATATTATAAAGACGTGTGTGCTCATATAGATAGATAGAGAGATGCATTGTATGATGTACAGTTGAAGTTACAGAAGATAATGTCACAGATGCAATATTTTTAAAAATAGTTGCTAATAATTTACCAAAACAGAAAACATAATAGAGTTTCCAGAAGCAATATAAACCTACAAAGAATAAATGAAAAAAAAAATACCTGGTCACATCATGTTAAAACTGTTAAAAGCCAAAAACGAAGTAGATAAGGAAAAAGAGTTTTAAATGAACAAAAGTAAGACTGCTTAATTTTCATGAAGAATAATGGAAGCTAGAAGACATATTATTAGGCATTTGAAAGAAAATGACCATCAACCTAAAATTTGTAAACTTCCGCATATATTCTTCAAGAAAGAAAACAAAACAAAGGTATTTCCAGGAAAACACTGCAAACATAGTGTCAGAAGACATACCAGAAATGTACTATTGAAAAGCAGTTCTTCAGGTAGAATAACTAATGCCAGATGAAAACACAGAAACGTAAGGTGAAGCAAATGGTATAGGAAAAAGTAAAATGTTCAAGTAAATTCAAAATAACACTTATTGTATTATTTGGGGCTCTAAATATATAAGAAAACACACAAATTGTAGTGGAGGAATTGAGACAGAATGGGGATTAGTCTTGGCTTCAACTCACCCCACTAGAGCATTCCTTCATGTGTCCCCACTGATCACAAAACCCACAACTCTGCCTCACTGATGCCATACCCACTAATAGTCATTCTATAAAGAAAATAGCCATTCTATATTGCTCTTTTGTGCTCTCATAATGTGTAACCATACCTTTTACTTTAAAAATTCCAGAAATGGCCTTAAGCAATTCAAATACCAAACCAAGATTGTGGGATGTCCCAACCAGGGAAGGAATGCTGAACAATTGACTTACAGCCTTGTTGCCAAGGGCCAGACCACCAGGTGGCCCATTACTCAAGATACCATCACAACCAGATATATGACCTGAATACACTATCCCTCACGGACTTGCCCATCCCAGCCTGTATTGCATACCCTACCTCTGATATCAATTCTGATGCTTTGCTTAATAAAATATCCCTATTTAGTCCGAGCCCGGTGGCTAATACCTGTAATCCAGCACTTTGCGAGGCTGAGGCCGGTGGATCACTTGAACTCAGGAGTTCAAGACCAGTCTAGGCAACATGGCAAACCCTACCTCTACAAAAAACACAAAAATTAGCAGGGCATGGTGGTGCTTGCCTGTAGTCCTAGCTATTCAGGAGGCTGTAATGGGAGCATCCCTTGAGCCCAGGAGGACGAGGCTGCAGTGAGCCCTGTTCGCGCCACTGCACACACAAAAATACTTCCTACTGGCTTTTTTCGCAGAGCCAGCTGGAAAATTCTTGCACTTCCATTTTCTTCCTTACCATCAAGCACAAGTCCTGAAATACAGCCTTGTCTGGGAAATCAATTTGTCCCCATGTTAATTTCCATTACATGGAAATCCCAAGAGACTGTGAGCCTGTAACGGATTCTCTGGCCACTGCAGCAAGAACACCAGAGACATTTTCCTTCCCTGAAGGAGAGGCTTATGAGTCAGCAGGGGGCTGGGTGTGATGCCTTTCAGGCTGACACTGAATCTTTGATTCACTATGGCTGGGACAAGTGAGTTTTCTTCCCGCCTTCTGAAGACTCTTTGCCATCTCCCAGACAAAGCTTTGCCTCCCTTCCTGTCCCTTATTTGTTGTGTCTTTCTTTATCCTTCTTCTTTATTCCTTCTTGCCTTCCTCCATTTTCATTAACTTCATTGTCTTTACCTGAATAGGCATCCCGTGGGATGGATTGAAATAGCTGATTGGTTCATCCTGGACAGAATTTGTGTAAAATGGGTGGAAACAGCTAACTCCCAGGACTGATCACCCCATGGTCTCATGAGAAACTCTGTTCACCTCCTTTGTCTTCTAAGTACTTCTCCACTGGCCTTCCCTTCCCCACAAGGGATGAGAAGGGGAAGGGAAGGCTGTGGACTTGTCTGTTGTTTGCCTGTTTCAGCATGTGTACCTATGGACTCTGGGTGCTGTCTGTGTGAGGAGAGAGTTGACAGCACACGGGTGGGACGTTTGCGTTGTTCAGGTCCCAATCAATTTTTTTCTTTCTGTAGGTTTAATTTAACATCTTATTTCCTCATGCAGCCTGTTGGGGGACATCTTTCAAAAATAAGGGGCTTTTGCTTATGGTTCTATGAAATAGAAAAGGATGATTTTCTTTTGTAATGTGGTTTGGCCCCCACAATGACGGCACAGTGAACAGGATCATCAAAACCCACTCTGAGCTGCGCGCAGTGGCTCACGCCCATAATCCCAGCACTTTGGAAAGCTGAGGTGGGCGGATCACCTAAGGTCAGGAGTTCGAGACCAGCCTGGCCAACATGGTGAAACCCCATCTCTACTGAAAATACAAAAATTAGCCAGGCATGGTGGCGGGAGCCTGTAATCCCAGCTACTCGGGAGGCTGAGGCAGGAAAATCACTTGAATCCCAGAGGCAGAGGTTGCAGTGAGCCGAGATCGTGCCATTGCACTCCAGCCAGGGTGACAACACCAAAATTCCGTCTCAAAAACAAACAAAAAAACCCCCCAAATTCCACTCTGCTCTTCTGAAAGCTTCAGAGAAAGAGAACCCCAAAACCTAGCATGTTAGCAAAGAGGTTAACATTTCTTACCAGTCAGGCTTCTGGCCTCTCAGTCTCTGTGCAAACCAGATGAGAAAACGATAAAAATTACTGTTTGTCTCCTCTGCAAGGTTTCCATTAATGGGAAAAAGGATTTATGAGATTAGCCTTAGGCTGTATTGAATGAGTGTACTTTGTGCTATGAATTTGTCTTTCTGTGTCACTCTGTCATGGAAAGGGGTAAGAGAAAATAGAATATAAGCCTAGGATACCTATAAGCCAACTGTTTGAGCCAGCCCAACCCATTAGTTGGGTAAAACTTTGCTGCTGGTCCCTGAAAGAAAAACTGGATGAAGTTTCCTTCTCGTCTTGTTTTATGTGCTTGAGAACTTGACTTGGTGGCCATGTGGAAGTACTGTCTCTTGGTCTCCACAATCCAGAGTATGGGAATTTTGGGGTTCATGTCAGGCAGTCAGTCTGAAAGGACACATGATAATGTCATGGCTAGCCTTAAAAATTCTCTTAAGCAGTCAAAGTCTATTGCAAGCTCAAAACTGCCTGCTCTAAATTGCTTCTGGAAAATCTAGTGACAACTGCCCTATGCTGTGATTCAGTGGCTAGGGCTTTCCCCTTTCATTACGGAGGTTTGGGTTCAATCCGTGGCTTAAGTGGTGGGTGCTTTCTGGTTTGATATTTGCACGACCTTTGTCATTTATTGATTCTTTTCCTCTCCATGAACTAATTCTGACTTCCTGACTTTAATTTTCCTTCTCTGAGCTACCTTTAGGGAGATTCTAAATCTTGTAAAAACTGTTTGCCACCTCTAAAAATACCTCATGCACCAGTGGTGAAGTCATAACCTTATTTAAGGCTTATTAATTTGACATGGGAGGTTACCTTTGGTTAGAAAAAAAAAATTCAAAATCCAGAAATATCACCTGTTTGCCCTGGTTAAAATCTGGTAATAAAACATTTTAAAGCATTTTTCTTATGAGAGATCTGTGGTTAAAAGTCAACTTAATTAAGGCTGATATTTGGGCTACATGTATACAGATATTGCTTTAAAGCCCCTGTTCTCCTTCTATAAAATCTTCTCAGTCTGGGGAATTCTGCCTAATTTTTTATTTATCCCTATCTGTCACTTTTTCCTCTTGTACCTAATCTTTTTGACTTTTAGGGGAGCCAAAAATTACTTTGCATTTAAAAAAAATTATCATAATGTATAGTAGCTAAATGAGAGATATACTTTTTTAAATGGCTAATAGCAGTTGCTTAAAGTGAGTGATTATTACTACAGGGTGATACTCCTTTTTTCACATTTAAAGAAGAAAAATACTGCTCTTAAGGTACCTAAAAGATATGAAATGGGCTGATTACAGAAGAAGCTAAGTGGCATGCATTGTCTAGCAGCCTTGGAGAAATGTCCTTACAATAAAATGAACCATGAAAATTCTGCACTGTCCAACAACAGTGTAACATTTGTTGTCTCACAGCATTTCCTTCTTTGAGGGGACCCAGGATTCAGTGTAAAAATGAGATCTTTTATTTTGGGGGTTCTGTCCTGCCTTCTAGCTGTGCCTTCCAATTAGGCCATAGTAACTGCATGCTTTCTTGGCCCTGTTTCTGAAAAGGCTCCACCCTAAAGCCAATAATCAAATTTAAAAATTGACGTCTTTAAAGAAATCTCCACATGTGAGGATGTGTGCTGTTCCTGGCCATCTCACCTGAACTTTTACTCACATATTTTGGTTTAAGTAAAATATAAATTCTCAATCTTGTTTTACTTGAGTTGTGCCTTCAGAAATGCAAATTTGGAGTTGCCTAGCTAACAATTTTTTAATTCGGGAAAGGGTAATCAAGAGAGTACATAGTCTAAAATTGAAAAAAAAATCTTAAAAACTGTCAAGGGAAGAATCTTATAACTCTACCAAATCTACTTCTGTCTGTTTTCTGAGTATTTATAGGTGTTATGTATGTGATGTTTTACTACCGAAGTATATAAAAGATCTCTAATTAATTAGCTTAAAAAGAAGCAGTTAAATATTCTGTCTGAAAAATAGAAACTTTAACATCTTTTAGTTGACGTAACTTTAGTAATCTCTGGTAAATAAAGACAGTATTAAAGACTGTTGGTAAATTGAAATAAAAATATCATCAAAATTTAGACATTTGGTATAAATTAGGCAGTTCAGACACTGTCTTGCTAAATGCTTTAAGGCTATAAACTGCTTCTGTAACTTTTGATAACTGTTCATCTTACCTGCTCAAGAGCCATTAGGTTCTAGTATGGCCTGGGGACATGTGGAATGAGCCATGCCCCCTACATATGTTGGAAACAGTCAGATATTATCTACAGTTCTGTCCTGTGTCCTAGCCTCTGCACCTGGTACATCATTAACATTGCTTCTCTCCTAGGTTTTTAACTAAAATAAAAATTATGTGTTTTTGCTAAAATGTTATAAAGAGTCATGAGGAATATGAGTTTTTAAAGAGAAAATAATTTTGTCTCATTTGAAGGTTTTCAGGATGTTTTAAGTTTCTTTTTTAAAAGGATAATAGTGAAGGTTTAAGGAAGACATAAAAAATGTATAAAAGATTAATCTTGTAAAAGAACGTCTGTGTTTGAGCAAGTTGGCAAAAATTTGAAGGGGATTATTCAGTTTTTCTATGGGATGAACATTAATATACAAAGCAGACTAATGCTGGCCCAGAATCTGGGCCCCTGTACCTGAAAACAGGGTTCTTGTGAAGCATTAATCTACTTTTTTATGAAAAGTATAAAGGGTTACATGGATTATGAAATATTACCTTATGGTTAAACTAATTAAAATTGGATACATTTGTTTATTTTTAATAAGATTTTTGGCTAATATTAAAAATAATGAAAAATTTTTGTTTGTCTTTTAAATAAACTATAAAAAAAAGAAAGGACAAAGAACAGATAGATTCAACTGGCCTCCTGCTGTCTCGATTGGGTCTTGTTGTTTGGAAGCTTGGGTCTCTCCTTTATCAATGAGTAAATGTTTTTCATTTTTAAAATTTTTAGTTACCATTTTGGCCACTTAAATGACTAATAGTAATCTGGAATTTTATTTTGTGATATCAAGTGTTTTAAAACTTTTGATGTTTGACAAACTTTCCAGTATGAAATTAAGTATTAGCTCTTCTGAAGTCAAAAAAAGGCATATTAGGCTTATTTGGTGGATTAAAACCATACAGAGGCTGGCACCATGGCTCACACCTGTAATCCCAGCACTTTGGGAGGCTGGGGCAGGCGGATCACCCAAGGTCAGGAGTTCAAGACCAGCCTGACCAACATGGAGAAAACCCATCTCTACTAAAAATACAAAATTAGCTGGGTCTGGTGGTGCATGTCTGTAATCCCAGCTACTTGGGAGGCTGAGGCAGGAGAATCACTTGAACCCGGGAGGCAGAGGTTGCGGTGAGCTGAGATCGCGCCATTGCACTCCAGACTGCGCAACAAGACCAAAACTCTGTCTCAAAAAAAAAAAATACAGAAAACATTGTAAAATATAAAATGGTGTTTAACTGTCTTTAAATTATAATTATATAAATATGTTACTAATATATATTCCAAAATTATACTAGATTTTTATAATTCTGATAAGTCTCAGTATATATTAATAATAATTATAATTGTTTTGTTAAATTATTGTGTGCCACAGAGATGATCAGATTTTCTCATTGATTGTGTCTTTAACTGAGGCTGTTCTGACTTTTGTCATCCACAGGCAATTGTTGTTTCGTTTTGATCTTTTCAAAAGGCAATGTATAATGAGTGTTAGCACTCAAAAACATACTCTTGAATACGGGTCTCCGATAACTTCAGAGACTGTTACATTAGAATAGAAGGAAAAGCTTCCAAGACTGTCTCAGAAAGTTCATGTATTCATAAATATCAAGCAGAGCAGGAGTAAATTGCATGAACTAAACTGAAAGAAGATTGATATGATATTTTTATGACCTTTTTTTTTAAAACGTTATTGATTCTGTTTCTTTTCAGAATAAATAAAATTTTTGCCTTTTACATTATTTACAGCTTTTAAAAATGGAGTAAAATACTCCCATAAGCAAAATGTGGAACATGTTTCCTTCTCTCTACCTGATTTATCCAGAATGTTAAAACTATCTGTGAGTATTCTTAACTTATGGCAATATAGTTGTTTGCATAAATGCAAAAATAATATATTTTATTTTGTAACAGGAGGCAGTTGGAGCTTTTACTAAGGCTTTGACTGAAATGGCATGCTTTCAGACTGCTTTGAAAAAATTGAGGTTGACTTATAAAGCTGATAAAAGCCTCTTGGAGAAACTGGCCTCATACCTTGTCTACACAGTCCTGTACAAAATTTCTGACCTGTGACAAGTAAAGAATGCCACTTTCTGATAGATCAAGGAGCCCCAGGTTACCTTGGGACCTCATGGGGAGAGAAATTCACCTAATTTATACAGATATTTAGAGACACAGATAAATCTGTGGCTGGGCTCAGGCTTTATAAATTCTAATATTTATAAAGATTCCTTATGAAACAATGTTCCAGCAAAGGCAATTAAAAAAAAACAGAGAGAAAGGCTATATGGAAAATGATTATTGCTGCTGCAATTTATGCAAATAATGAGGCTAAGTGTAATAAGACTATAAGTTACTTTCCAAATAAATTGGTTCTACCATGATTTGTCTTTGATAAAAACGAGAGACTGGATAAAGACTGTACTACATCTGTTATTAGAGTCTAGTGTTTCCCGTTGTTTCTTAATGTTTTATATTATTTACTAACTGGATCGTGAAATTTTTCCAGGTTACAAGTATTCTATTTTTCTCCCTTAATGAAATTGTTCCTATCATTTTCCTGAGGCTCTGAAAGCTGAACTTATTCTTGATAATAGAGGCGAGAAAAACATGGACATTGTCATCACCCTCCTCTTCTATAACTAAAGATGCTTTCAATCTAACTTCTAAATATATTATGTCCACCTTTAACATTTGTTTTTCATCTGTCCCCATAGAAATGCCTCTTATTAAAACTCTTAGCTTCATATTGCAGGCAACAGGAGTCTGGTTTTCCAGCCTATTCACTTAGCTTCCAAATAGCATCTGATCTGTTCCTTTTTTTTTAATTTTTGAGATGAAGTTTTCGCTCTTGTTGCCCAGGCTGGAGTGCAATGGTGCGATCTTGGCTCACAGCAACCTCCACCTCCCAGGTTCAAGTGATTCCACTGCTTCAGCCTCCCAAGTAGCTAGGATTATAGGCATGCACCACCATGGCCAGCTAATTTTGTTTGTTTAGTAGAAAATGGGTTTCTCCATATTGGTCAGGCTGGTCTTGAACTCCCGACCTCAGGTGATCCACCCACCTTGGCCTCCCAAAATGCTGGGATTATAGGCATGAGCCACCACTCCCAGCCTGATCGGTTCTAATATGCATTGTTAAACTGAGCTTAAATATTTTATTAACTATTTCTGGGTGTTATTCAATTTTTAAAATAATTATTTTTTATATTCAACAGAGGTACAGATGATTAAAGTTTGTCTTTTAGGCTTCAATACTTTACATCAAGCTGATGGTGATGCAGGGATTCCAACCCCTTCCATCCCAGGAGGAATGAAGTCCCTATAAAACATTAAATCAGTCAACAAGAGATTTTTTTGTGTGACCTCCAAAATTAGGTGGGATGACAATCCTGGCCAGCAGGAAGCAGCTGTGAAAGACAAGACCACTGTCTTTTCTCCTTAAGAATGAGGAACGGCCGGACTCAGCGGCACACACCTGTAATCCCAACACTTTGGGAGACTGAGGCGGGCAGATCACTTGAGGTCAGGAGTTCAAGACCAGACTGGCCAACATGGCAAAACCCCGTCTCTACTAAAAATACAAAAATTAGCCAGACCTGGTGGTGCACGCCTGTAATAGCAGCTACTTGGGAGGATGAGGCACAAGAATCACTTGAACCCAGGAGGCAGAGGTTGCAGTGAGCCAAGATTGCACCACTGCACATCAGCCTGGGTGACAGAACAAGACTCCATTTAACAAAGAAAAAAATAATAAGGAGAATAAAATCTCCCAGGGGTGAATGAGAAGGAGAAAGATTAGGGACAGGGCTTAGCTTCAGTTCACCCCCAGTAGAACATTCTTTCATGCACTCCTATTGATCACAAAGCTGACTGATTCTTTCATGCACTCCTATTGATCACAAAGCTCACTATTGACCACTACCTCACTGATTCCATATCTGCTAATAGTCATGCCAAGAAAATAGTCATTATGTATGGTTCTTCTCTGCTCTCATAATGTGTAAATATGGCTTTTACTTAAAGAATTCCAGAAACTCGCTTTAGGCAGTTCAAATATCAAATCAAGATTGTGGAATGTTCCAACAAGGGAAGGAATGCTGAGCAATTGATTTATAGCCTTTTTGCCACAGGCCGAACAACTAGGTGGCCCGTTACTAACAAAACTATAGTTACATTACTCAATATAACTATCACAACCAGATATGATGACCTGCATACCCCATGCCTCATGTCTTTTGCCCAACCCAGCCTGCATACCCTACCCCTGATGTTAAATTCCATACTTTCACTAGGGCTGTTTTTGGGGAGCCAGCTGGAAAATTCTTGCACCTCTGGGTTTTTCCTTGTACTCGAGCACAAGCCCCAAAATAGAGCCTTGACTGGGAAATCTACTTGGCCTTGTGTCAATTTCCATTATATAGGGAGCCAAACAGGCTGTGATCCATAACAGAATGTGAGTTAATGTACTTGAAGATTCTTGCATTTCTCTGAAAAGCATAAAGTTATTCATTTTTATAAGATTTTAGTAAGTCTAGGATGCACATTTTAATCTCTAGCATAGTCAATGAATTGTAAAGAGAATGTATAACTAACAAAAATAAAATGAAATAATAACAATGTAATAGAAAATAGGAAACAAAAACAACAACTTAAAGTATAGCGAGACAGATCAAAATAAAAGAAAATATTCAAAGGAAGATGCTAGATGTGAATCGCAAATGTCAGTAATTACTTTGAAAAAGAATGGATCTTTTTTTAGTTTACTCAAACTGCTATACCAAAGCATCATAAACTAGGTAGCTTATAAAGCACCAGAATTTTATTATCACATTTCTGTAGGCTGAGAAATCCATGATCCAGGTGCAGGGAGACTCCCTGTCTGGTTGTGGGCCCATTGACTGGTTCATAGGAGTGGGCCTTCTCAATGTTTGTGTCAGGGCACTAATCCTACTCATGAGGGCTCCACCCACATGACCTGATCACCTTCCAAAAGACTTCACCTCTGAATACCATGACCTTACAGGATAGAATTTCAACCCCTAAAGGGTAGAATTTGGAGGGTACAAAAACATTCTGACCATAGCAGGTCACATATTACAGTTTTTAAAAATGTCAGATAAGATAAAAACAAAATTCAACTATATGATGCATAAAAGGAACACTTCATATAGAAAGACAGAGCAAATATTATAAAAAAGTTATAGAAACACTAAAAAAAGAAATCTTATTTAGCTGTTATAATATTAAACATAGTAGATTTTCTGAAAAATGCAATTAGATAAAAGTGGATTATTTCAAAATAATAAAATGGTCATTTTAGAAATAAATGTACATGATAGTATGACTACAACATATATAAAGGAAACACTGAGAGAATTAGAAGACATAACACAAACCTACAATCAGATCAATAGTTTTTATAATTTCAGTATAATTATCAATACATCCAATAAATACAAATTTGGCAAAGAAATTAGACAATAAAAATGTCAATAATCAGAGTTGTAATACTTTAAGGGAAACTGAAAAAAAATTTGCAAATAAGCAAAACCAAGCACAAGTTACCAATATTAAGATTGTAAAAGAGAGCATCATATTCAGCATCTTAGGCACTAAAAAATAAAATTGAATCTGTACATCTCACTTAAAAAAACTCAAATTCTTTACTTTTTAATCAAACAAAAGTTTTATGCATATAACAATACTAAATATTTTTAAAAGGTCATCATTCCCTTTTTGCCAAAACCAGTCAGGGACATACAGAGGAATATCACTGGCTATTACTTCTGATAAGCATAGGTGCAAAAACAGTAAAGAAATCTCAGTATTCTGAATCTAGACAATGGATAAAAATGGTAATGTAATGCTCATTTTATGGTTGATTGTAAGAATAAAAGTTGATTTAGCATCTAAAAATTCAACAATTTCATATAATTTGCACTGTTAACAGGGTAAAAGAGACATAGTATATAATATTGAAAATAATTTGATAAAATATGCTATTATTTCATGGGAAACTTTTTTTCACAAAAAAGGAATAGAAGAAAACACTCAATGTAGTAAAGAGTATGAAACGATTATTTTACAGCAAATACCACCCTTTCCAGTGAAATAAAAACACTTTCCCTTTAAGTGCAGAAATGGGGAATAATGCCTACTCCTATTTAACACTTTATTATAAACAGAACTGTCGGCTGGGCATGGTGGCTCACACCTGTAATCCCAGCACTTGGGGAGGCCGAGGCGGGCAGATCATGAGGTCAGGAGACAGAGACCAGCCTGGCTAACACAGTGAAACCCCATCTCTACAAAAAAAATACAAAAAATTAGACAGGCGTGGTGGCATGTGCCTGTAGTTCCAGCTACTCAGGAGGCTGAGGCAGGAGAATCACTTGAACCCGGGAGGTGGAGGTTGCAGCAAGCCGAGATCACACCACTGCACTCCAGCCTGGGCAACAGAGTGAGACTCCGTCTCAAAACAAACAAACAAACAAATAAACAAAATAGAAATGTCTCCTCAGTAATGCACTACTGAGAAATTGATATGTCACTTAGGACTCTTTACTTGTTTGCAAACCTAATTAACCAGGAATCAGAATAACTGTCTCACTATCCCTGTTGGAGCAGAAAAGATCTAATTTTAGTTTTCTTGTGCCTTTTCAGGAGTATGATGCTGGAATTGGTGAAACTGAACTAGAAGGAGTAAATATCTTCACTTTAACAAAATAAAATAGCTTCTACTTTCTTTATGATCATTATATCAAAGTATAAGCATTATTTTAACTTAATTCAGTAATCCTTATATTTCAAAAATAAAGCTATTTAATAATATAATTATTCATCATTATAACAAATGTTTAAATTATATGTATAGATTTGAGGCTGTTAAGGTCATGATGACAATTTTATCCTATACATTTTATAGCAAATAAATATCCATATATGCAGGAAAACAATATTAAATCTATCAAAGCATGTGGTTCCTTTATAGAATCATAAACATCAAGTTTTATTCTAATTTAGTTGAGGCTAGTTTATGAGGCAAATAAATACTTGAATTTTTTTAAATTTAAATTTTGCTAATTTATTAATTATAATTTATCAGTTATAGTATTTTGCTGAAAAATTATAATTGTATATACTTATGAAGTACAATGTGCTGTTTTAAGCATGCATTAATGTTGCTTTTAAATTTCACCTATTAAACAGTTTTTGAAATACAGTAAAATTGGAATAAGCAAAACATATTTTCTGATTTTGTTCATATCTCTAAAGACCCTTTTTACACAAAATTATAACTGAAAATATGTTCTTATTTCATGTTATTGTCATCAATTGCCTAGATTAGGAGAAAAAAATTTACATCAAAAGAATTTAACTCCCAAATAACAGAGAATGAACAAAACTCTGTTTTGTACCAGGGTGTTTAATAAAAAATTTCTACTTCAGTGAACCCATATTCAAAGTGTATAAATATCTATACTATTAAATTTGAACCTTTTTCTGATTAGAACAATAAACATATAAATGAACTTATAGAACTAATAAAGAAGATATCTGATATGGCTTGGATCTGCATGCCCACCAAATCCCACGTCAAATTGTATCCCCAGTTTTGGAGGTGGGGTCTGGTCAGAGGCGATTGGATTGCTGGGGAGGTGTTACCCCTTGGCACTGTTCTGAGTTCTTGTGAGATCTGGTTGTTCAAAAGTGTGTGGCACCTTCCCCTACTCTTTCTTCCTCCTGCTCGGGCCATGTGAGGTATTCTGTCCTTCTTTGCGTTTCATCATGGTTATAGGTTTCTTGAAGCCTCCCCAGAAGCTGAGTTGATGCTGCCTTGCTTAATGTGCAGCCTGCCGAACTGTGAGCCAATTAAACCAGTTTTCTTTATAAATTATGCAGTCTCAGGTATTTATAGCAATATGAGACTGTACTAAGAAAATTGGTACTGAGCAGAGCGGCATTGCTTTAAAGATACCTGAAAATGTGGAAGCAGCTTTGGAACTGGGTGATAGGCAGAGGTTGGAAGAGTGTGGAGGGCTCAGAAGAAGACAGGAAGATGAGGGAAAATTTGGAACTTCCTAGAGACTTGTTAAATTGTTGTGACCAAAATGCTGACAGTCATATGGACAATGAAGTCCAGCCTGAGGTGGTCTCAGATGGAGATGAGGAACTTAATGGGAGCTGGATAAAAGGTCATTTTTGATATCCATTAACAAAGAAGTTGGAAGCATTGTGCCCCTTCCCTAGGGATCTGTGGAACTGTGAACATGACAGTGACAATTTAGGGTATCTGGTGTAAGAAATTTATAAGCAGCAAAGCATTCAAGATGTAGCCTGGCTGCTTTAAACAACCTCTGCTTATATGCACGAACAAAGAAATGACCTGAAACTGGAGCTTATGTAAAACAGGGAAGCAGAGCATAAAAGGTTGGAAAATTTGTAGCCAGGCCATCTCTAGAAAAGAAAACCAATTTTCAGGGGAGGAATTCAAGCAGGTTGCATAAATTTGCATAACTAAAAGGAAGGCAAATACTATTAGCCAAGAGAGTAGGAAAAAGGCCTTGAAAGCATTTCAGAGACCTTCTCATCACAGTTCCTCCCATCACAGGCCTAGGAGAGAAAAATGGTTTTGTGAAACAGTCCCAGGGCTCTGCTGCTCAGTGTAGCCTTAGGACACTGCTTCCTACATCCCAGCCACTCCAGCTCCAGCCATGATTCAAAGGGGCTCAGCTACAGCTCAGTCCACTGCTTCAGAGAGTGCAAGCCATAAGCCTTGGTGGCTTTTACATGGCGTCAAACTTGTAGGTGCACAGAGTGGAAGAATTGAAGCTTGGCAGTTTTTGCCTAGATTTCAGAGAACGGATGGAAAAGCCTGGATACTCAACCAGAAGTCTGCTGCAGGGGCACAGCCCTCATGGAGAACCTCTACCAAGGCAGTGTGGAGGGAAATGTGGGGTTGGAGCACCCACACAGAGACACCACCTAAGCACTGAAAAGTAGCATATGACACCAGGCTAAATTCCTGGAGATTCCCTTGGGAATCTTGACTCCTCATGCCCTGGTTTTCTTCTTAGCTTTATATTCCATCTTTTTACTTCCCAGCCCTGAAAAATTGAACCAAAGTTACTCATTATCTCTCTTAGCAATTGACTTTTTAAATGGCTTCTCAGCTTCTCTAACCACATCAAACATTAATGAGAAAATACCTCAGGAAGAGATGAATGACATAAAAGTTTTGGCTCACTTGTTGACTTTCTTTTCCCTCTAGGATATTGGCTCTCCAAGGTCCATCTGGCTTAGCAGATCTGCAGTGCCTACAGATACTTTATTTTGTAATTTGTTCAGCTCTTCTAGATGTTTCAGCAGGAACATTGGTGTGCTAGTATACTATAGCTGGAAGTAAAATTCAAAGTAACTTTAAAAATTTCTATAATATCAGTGATATTCATCAGCCTGAGTAATATAATATAGTTGCCCAATAATGTATGTATTCTTCTTTTCTGAGACTTAAGAGAAAAACACATGAAATATTAAATGTATTATGTATGATTATATTATAACAGTCTCAAAGTAGTTTGTAGTAGTTTATTTGATTGCTGTAACAAAGTTTCACTAATTAAGTAGCATAAATCAATTTAAATTTATTATCTTATGTTCTATAGGTCAAAAGTCTGATATGGGTCTCAAAGGGTTAAAATCTTTGTTACAGCATAGTTACCCTTATTTCCAGAAACTCAAGGGTAAATTTATTCCCTTACTAGTTTCTAGAAGATACCTGCATTCCTTGGATCTTGGCCAGCTTTCTCCATCTCCAAAGCTAGCAACACTAGGTTGAGTTCTTATACGGCCATCTCTCTGGATCTTTCCAGCAGCAAGAGGCTTTCTACTTTTTAGAACTCATGAAATTAAATTGAGTCTATTCAGATAATTCAGTATAATCTTTTCATCTCAAAATTCTTAACCTTTATTCCTTCTGCAAAAACTCCTTTTCCATAGAGGCACAGGTGCTGGAGATTAGGACTTGGCATCTTTAAGGACTCATCTGCCTACCCTGTAGTTAAATAAGTAGAGAATTTTTCCTGCACTAATAATAGAAGCAAAGGCAAGAACCTTCCAATGGGACTGAATTCAAGTGATGACATGTGACTAGCATTTTTCTTTTCTACTGTGGTTTTGAAAACACTCTGAGACCTAACTAAATCATTTATTCATTTCCATAGAACTTTTAATAGCCACCTACTGCACACTGTCACTCTTCAAAAGTTAAAACTAATAACTCAAGGAGAAAAATAAACAAATATTAGAGTGTCCTGTCCTTGCATCAATAAGTTGCCACCATGCAATATGATACATCATAGCAGTGGAAGCATTTTCTATAACTCCAGATATTCAGGGATTATGAAAGGTTTGCTTACCACTGTACAATCTGCACAGATTGCAGTTGCTGAGAACTTACTTTTCAAAAAAAATTTCTAGAAGAATAAATAATTAATTAAATTTTTCTGTTAGTATTACTTTCATATTGAAGTGGGAGCATCATGTTTTCCCATTGTTTCTATATAGAAAATTGGACTAATGGTTTAACTTAAAGTAAAATAGTACATTTTTAGTTAATATTTATGCCACCATGCAATTTGATATAGCATACCAGTGGAAGCATTTTCTACAACTCCAGATATTCAGGGGTTATGAATGTAATCCCAGCACTTCTGGAGGCCAAGACGGGAGGATCACTTGAGGTCAGGAGTTTCAGATCAGCCTGGCCAACATGGTGAAAGCATTTAACATTTTATTTCAATTGTAATTGTTATTTTGTATTAACCTGCTATATAATCATAGTTAAGTCAATCAAAGAGAGCTAAACAATTTCTTTTAAGAAAGTGAAATCACATGCTGTTCCATCATTATTTTCACACTTTTTAGCTGTTTCTGTTCCCAGCCAAACTCTTAAAAAAATGAGTGGTGAAAAATATTTAAACAAGTAAAGTCTCAAAAAGCATATTCCCAATGCATCTTATTTGAGGAAGAAAATTGAAGATGTAACAAAATTAAAAAGCAGAAAAGAGGCAGACTTGGGATCTATGGATCAAGTATACAACATAGAATGTAAAAAGAAAAAAGATATCCTGGGTAAAACACTATTAGTAAACTGATTTCTGTTGACTCTTAAATTTTGGAAATTATCAATTAACTTTATATTATGGTAAATACAAATTTTTAATAAACTATCATTTTAAATTGTCTGAATTTTGACTCATCATTATTGTTTTCTACATTTCATTGGCTACTGAGAACTTTAATGCTATTTTATGCCTGCTAATTTTATGTTAGTTGTATTTTCCAGTGGATACTCTTTATTAAGAAGGTGCTTTGACATTAAATGAGATATTTATCTCACTGTGGTTGTGTTTTTAATTAATTGTGCTACACATCCAGAGGGCAATTTTTTATGGAACAAAGTGCCAGAAACTGCCGTTTACACTTTTGTTTATTGAATAATTTGTCTTCTGTAATTTTTCTTCATTTATCATTCTGAAACTTTTATTAGGTTAAATGTTGATCATATGAATTAACCATTTAACTTTATACAATTTTGTCCTTATTTTCCATATTTGTTCATTTTTGTTCTACAGTCTTGGAATATTTTAAAAATTTACCTACCGAACCAGCAATATTATTTATTTGTTTATAGAAGGTATTCCTTGTATTCTGATTTTTGTTTTTTGAAGGAAGTCTCTTGATCTTGTTTCATGAGTACAATTTATTCTATTATCTTTCTGAATATAGTTACTTTGAATTGCTCTTTAGCTTCTTCACTTCTGTTCCCAATAAATTACCTTTTAAAATTTGTGTGTGTTTGTTAGTTTCCAGTGTCATTCTTTCATATTGGGAGATTCCCTCAAAATTTGGGTGATGTTTTATTATCCTTTTGTATTTAATAGTCCCTAAAACTTTTACTGGAAATTGTCTAAGCATGTATGATACTTTCAAAGAATAAAATTTACTGAAGGGAGAGACATTAGGTTTCTCAGAGAATCTGCCTATACCATTATTTTTAGGCAGTTTCTCCATATGATACAGTTTCTCTTAAGTAAAATCTCAGTGAAATTCTTACCTGGAAAATTTTGTGCGTCAGTTCTATGGTGCTGGAAAAGTGAAGAGAGTTTGGGAGTCTTTACATGCAATAATGCCTGATACCAGTATTCATTCAAATGTGCATGATGTTGCTAAATCTAGAGTCTGGAGTTTAATGTCTACAGATAATAGACTTTCTGAAAATCTGTGCTCCTGGAAGGAGCAGATTGGCTGCTGGGATGAGGAACGCCACATAAAATTACCCTTTTAAACAGAGTTTTAACCTAGTCCCCCTATTTTCATTTTCTTGTTTCATCAAACCTACTAGATTACACAATGGTAACAAGTGCCAATCTGTTCTATGATACTACTATTGGATTTTCTCATTTATCATTCTTTTCTGCTTATTTAGGATCCTCAATTTTTTGGCTCAGTTTTTGTTAGAAAACAAGTGATTAAAAATATACTTAAACCTTATACATTATCATTTTTTGGTGACAAGTTTTATCTGGAGATAAGAGGTTTTGTTTGTGATTTTCCTTACAATTCTGGTTGATTTTAAGAATAATAAAGGGGAAGGGAATTCTTTATTTCATCATGTTGAAACCACATTTTCCAAAATTACTTCCAAGAGCAAATATACGATGATCTTGACAGGTAGATTATTTAGAAACAATGTTACATTTAACCAATTTTGAAATTAAATATTTATTTCTTATTTCTGTTTCCTATTTAGTTTTGTATTTATTATCTAGTGGAAAATTTCTCACGGTGAGTTAAAAATTTATTTCAATGTGTGTTGGAAGAGGTTACAGCAACAAATTTTCAGTCTTATTTACTTGCCTAGAATTTAATTTGGTTTAAAACTGTGAAATGTATTTAAATTTTAATAAATTTATTTCAATAAGTTTCCATCATATTCTCCATTTTCAGTAGTATAAAAATTTACAATCTTATCCTCTTCTGCTGTTGGTTCTTCATTTGCATTAGCAGAGCTTTTCAATAGTTTAAGAGCCCAAATAAACAATTATCATTGATAAAAAGCAGTTTTCTAACCTCCTGTACTGTTCCACGTAAGAGGCCACTCACGTTATTGTATACTACAAAAAGTTAACCCAAAATATTTTAGTTATTACGTAAAGGAGATATGTATACTAGAAATACAGGAAAACATCCAGTTAGATATCCGATTGTTACTATTATTGCTTTCATTAATTTGTGCATATGTGTATCCTTTTATTTTTAGTTGACTCATGATAGTTGTACATATTTATAGAATGCAGAATGATATTCCAACACACGCATACAATGCGTAATAATAAAATCATTGATAAATTGATATTTATTCATAAATTTAAAAAAATGATAAAATCATTGTTTGGTAGACAATTCTGTAGAAAAAGTTCAATTGGTCAAGTGTCAATTTTAAGTCCAGAATTTCTTTATTAGATTTCTGCCTTGATGATCTAACACTGTCAGTAGGGTGTTGAAATCCTCCACTATTGTGGTGTGGCTAAGTCTTTTAGGCCTAGAAGTACTTGTTTTATGAATCTGGGTGTCCAATGTTGAGTGCACGTGCCTCTTACGAATTTCACTGCATATACAGCAGTGTTCTGGGGAGGGGAGGCAAAGGGTGAAAGTAGTCTCTCTCCCAGGTCTATTCTTGATGGTATCTCCTTCAACTACTGACACCACACCCATGTTTTCTTTGTCCCAAGGGGAGGATTCAAACACTGCATTTCCCCTTTCCTTAAGGGCAGTCCAAGCCAAGGGTTAGGTCACTTGGAGACCCCTAACTCCCTGTGTATCCACAAGTTTTCTGTGCTTGAGGGAGTCCGAGTGGGTTGTGGAGTGTGTCTGCTAGTGGGTGGTGCAGTGGGTCAAGTGCCGTGGATCCCCAGGCAACTGGGATGGTGCCTATGGCCTGGAGTTTTTGGCTTCTCAGATTGCTGCGAGGCATACCCAGCTCGTGCTCCTCCCACCCAGTGGGTCTTTCTCCAACATCTACCACAGGAGGAAGCTCGACTTTCTGGGTTTGTCCCAAAATGTCTGAAGCAGATTGTGGAGCCATTCTCGATATTCCAGGCCATGGGGTTCCCTGGGAAAGAAGTCGTGGCTGGCTACCAGGCTACCCTTTTCCCAGATCAGTCTTGCATAGTGAGGGATGACCAGCTCCCGCACCAGTACACGAACCTACAGCACACTCTTCTCTGTTTTCTAAGAGTGGAGGCTCCTCCCCTGCCCGAGCTCAGGGCACAGATCTAAGTTCAATACTCTTGGGAGGTGTGTTTGAATCCTGGGGAATTGGGAAAGGGACTGAAGATTTGTCCTCTGGCCTGTTAGGTCAAGCACTGGCTGTGCCGTTGGCGCCATACTGCTCTCAGGCCAGCAGCAAAACACTCAGGAAGGAAGTGTAGGCCATGCTGCAGGCACTCTCCCATGGAAGAAATCAGGCAAGTAGTCTTGGGAGGGGCTGGTAGGTGAGGAGACACATGGGTTGAATGTGCTGTGGCCCGTGGGAATAACAGCCCTGCTCTCTCTCAGTCTGCCACACAGCAGGAGGTGCAGCCACTGAGTAGAGATAAGATGGAGAGCCTTGGCGTATGGATGCTTATGTCAGATTTTGCTGCAACTGTACTGTGCGGTGAAACCTTCTGGGTTCTGTGCGAGTTTGAGCCATGCCTCTGCCTGATCTCCAGTTGTCTCTCTCTGACAATTCAAATGTCTGTGGGGGTTGTGGAAACTCCTGCAGCTAGGATTCCAGAGGTCTGCAGCAGGACTATGGTGTCCTGGAGTTCCTTTACTCACCCCTTCCTGAAGTCTGTTTAAGGCTGGGGCCTGTCCTGACACCCAGCATTTCTAAGCATGCTTCCCAGCTTTCTTCTTCTTCAACCATGGTGTTTACATCATCTCTATTTCAACTTTCAGTGTTTTCTCTCAAAAGATCTGTTCCAAGTGATGGTTTACTGCATATTTTGGTTTATCTCCTGTTTTCATTAATTTTGACATTAGTATTCTTTAAAAGTTAACATGTATTAAAGTTGATATTCATTCAATCTTTCACTGGGGAAATTTAAATTCTAGCTATTAAATTCTAAATTCTTAATTAAAAGGGTGATTTTTTTTTCTGGGAATATAAATATGTAAAATTGTATATTAAATAAGTATTTTTATACTCTGGACACTAACCTTTTTAAAAAAATAGTGATTTATTAATTATACTCTAATAATTGAAATAAACTTTCCTGTTATATTTTGACATATATATGTAGTTTAAAAAATTAAACAATTAACCAATCAATAATTGACCAATTCAATTAACTGAGCTCTATTTCAAAGCTGGCCATATTTCAACAGTATAAATTTAGATATTTAGTGCTGTTGTTTGGATGTGGTTTGTCCCTGCCAAAATTCATGTTGAAATTGAATCGCCAATATAAAGATGTTGGGAGGTGATGCTTGTAAGAGGGGATTAGTTTATTAAACTAGATCAATATATTTACGGAGTTACTGGGTTAGTTCTCCAGGGAATGAACTAGATCTTACAGGACTGAATTAGTTATTGTGAAAGCAGATTTTATAAATTGAGGTTGCTTCTTGTTTTTGGTCCCTTTTGATACACTCGCTTTCTTCTCCTCTTCTCTACCATGTTATGACATGGGCCTCACCAGAAGCCATCAAGATGCTGATGCCACCCTTCTTGAACTTCCCAGCCCCCAGAATGATGAGCCAAATAAATCTATCATCTTTATAAAGTACCCAGTCTCAGGTATTCTGTTATGGCAATGCAGAACAGACTCAGACACCTAGGAAACATCAGCACCTAAATATCTTTTATTAACCACTCTGGGATAATCAGAGAAAACTGCAGAGACCACATATAGAAATTCTACAGTTAACTAAGTAGTTCTCATTTGATATAATAAACAATGAATATCATTTATGTATTTAATATGTATACTTTAATAGATAATATATGCATAATAAATACATATATTTAGTATGTGTTTTACATTTCCTTTGATAGACATGATATTCATATGCATATAAATAATAATAAGATAATATACCAATAACATTCACATTTTCCTTATGATGGGAAAAGTGATGTTCTAAGCATTTTTATTAATATAGAATAATATAGTTAGTACATCCTCTAATTCTCATATCAATCCCCTGAGGTAGCATTTCATTATCATACATCTATATATGAAGGAACTCAGTAGAAGAGAATTTTGAGAACTGCCCCCAAATGACAAAGTCAGAACTCAACCCTTTGCAGTGCAGTTCCAGAGTGGTACTTTTGGTTATTATACAATATTGTGCTTCATATACTTAGGATTGTGTCTGTTTAGAAAAAAATGAGAAAAAGCCAAAGTAGTTATTTTTTATAACTCCATCTGTGTATAATTTTGTGTTGTTATAATTGCCCACCTCTGAATTGATCTTAGAATTGCTTAAAGATATCTCAACGCAGAGGTTAGTCACTCATGCATTAATTTTTTTTCTTCTTTTTTTCTTTGTTAAACTCTTCATCCATTTCAGGTTAATTTTTCCAAAATTGAACTATCAAAAACATTTTATGTTTGCATTCTATTTTTGATATTGCTTCTTCCTGAATAGTTTGGGTACCAAAAAACACTTATTGTTAAAAGCTTGGTAAGTCTCAATTTTCTGGAATAGCTTTTTCGAACTTGGGCATAGATACCCTTGTAAGTACATCAAGAGTTTACCAAGTGTGTTGGATAATAAGAGGGAATATATTTTCAGAACCTCATAGTTTTCCTAAAACTGAAGTGCCTAAAATGCGTTTCTAATGGAGGCAACATGCTGGGACTTTTTACAAGTCCTCTTTCACAATCATTTTACTATCACTTTATAATTAAAGTGTTTATCTTTGGCCGATCACAAATTTCAGTCTTTTGCATTCCTCTTTGAATATATACATCTCTAGCATTAAAGCAGATTGTTATGTTAGTATCTAAAATACGCTAACAGTTACATTCTTTGTAAATATTTATGCTATGCAAATTTTTTGATACCATGGTTTTAAAAAATATTTTTAGGAATAGTTGAGCAAAATATTGGAAGGCCATAGTTCTAAGTTATTACATAAGATCAAAGTTATTATAGCTGCCCAAGTGCCATACCAGATTATTTAACAGAGTTTCAGGGAAACTTTTTCTAAGTTCTGTAATAATAGAGCGTGTATTTATTTTAATCCACAAATAGTGCTTATTAACAAACATTTGGTAATACAAATAGCAGCTAAGTAACATTTGCAATATCTTTAGGCTAATGAATACTTCTCTTTAGATAACAATGTATTATATTTTCCACTGTAATAAATATTGCCATTGTAGTGGATCATGTTGTTAAAGTCAAAAACCCAAGGTAGAAATCTTGGTTTCACCACTTTTGTGAAGATTTGCAGGTAAATTAGTATCTCAATGTGATAATTTTTATCTGTAAGAGAAGGGGGTTATTATATTTCTCTCCTGTGTTTATTGTGAAGCATCTAAGATATATCAAAGTATGTTCATGTAATAAAGTGACAATCATAGAGTAATACCATAGACTGAACTGGATACACATAGACCAAATTTGAATCTTATATCTGGAAATTATCAAATGACTTTTTAAGGCAAGGTTTTATTTTTCATGTATATCAAGAGAATAATTATCTCAATTTTTCCCCTAGCATAACTATTGAAGAAGATTAAATGAGGTAATTTATTTAGTGGTTTCAGCATATGTGTACACATGCATGCACACACACACACAAACAATAAAAACCAAGCAAAACAACAACAACAACAAAATATTCATCAAACAAATATCTATGGGACACTTAATTCAGTCACTATCTAACCCCTTGATATATGTCATTGGGCAAAACAAAGATCCCTGGCCTCATCGTATTTAAAGTCTAATAAGTTTACATATAATACACAATATCCATCACATTTGAACAAAGTGCAGATGAAGGTGCTGATACTGGCTTGAACCAAAGTGAGGAGGACGTAAGCAGTTAAGGCAGTAATAAGCATTCAGGGTCTTGGTATATTTATTTAAAAGGTAAACCTACAAGATTTGCCTGTGTGGCCTAAGAAACCGGCCCTTAACTGATAGCAGAAAGCTTGCAAGAGGACCATGTCGGATGGGTCAGGAATGAGGATTCAAGTTCAGTTTTGACATGATAAGTTTGGATGCCAATTAAAAAGTGCAAGTGAAGATGTGGGAGCAGTTGGAAACACAAGGCTGAAATTCAGTCTAGTGGATAAACATAGAAATTCACATTTGGGAGTCATCAGCATCTCGATTATATTTATAGTTTCAAGAGATAAAAGATATGAGTTCTGAGAAATACATTCTAAACCTTTCCAACGTGAAGCCTTTGGGGAGTGAGGAGTAGATGTGAAAGGAAGTGTCAAGGTGATAAGAAGAAATCCATTATATTGCCAAGCCTAGGAAGATAAGTATAGAAAGTGAGTGAACAAAAGTATCAAGTCCTCCAGAGACAGCAGAGAATATGAAAAACAAGAATTGGCCATATCTTATTTAGCTTCATGTGACACAAATGATCTCGATGTAAGGACATCATGGAGTAATGGAGCAAAAGCCTGATGTAATATATTTTAGAAAGAAAAAGGTAAGAAGATTTTGAGAGAGTAAATATATAAAGACTTTTTGAAGGAGTTCTGCAACTAAAGAGAAACAGAAGCTTCAGTGAAGTAGGAAGCAAAATCAGTAGTGTAAACAAGGTGGTGGTAGGAGACTTTGAAGATTTGAGAAGAGTTGAACTTGCAGTCTCAGAAAATGGAAATCTAAATAATTTAGGAAATAAAAGATGATTATTCTTTTATGTGCAGGGTGTAAAATGTCTATCTGGGGTGGATGGAGTAAGTGAATCAGTGAAGACAAATTTAGGGTTTTTACTAATAAAGGGAATGGAAATAGCATTAGAAAGCTTCAAGTTAAAAGCAAATGGCTCATGATGGTATGTGACATTAAATGGAATGATAATAACATGTGACTAGATTAGATTATTCTTATGGAAGTAGTTTCTAGACTTTACTGTGTAAAATTAAGATAGTAGTTTTACTAATTAGATCTATTGCTATTAATGATCACGATTTCAAATAAAAACTACAAAACATTATACTATAAAAATTAAACTAAAAAATTATAAGATTTCCTAAATAATTTTATAATAATAGACCAAAGAACACACAAAACAACCCTTTTCCTGAAAATAAAATAAAATCTGTGATAATGCATGAGATGGATGACTAAATATCAAATTATATTGAATACTTTTGAGCAATTGTTGGTGAGTAAGCAATGATATAATAAGACAGAATTTTTTTTTTCAAAAAGTAGGCAATTTGAAAAGCCTTATGTTGTCCAATTCAAAAAAAAAATAGAAATGAAGTGCTACTCTTAACTGGATGATAATATTAAAAGTGATTTTCTGTTCAAACAAAAATGTGGACATAGCTATTGGGTAGGAAAGTGCTAAGAATACAAACAAGCTAAATTCCTAATCTTTTATAGCAGGAAGCTGAATAATAATGTCTAATATGCACATTGTAAATAAAGATATAACAGTGTTGGAAAACAGTAAAACAGTGAAAAGTACTGCCTTTAGAAAGCGGGATGGTGTTTGGAGAAAAAACATCAAGGAGCTTCTGCTATTTTTTTCAATTAATTTACAGCACTATATAACTTTAAAACTGCATATATTTATTACTCATATAAAAAGGAAAAACAACTTAAATAATAAAAGGAGAAAAAACCCTTCAAAATATCAAATACAGTCTAAGGGTAGAACAGATAAAGTGAAGTCAAAGGGTAGAACAGATAAAGTGTTTATAAGGTTTTATAACACAAACGTTATAAAATAACACCCATGCCTATACAAGAAAGAATTTTTATGGGACATCAAATGTTTCACAGTTCACACAAAAAAGAAGAGTGAGTTGGGTAAAATAAATGATCACAAAATTTGTCTTCTTGGTTTTTAAAGACTGA
Organism: Pan paniscus; assembly: GCF_029289425.2. NCBI lineage: Eukaryota > Metazoa > Chordata > Mammalia > Primates > Hominidae > Pan > Pan paniscus. The sequence continues at coordinate 83,830,843 of NC_073263.2, read as the reverse complement.
TGGATACAATGCCTTCTTATCAGAGATGTAAAAATATGTGTTTTAATTTGTCATCTTTTGAAAATTATTTTTATAAGCATGATTTGATACATTTTAGAAATAATATTGCATCCAATTTAAATTGTGATGAAAAGGAATAGATGTGTTTTACTTCCTCTCCCCTAAGCAATTGAGGGAGATTATGACTACTTTTTTGGAAGTGATTAAGAAAAGCATAATGAGTCACAAATTCTGGAAGTTGAACAGAGCTGAAATGGTAAATTATTTCAGAGCAGATGTTAAAGGATGAAACTGACAGTTGAGAGAAAAGAGTGTGTATTAGAGAACTAGAATAATCTTTTTAGAGCCCTTTCTTATAGCCCACTTTTGACAGACACAACTTCCCAAATCAATGATTGTATGAAAACACTTGCTTTGAAGAGAGATATTTTAACATTCCTAAGTACTGTAATTCTAACTATTAAAAACATTTCTACAGGCAAGTATTCTGTAATAATAATGACAGGATATATCATCAACAATTACTAGTAATACTTATAGATACCTACCCTCTGTAAAATACTTACCATAAATAGGATTGAAATAATTTTTAAAAATTCCTATTCTATGCGTTCAGAATGTGGCCAAATCATATAGAGAGATTGTATAAGTTAGCCATGGTTTTACAAATTACTTACATTTCTGGAGACAGAAATCAATTTTCAGGTGTTTTTTTCCAAAGATCTAAACTTGTCCACAGCCCTGGGCTATTGTAAATAGTTGAGATAACTCTGTTTGTTTATTTCTTTGTGCTTGTTATTGTTTTCATAAGGAATTATATTGTCAATCAACAGTGTTTAACTTACAAATTATATTTCCATTAATTTTGAATGTATGCTTATGAGTGGCACAATGTCACCTAACTCACCAATGCAACCATATATTTTAGAGATTAAATACATAGATACTTAAAGGAAAATTTCTCATTTGTTCCCTTGTTGAAAAAAAAATATGATTACCTATTGCAGCAGACAAAATAGTAAGCCTCCAATGTATTCATGTCCTGCTTCTCAATACCATGTGAATTAGTTAAATTACATGGCAATTGGGAAATAAAGTTGCAGATAAAATGAAAGTGCTAATTGGTGAGAAGATTATCATGAGTTATCCAGCTAGGTCTAATGTAATTAGGAGGATCCTTATGAATGGAAGAAGAAGGCAAAAGAGAAAGAACTAGAGAGACAGCATAGTGACGAACACTCTCCCGAACCTTGTGGCTTTGTAGATGGAGGGATGGGACCATGAATTATAAATGTGGGCAGTCTCTTGAAGCTGGAAAAGTCAAAGGAATAGATTCTCCCTAGAATTTCCAGAAGAAATGAAGCCCAGCTTCCCAACACCATGATGTTAACCCAGTAAGACCCACTTTGAACTGTAATCTCTACAACTTTAAGGTAATATGTTTCTGTTGTTTTAACAGCCATTTAACAGCCATTAAGTGTGTGATATCATTTTATAGAAGAAATAAGAAATGAATACACTTATTACAAATTAGGATATTTGCTATATGTTAGCAATAAACTATTAAACAAGACAGAAAAGATTATTTCTCTTATAAGAACTTAAATTTTAGAGATAAAGAAAAAAATAAAAAAATAAGCAAAGAAATAGAATTAGGTTGATAACATCTATAAAGAAAAAAAACACGATGTTGGAAGAGAACGAAAAGGAAGATCTATTTAAGTAGGTCTGCACTCTGTAGAGAGCTAGAATCTATTGGATGAAAACACTGGCCCTGATAACTATAAAATTAGGAATCAGCTAAGCTTAGAATATTTTAAGAGTATTCCTAAGGCACAGAACAGTGAATTCACAGATTGTGGAGTGTGGAAGACTTTGACGTTTAAGGAATAGAATCACAACACTTTGACAAGAAACGGCTTACCAAGTAGAAGAGTGTAAGTATTGATTTGGGAAAAAACAGTTGAAAGTAGATTACACAGACCTGTTTGGCTATGATAGGTAGTTGAGACTTTATAGAAAGTACAGTAAAAACCATCAAATAACTTAGAAAAGAAAGTGACATTACCAAATGTAAATATGTACATATATATCGTATATAGTTATATACAATTATAAATGATTTATTTCAATTTTTATTTTTTAAATTGACAATAATTGTATTTATATTTTGAAATATATGTTATTATTAGCTACAGTCATTGCTGTGCAATAGATCATCAGAATTTACTCCTCCTGTCTAGCTGAACCTTTGTACTCTTTGACCAACATTTCCTCTTTTCCCATCCACCCCCTTCCCCACCAGTTTCTGATAACTACGAGTTTTCTCTTTGCTTCCACAATTTTGACTTTTTTGGATTTCGAATAAAAGTGAGATTATACACTATTGGTCTTTTGGTGCCTTGTTATTCCACTTAGCACAAGGTCACAAGGTCTTCCAGGCTCATTCAAGTTGTCACAATTTTTTTTTTTTTTTTTTGAGACAGAGTCTCGCTCTGTCACCCAGGCTGGAGTGCAGTGGCACCATCTCGGCTCACTGCAAGCTCCGCCTCCTGGGTTCACGCCATTCTTCTGCCTCAGCGTCCCGAGTAGCTAGGACTACAGGCGCCTGCCACCAGGCCCAGCTAATTTTTTGTATTTTTAGTAGAGACGGGGTTTCACTGTGTTAGCCAAGATGGTCTTGATCTCCTGACCTCGTGATTCATCTGCCTCGGGCTCTCAAAGTGCTGGGATTACAGGCATGAGCCATGAGCCACCGCACCCATCTCTTTGTTGTTGTTGTTGTTGTTGTTTGTTTTGTTTTGTTTTTGGCTGAATAGTTTTCCATCATGTATATATACCGCATTAGAAATATTCATTCATCTATTGATGGCTACCTAGGTTGTTTTTATATCTTGGCTATTGTAAATAATGCTACAATGAACATGGGAATGCAGGCATCTCTTCAACATATTGATTTCAATACCATTGCAGATATGCCTAGAAATAAGATTGCTGAATCACATAATTATATTAGGTTTTTTTGAAGAAACATCTATACTGTTTTCCAAAATTGCTATACTAATTTATAGTAACTCCAATAGTGTACAAGTGTTTCCATACAACATCAATGAAGGAAATTGAAGAAAAAAAAACCCATAACTGAAAAGATATTATCTGTTCATAGCTTGGAAGAATTCATATTGTTAAAATGTCCATACTACTTAAAGTGACCTACAGATTTAATCTATCCCTATCAAAATTCCAATGTCATTCTTCAAAAAAATAGAAAAGAGAATGTTAAAGTTCAAATAGAACTATGAAAGACATCTATTAGCCAAAGATGAGCAATCATGACCAAAAAGAACAAAGCTGGAAGCATCACACTACCAGATTTCAAAATATATTACAAAAACATAGATATCAAAACAGCATAATGCTGGCATAAAAAGAGACTCATTGCTCAATGGAATTGAATAAGGAGCCCAGAAATGAACCTGAACTTCTATGGTCAATTGATGTTTAACAAAGATGTCAAGAACACACAATGGGAATGGGCAGTTTCTTTAATAAATGGTGTTTGGAAAACAATATATATATGCAGAAAAATGAAAATGGGCCATTTCTCACCCCTTATACAAGGATTGACGCAAAATAGACTAATGACCTAAATGTAAGACGTCAAAGTGTAAAACTACCAAGAAAACATAGGGAAAAAGCTCTATGACGTTGGTCAAGGCAGTGATTTCTTGGATATGACCCCAACAATCGTGGAAAATGAAAGCAAAAATGCACACATGAGATTATATCAAACTAAACAGTGTCTCCACAGGAAAGAAAACAATTGATAGAGTGAAAAACAATCCACAGATGGGAAGAAAATATTTACAAATTCTATATTGGAGTAGGGGCTCATATCTACAATACAAAAGGAACTCAAACTAAATAACAAAAAAAAAATCCTATTAAAAAGGGACAAAGAATCTGAACAGCCATTTCTCAAAGGAAGACATACGAAGGAGCAACAGATATGTGAACAAATGCTCAACATTTCTAATCATCAGGAAAATTTAAATTAAAATCATAAGGAGACATTACCTCACACCGGTTAGATTATCAAAAAGAGGAAAGATAAGTGTTGGTGAGGATGTGGGGAAACTAAATATTTTTTAGATGATTCTCTGTGGGGTGGGTAATGCAGGATAAGGCATGAATAATAATAGCTTTGGAGAAGCATATTCTGGTTTTGAGCAGATTAATTTCAGGGAAATGGAGAGGGTAAAATAAAAAAAGAAATGGCAAGAGGAAATGCTAATGGAATGAATAGAGGAGGTGAAAATTCAAAAAATTGTAAGTTACTCAGGTTCCAACTTTAATTAACTGGGTAGAAGACAATGCAATTTATTAGAATGACAGACATTTGCTAAGGAATTGTTTCAGAAGCAAAATGTGGAGTTCCATTTTAATAAGTGAACTTTGAGAGAACTAGGGGGACTCTAGATAAAGATATTGTCATTTAATATATATATACATATGTGTGCATACAGGCAAACACACATACATAGATGGATATCTGTGTGTGGTAAAATAATGAATTAGCATCACTTTATTTTATCTGTACTTTTTAAAAGGTAAATATGTATTTTATCTATGTTACTACTATTAATTTTTAATATGATTATTTGAGTATATTAGCAATATATTGCTGAGGTTATAGTTAACATCATAGTGTTGATGATCAAAATGAACCATCTATGGGGGAAATAGATACAACTCTTAGTGAACTCTTAAGTTAACATTTATTATTACAAGCTTGTAAATCAACAGTTCTTAGAAAGAGCTAAAAACTCAAACTAAAACAAACATGAAATTACTTTGATATTTTGGGAAAGTTTTTGCTGTTTGGTAAATAGATTAAAAATATATCTTAAGATGTCAAAATAGCCCCCAAAATTGATTTAAATTAATATATAGTAATGCTATATATTTACTGAAATGCTTACTTATCTATCCAAACAAACATTAATCGTTAAGTGATTTAAATTCTCAAAAGCAAGTGTGTCCTGTTAAGTTCCCTGTTATTTGCATGTGGCATACGGTGTTATTCAAATTTCACTGAGGCTAATTGAAAGAGATTTATGGCTTCTGACTGTAATTTTTCAAGTGTGAAGTGTAAGCCAGAAATCAAGGGAAAGCTCAGCATAAGATTTACATTGAAACTGACAGGAATGGACAGGATAATTCAGAAAGTGTGGAAAGGAAAGAAAGGAAAACTTAGGATGGGATCCTGAGGAACGTTGTGGTAAGATACTAAATAAAGCATAAATGGCAAATGAGGTAAGAAGAAAATTCCCCAAATCTGGGGTGATTTCATTCAAAATAAGACAATGAAAGAATCATCCTCCATATTAAATGAGAGGTTAAGTCCGATGCGTATAGAAGTCTGCACTAAAGGCTGGGCATGGTGGCTCACGCCTGTAATCCCAGCACTTTGGGAGGCCGAGTCAGGCGGATCACGAGGTCAGATCGAGACCATACTGGCTAACATGGTGAAACCCCGTCTCTACTAAAAATACAAAAAAAAAAAAAAAAAAATAGCTGGGCGTGGTGGCAGGAGCCTGTAGTCCCAGCTACTTGGGAGGCTGAGGCAGGAGAATGGCATGAACCCGGGAGGCAGAGCTTGCAGTGAGCCAAGATGGAGCCACTGCACTCCAGCCTAGGCAACAGAGCAAGACTCCATCTCAAAAAAAAAAAAAAAAAAAAAAAAGTCTGTACTAAAATAGGAACAGTGGGATCCAAGACTTTATTACCTAAGGTGGAAGGCTTACAGAACATTCTCTGAGTGACAGTGGGGAAAAGCCGATTGCTAAGTGAATGCTGGACTTAGAGTCCACCAGCTTAGAACAACAGGTACTGACACTTTGTGCCTCACTGCCAGTGCAGACAGAAGTTAGCTGTTTACCTGTGCTGGAGGGAGGAAGCAGAAATACCTGTGCATATGGAAACCAGGCCTCCTGATAATGAAGTTTTTATATATTTATTATTAGTTTATCAATCTCATTTCTGAATTATATATTACCATATCTACTAGGAGGGAATAATTTGTGGTTTGAGACAATGTTCTTAACGTAGGAAAACTGAATAAAAATTGCCAATAGTTCATCCTTATATGTAGGCTAAAATTTATACCCCTAATTTAGAATTCAGTATTCTTCACAATCTCATCCCAGCCTTCACTAAAAATATATACTTCTATCATTCTTTGTGTGGATTTTATAGCTGCCAACTAATTACAAAATCATGTGTATTCTTAATCTTGGCACCTCCATTCTCTTTACTAATAAGGTGAACAATAGTTATTTTAATAAACCATTTAAATTGATGTGTAATCTTCATATAGAAAGCCTCCTCATGCCCCTTCTCAATTGCTATATCCTGACTTCTCCCTGACAATCTTAAAGCTGATGCAGTTTGGCCTATTTTAAATTTTATGTAAGTAGAATGACAGAGTATATCTTATTTAGTGTCTGCCTGCTTCCTTTTACTCAGTATCACGTTTGTGAGTTTCATCTATGTTATGGTGAGTAATAGTGTTTTCATTTATTTTTATTGCCATATAGTTTTCTATCTTATTATTATCACATTGTATCTATTTAAATTTGGATAATCACAAATAATGCTGCTATTAATATGTGTGTACATCATGAGTGTATATGTACACATTTAAACGAAGACACAAATTATCTGCACAGCCAGATATTCAAAGAATCAGGGCAAGAAATACATGTCTTGAAATGATAAAATTAACAAGATCTGAATAGAAGAAAAAATTGGGCATCATCACAAACAATATATATATATACACACAGACATGCAAACATGAAGTCATAAAAGCACACATTGGCCTGGTGCAGTACCTCACACCTGTAATCCCAGCACTTTGGGAGGCCAAGGAGGGTGGATCGCCTGGGGTCAGGAGTTCGAGGCCAGCCTGGCCAACATGGTGAAACCCCATCTGTACTAAAAATACAAAAATTAGCCAGGCGTGGTGGTGCACACCTGTAATCCCAGCTACTCGGGAGGCTGAGGCAGGAGAATCGCTGGAACCCAGGAGGTGGAGGTTGCAGTGAGCTGAGATTGTATCACTGCACTCCAGCCTAGGTGACAAAAGTGAAACTCTGCCTAAAAAAAAAAAAAAAAGCGCATATTACCCATATCTTATAGTCTTGTTTCCTAAGATAATTGAGTTCGAGTTTCAATAAAAGATGCTGAAAAATTTTAAGAAGGGGCATGTGATGGTTAATTTTAGGTGTCAACTTGAGTGGATCAAGGGATCCCCATTATACCTAAAGCAGTATTTTTGGGTATGTCTGTGAGGGTGTTTCTGAAACAGACTGGCATTTGAACCAGTGGACTGAGTAAAGAAGATCCTTGTCACATAATGTGTTGGGCTGCCACCATCCAATTTGGCTGAGGGCCCAGACAGAACAAAAAGGCAGAAGGAAGGTGAGTTCTCTCTCTGTCTTCTGGAGCTGGGACACCCTCTCCTGCCCTTGAACTAGAACTTCAGGCTCTTCAGCCTTTGGACTAGGGACTTGCACCTGCATTCCCTCAATTTCTCAGGCATTCAGGCTTGAACTGAGAGTTAACATCATCAGCTTCCCTGGTTCTAAGGCTTTTCGGAATTATATTGAGCCACACTACTGACTTCTCAGGCTTGCAAAGGGCCAACTGTGGGACTTCCTAGCCTCTATACTCTTCTGAGATCATCCCCACAATAAGTCATCTGTCATATATCCACGTTTCTCTATATGTTCATCCTATTTGTTCTCTCTCTGGAGAACCTAATAATGCAGGGAGTTATATGATATGTAATAGTTCAGGCAAAGGATGCTGCTGGTCTGTTCTGAGTAGTTACAGTCAGGATGAAGGGAACGAAGATGGATGTTGGGGGTGCTGTTGGTAATTTATACAAGTTGGAAAGGGAAAGAATATGAAGAAGAAAGAGACCTCAGAGATAGCTCCAATGTTTTAAGTTGGACAACTAGGCAAATGTACTTCCTATTTCCCAAAGGCTTGGGGAGGTTTAGATTTGATGGTGGGCAAACTAGGAAAGTTGAAAATTTTATTTTGGTCTCTGTAATATAAAAAATAATGCCAAATGCAGAGGAAGTGCTCATAAATATTAATTTCTCATTTCTGTCTTTTGGAACTTTAGAAATAATGCTTTTTCATTCAGAACCACTGTTATTTGTCTAAGAGATGACGACTTACTACTTAAATCAATAGGAGATAATGCATAAGAAAGAAAGCTATATATACTGCCCACCTATTAAATATTAGTTATTGTTACAAATTAGACATTTTATAAATATATTCTTTAATTCTTGAAACAATTCTGTGATGTAGCTAACACTGAGGGATAATAATATACTGAGATTAAAAGAACCTAAGGAATTCTTTGTGACATGTTTTTCTAAGATGTATTGAGTCTGGATCAAATAAATTTTTTTGAAATATAAATTAGATGAATTTTATGTCTCTCCAAGCTTCTTCTCCCTAGGAAATCATATTACCCCTTCATATTAATGTTTCATACTAATGTGTGATTACTGTAACACGAGACATGACAATAATTGCACATTTACAGCCATGAAGAAAGTAGTTTAGTGCCAAGACAATTAAGGATATTGTAAGTAGGGTGGAGCATGATCTTTGCAGGAATTACTATACCTATTATGTTCTGTTTTATATGAAATAAAGAATCACTATCTTAAATTTTAACTTTTTTCTTCCTTAAAAACAAATCCACTGTCAGAATGAATGTTAAAGGAGCAGATGTCTAATTTAGGACGTTTTCCAATTTCTATTAAAATAATAAAGGATTTTACAAAAACTATATAGAAGTTTTAAGTGGTTGGCAACAATATAAAATTTCGCTTGACCTAAATATAAATCCAAAGTATAATAAAATGAAAACTTTTTGGCACACCCTATATTAGAATATGAAGCTACAGTATTGTAAAGGAGATACTTTGAATTGCAATTAAAATGAGATTGCACTGAATATAATTACTGTGTTTTTGTTTTTATGACTTCACATAAGTGTACTTTTTATTATTGACTTAATATGTTTATATATTTGCCTGGTTTCACATTTTCCAGATCTAATCACATCTTTTCATCATTTAGTTGACAGCTTATACACTGAATAAAATGACATTGTTGCTAAATATTGGTGTCAATAACTATGAATACAATGAATTTTAAACCTCATCTTTCTTCTCTGAAATTGCTTTTTAATGTTATGTTTTTCTCTTTGATTTTGAATTTGTGCTTAGAGTATAATTTAATTATGGAGATAAGAAGAACATTAATAAACTTTAGCCATAATATTGTTTGAAAAATCAAGTTTTATCTACAAAAAGTCCTAAAATCTAATTTATTTTAAAGTGGAAGACTACTGAGAATCATTTATAATGTAAATAGTGTTGATTAGACCTTTTATTTTTTATAAAACAGTAAAAATCTCGTTAGCACAACTGTATTTGTATGTGGCATATCTGTGTGTGTGTGTGTACCTTTTTCATTTGTATATATTAGCAGGGTAAGATTTTGATCTCCTAATGAGTTTTTCATTCTCATTAATTCCTTTTACTCAGTACTACTCCACTACTTCACACCCTAATGCTAAACTCTCTTTCTCATTCTCTTTCTCTCTTTTTTTTTTTTTTTTTGAGACAAGGTCTTGCTATGTCTCCCAGGCTACAATGCAGTGGGGTGATCACAGGTCACTGTAGCCTCAACTTCCCAGGTTCAAGGAATCCTCCCACCTCAGGCTCCTGCATACCAGGGACTACAGTCATATGCCATTATGCCCAGGTAATTTTTAAATTTGTTGTAGAGATGGCGTCTCCCTATGTTGCCCAGGCTGGTCTTGACCTCCTGGGCTCAAGAAATCCTCCCACCTTGGCCTCCCAAAGTGCTGGGATTATCGGCTTGTTCCATCACCCCACCCAGCCTAATGCTAAACTTTCTATATTTTGTTTTTTGTTTTTTGTTAGGAAAATAATTTTAAAAGATAGTAAATTATTTGCCTTTAATATTTCAAAGTTAGGTATCTGGAATGAATATATATGTTCACGTATTCTTGATGCATTTTTTTTTTTTTTTGAGACGGAGTCTCACTCTGTCACCCAGGCTATAGTGCAGTGGCGCAGTCTCGGCTCACTGCAAGCTCCACCTTCCGGGTTCATGCCATTCTCCCGCCTCAGCCTTCCGAGTAGCTGGGACCACAGGCGCCCGCCTCCACGCCCAGCTAACTTTTTTGGGTTTTTTTTGTATTTTCAGTAGAGACATGGTTTCATCATTCACAGGATGGTCTCGATCTCCTGACCTTGTGATCTGCCCACCTCGGCCTCCCAAAGTGCTGGGATTACAGGCGTGAGCCAACGTGCCCGGCCTTTTGATGTATTTTTAATTATTATTTATTTATTCACATTCCCTGTGTCTGATATAGGATTTTTTCCACTTTCCTCTCATTAAGAATTTTAACCAAAAAAATTAATGCCTGTTAGCTTGGGTACTAGAACAGGTTGATACAGGAATTGGTCTCAGCAGGAGGCCTGCTTTCTGCTCCTCTACCTCCAAACTAAGCTCCTTTATGGCAAGATGGAGATGGAGCAAATCAAAGCCCAGATGTTTGGAATATCTGCTGAATGAGCTTATGATAGCCTAACTTCCCAGTGTGTCCGGAATTGGTGGGTCCTTGGTCTCACTGACTTCAAGAATGAAGCTGGGGACCCTCGCGGTGAGTGTTACAGTTTTTAAAGGCAGCGTGCCTGGACTTTGTTCCTTCTGATGTTTGGATGTGTTTGGAGTTTCTGCTTTCTGGTGGGTTCGTGGTCTCCCTGGCTCAGGAGTGAAGCTGCAGACCTTCACAGTGAGTGTTAAGGCGGCGCCCTCTGGAGTTGTTCCTTCCTCCCGACAGGTTCATGGTCTTGCTGGCTTCAGCAGTGAAGCTGCAAACCTTCACGGTGTTACAGCTCATAAAGGCAGTGTGGACCCAAAGAGTGAGCACTAACAAGAGTTATTGCAAAGAGTGAAAGAGTTATTGCAAAGAGTGAAAGAACAAAGCGTCCACAGTGTGGAAATGGACGGGAGAAGATTGCCATTGGTGGCTGGGGCACTCTGCTTTTATTCCCTTATCTGGCCCCACCCACATCCTGCTGATTGGTCCATTTTACAGGGAGCCGATTGGTCTGTTTTACAGAGAGCTGATTGGTCCTTTTTGACAGGGTGCTGATTGGTGCGTTTACAATCCCTGAGCCAGGCACAAAAGTTCTCCACCTCCCCACTAGATTAGCTAGATACAGAGTGTGGATTGGTGTATTTACAAACCCTGAGGTAGACACAGAGTGCTGATTGGTGCATTTACAAACCTTGAACTAGATACAGAGTGCTGATTGGTGCATTCACAATCCCTTAGCTAGACATAAAGATTCTCCAAGTCCCCACCAGATTAACTGGATAAAGAGTGCTGATTGGTGCATTCACAATCCCTTAGCTAGACATAAAGATTCTCCAAGTCCCCACCAGATTAACTGGATACAGAGTGCTGATTGGTGCATTCACAAACCCTGAGCTAGACACAGGGTGCTGATTGGTGTATTTACAAACCTTGAGCTAGATACAGAGTGCTGATTGGTGTATTTACAATCCCTTAGCCAGACATAAGGGTTCTCCAAGTCCCCACCAGATCAGCTAGACACAGAGCACAGATTGGTGCATTTAAAAACCTTGAGCTAGATACAGAGTGCTGATTGGTGCATTCACAATCCTTTAGTTAGACATAAAGATTCGCCAAGTCCCCACCAGATTAGCTAGATACAGAGTGGAGATTTGTGCATCCACAAACCCCAAGCTAGACACAGGGTGCTGATTGGTGTGTTTACAATCCCTTAGCTAGAGGTAAAGGTTGTCCAAGTCCCCACTAGACTCAGGAGCCCAGCTGGCCTCGCCCAGCAGATCTCGCACAGGGGCCACAGGTGGAGCTGCCTGCTAGTCCCGTGCGGTGCACCACACTCCTCAGCCCTTGGGCGGTTGATGAGACGGAGCGCCGTGGAGCAGGGGGCGGCGCTCCTTGGGAGGCTCAGGCCGCGCAGGAGCCCACGGTGGGTGGGGGGAGACTCAGGCATGGCGGGCTACAGGTCCCGAGCCCTGCCCCGCGGGGAGGCAGCTAAGGCCCGGCGAGAAAGCGAGCGCAGAGCCCGTGGGCCAGCACTGCTGGGGGAGCCGGCGCACCCTCCGCAGCTGCTGGCCTAGGTGCTAAGCCCCTCACTGCCTGCGGCCCGGCCGCGCCGGCCGGCCCCTCCCAGTAAGGGGCCCGCCAAGCCTACGCCCACCCGGAACTCCAGCTGGCCCGCAAGCGCCGCGCGCAGCCCCGGTTCCCGCCCGTGCCTCTCCCTCCACACCTCCTCGCAAGCCGAGGGATCCTAGAGAAGGGCTCCCATGGTGCAGCGGCGGGCTGAAGGGCTCCTCAAGCGCGGCCAGAATGGGCGCCGAGGCCGAGGAGGCACCGAGACCGAGCAAGGACTGCGAGAGCTGTGAGCATGCTGTCACCTCTCACCAGGTAGGATACAAGAAAACAGGTGGGCCTCATAGATAAGAAACAATGTTCAGGCTAGTTTAAAAACAGTATGGTTATGTACAATGTTTACGAAGATGGGATGGAAGAAGACAGTTTCCGTACACCCCGGCAAGGAAAAAGAAGCAAGTTGATCCTTTCCCTTTGGCTAAAAGAGTATTGCACTGAGAGCCAGGAAAAAGAGGTCTTATTTTCAGGACACGCAAGATGTGGCAGTGTATGCTGGAATCAATGAAACGTTGAGACTTGTGCAAATGAAAACATCTAAACTGATGAGAACATAAAGGACCAGAAGAGATGATAGGAAACTCACTAGATGCTACCTTAGATGCCCAGAGACCAAGAACTAAAGACCAAATGACCTTTTCTCCCCACTTTGCTGTGGCACTTCAAGAGTATTCTTGTAGGTACACTTTCTAAGACAAAGTTAAGGGAGACAAAAACAAACAAAACTTGAATAGAATAACTTTATCCTGAATTGTGTACATTTAATTTTTCCTACAACAACCATATGAAAGTGTAGTGTGTAATTGAACTGAAGATACTCCCTCCAACAATATCTAAATTAGTTATTGAAAGAATGTGACCCCTCAGCTTTCATTATGCAGTTAACTGAGGAAATGAGAAATAAGGGTCTTGCAATAGTTACAAATTCAGACATTAACAAAAATGATATTTAAGCATGAGCTTATTCTGACTATTAGTCTAGAGCAATGTTCTTTGATTCAGTGGCTTCTTTCAATGATGGAGATAAGCAATGACCAAGAATAATTAATAAAATGTGGTGGCAAATTATGCTTCTAAAATTTTAAGATTTCAGCTGCTCAAGGAAGGCTCAATGCTGGAGTTTGATTGAATTTGTATATGCTGACAGCATCACATATGTAGTCATTTTTATTCCTTCTCATTCATCTGAAGTTGTCAGATACTATGAACTATTAACTATTTTATGTACTATAAAAATAAATTGCTTATTTCTATTTTAAGCAAAGAAAATGAAACATTGCATTAAGGAAAGGTTACCAGATATATGGAATTTATATCTGTATTCTGATTTATATACAATGATTAAGGCCATTTAAAAAGCAAGGTAGACCTAACTTTTCATGATTTTTTTCCTATGTAATTGAGCATTGATTCTATCAATCTCTATAAATTTAAGGAAGAATAAGCATCATTAAGATCTCACACTTTTCTGGCTTGACTATATCAATGTAAATGTTTTATTTAGACTGTATGTTTATTAAAATAGGAAGAAGAAAGGGTTTCAGCATAATTGGGTAGGTTTAGTTATTTGTATTCTAGGATCTGGGATATAAAAGTTATTTGTATACTAAGATCTGGAATATAAAAACAATAAAAAAACTTTAAATATTCATAGGTTCATTGAATTTTAATACATCAAATACTGTAATTTTATTCAAGAGCAGTGGGTTTTACAAAGGCTGTTTCCAAACCATAGAGAGAATAGAGCATAGGCTTGTGGCTCCTTTATATAAGGCTTATTGCCTTTTGTCTACCAAAATGGTCCAGCCAGCCCCCAGGGATTCCTGGATAGAATGAGGAGATTTCATGAATTTAAATAGAAAAAATTACAACTTTATTTTCTTATGCTCTCATTGACATTTAATATTCAATTACGAACCTCAGTTGCAAACCGCATCAGTAAGAGCAATACCTGTAACATTTTTTAAAATTAAATGTCACAGATATTTACATTCCCCATTATATTTGTTGCATATTTTCATAAAAGTCACTTGTGCTCCTAACTACTTTAAAATTTTGGTGTTTTGTTAACATGAGGCTGTATGGTATCACTTTTATCAATGAATTGACATAGAATCACATAAATTTTCATATTATAATTTTAATAGCTGTGTTAACAGAACTGGTTCCCTTTATAGTCCTGTATATTTTTAAAACTTTTTTTTTACTTTAAAAAACATTTTGAAAAGGGGTTCACCATACTGCTTCACCATACTGCTACAAAGTCTATGCCAAATCAAAGAGAACGAACTCTTGTTGAAAGAGAAAAGTAGGAGGAAGGAGAGGTGGAGAGAGGGAGGGAGAGGAAGATAAGACTACTGATTCCTGAGCTCACTTTCCCTTACCTCACTTAGTGCCCACAGGAAGAGTATCCCATGGGACATGTGTGACATTTCTGGACTTGTAAATAGGTGATAGGAAACTACCTTCCCTCTGAACCTAACATGAAATCTTGCCACGGAAGACATTCCTGCATTGTCTGCATGTGCTTCTGACATGGGACGTGGTACTTGTCAATCTGAAATATTTAATTTCTTACATGCTATGCCCATGGAAAGAATCCTAATCAACCTCTCAGTTTGTATGGAGAATTCATTCATCTAGCCAGTGTACTATGTACTCTGCTCTGAGAGTTTTGCTCCTTCTTGCCTTCCTTCCATCAGTCTTCCCTCCAATGATGATGAATTTTGTTATTTTACATCTTAAAATCAGTACAATAATTTACTGTGTGGCTTTTCATAGATTATTATGTTTCAATTTAACTGGGCTGTGGGTACTCAGACATTTGGTCAAACATTATTCTAGATGTTTCCGTAAGGATGGTTTTGGAAGAGATTTACATTTAAATTTGTAGACTGAGTAAATGTGGGTAGGTCTTCAATTTGCAGACTCACCCTGCAGATCTTAGGATCTCAGCTCCCATAATTTCATGTGCCAATTTCATACATAAAACATCTCTCTATCTTTTTCTCTGTCTCTGTCTTTCTCTCTCTCTCTCGCTTTCTTTCTCTCTCTCTCTAAGGGATGTATCAGTATACCTCCTTTCCCCAGTCTTTTCTTTCTCCTCTTCCTCCTTTTCCCAACTTATGAGCTATCTCTTCCTCCCTCTCTCTCACTTTCTCTCTCTTTTCTTCCTTCCTCCCTCCCCACCTCCCTTGTTTCTTTCATTCCTTCTTTCCTCCCTCCCTTCCTTCCTCCCTTCTCTCCTTCCTTCTCTTTTATGTTTCGTTTTCAACGAATTATTGTCCAAATTTATTCTCAACATTTTCTGAGCTAGTACATTTATCTCAAGAAATTTTTTTCTAATCAGTATAAAAACATGCTATACCCATGAAACTTTATGCTTCATAAGTTTCACAGGACTTTTTTTTAGGAGGATCATTATAAATATGTATTGATATTAATAGCAAAACCTATAAATGTGAAGTGTTTTTTCTAAAACCCATCTTTAGAGCAAATATGTTATATACATACTACAAATACTCTCACACAGTTAGAGACTTTATTGATTATATGGATAATTTATATATATATTATCTGTTTCTGATGCTTGCAATGAAATCTAAGATTATGTTCTAATTGTGCATTTAAAAGAAATATTACAAAAATATGTTTATACCCCTAGGTATCTGTCTACAATTGGAAGTATTATCAGCATAATTAGTTTCATTGCACATATAATTCTCCGATATGCCACTATTAAATTCTTAAATCATTGGGTCAACAAGGGATTTCCCTTTCTTACTACAAGAATACAATAACTATAGTACAAATATTACCATTAAATTGTTGAAGTACTTATTGTATTCATGATCTCCTTTTAAAAAAATAACAATATCTTAATTTTTAAATATAGGCTTTTATAGCTATTGTTTAATACATGAAGTACTTCCACTACTATGTTGAGATTTTGAGATTTCTTGCTAACATTTTGTCAGTTTTTCTCATAGATCATTGTGAGGTTTGAAACATGTCCACATAGTTTTCCATGTGTTAATGAAAAACATTGATTTCTGCCTGATTTTATATTTGATTTCTGATCAATTGGAAATGATTTTTGCTGTCTTAATCAAAGTATTTAATAGTCATTTTATTTTATGAGAATTTATTTTTCAAAAATATAGCTATATTTTGAACACATTAACTCTGGAATTATATCCATTAATAATGACTGGATGTGAACCAACAGTAGATATGAGATACACACACACACACACACATGCTTTCTCTTGCTGGAAACTAGTATGTCTTTCTATCCCTTCCTTCTTTTTCTTTAGTATTCGTCATTTTCATATTTTTATGTGTTTTTTTTTTGAGGGATGAGTGAGTTCTTAATAACTCTCCCTACTATATCAGAAAATAGCTTTAAGTATTAGATTGATCACTCTGTGAGGCCAGAGTTTCTAAGAATCCGGGCAGTAGATATTATTTGGATACCTATGTGGTCTCAGGTGCTGTGTTTGACACAGTTTTTTTTTTAAAGTAACATTAAATTATTCTTTAACAGCTTACACATATATCGTTGTGGAGGGGGGCAAAAAAGCAAATACCAAAACATGGAAATGGCCAGATGCGGTGGCTCACGCCTGTAATCCCAACACTTTGGGAGGCCGAGACTGGTGGATCACGAGGTCAGGAGATTGAGACCATCCTGGCCAACATGGTGAAACCCCATCTCTACTAAAAATACAAAAATTAGCTGGGCATGGTGACACACGCCTGCAGACCCAGCTACTCGGGAGGCTGAGGGAGGAGAATCACTTGAACCTGGGAGGTGGAGTTGCAGCAGTGAGCCGAGATTGCACCGCGGCACTCCAGCCTGAGTGACAGAGTAAGACTCCGTCTCAAAAAACAAAAAACACCCCCCCACCAAAAAAAAACAAGGAAATATTACTCTATTTAAAGAGTATATTTACTGGGGAATATACATGAAATCAATCTTGGTCTTATAGCAAACCTCACTGACACCTAAAAAATGACTCATTAAAGTAAATTAACTAAAATGAGAAATAGAAGTTTATTACAAATAGTGAAAATATATACTAACACTTATTATAAACAATAAAACTAAAAATTATTATAAAATAATATTGAATTGTGTCCTGAATTTAACGAAATATAGGTTATATTTGTGTAAATGTTTATTATTGCCCCAGAGTCTGAATCCAGTAGTGATTACCTTTTTTATTTTTTTAAAACAGTATGTAAAACTGTATAATCAAGTCTTCTATTTCACGTTTGACTTTTGCATCAAAATCATAAAGGGATTTTTTTTTCATAAGTAATCAAGAGATACTTCAGTTGTCTATGGGACTTTGTATCCTTCCTTTTCCAGCATCTACCTGTCTTTAACTTTGTTTTTTTTCTTTAATTTACTCTGACTTTTATTATGTATCCAAGATCATTTTTACAAACTTGATGAAATTCTATTTCATGCTAAATTTATAACTTTATTTTCAGTTGTTTTGCACTGCATATTTATTATATATCTCATAATTAGCAGGAAACTAATTCACAAACAGATTGGTGTTATAGGTAAGAAATAGAATCTAGACTTGAGAAAAGATTTTTTATAATGGACAAATTTAATAAGTGATCAACTTAACATTATTTGCTTGTCATGGTTATTTTCATGTCAACATAAATAGCAGGAGCTGAAGTAAGGAATACTTGTAAAATAAGGATCTGCTACATAACAAAGAAGAAAAATAAGCAATATCTGTTCATTGATTATATGCCAGAAGTTAATAAAAGGAAGAGTTAAGGGCAAATAACATTTTTTTTTTAACTTGGGAGATTGAAAGATGATGGCAGAAATGAGAAATGAAAACAGGAAGCTATGAAACAGGTGTGGGAAGGCATATATAAAACACAAAATTCCTGCGGCAAATATAGAGAAGGCTATTCTGCAGAAAATGGACATAAGTCTGGAGCACATATATAAAAACTGTGCCGGGAGGTGGCCTGTTTGCTTGTCCTTTCATATATGTATTGTCGAATATGAAGTGAAGGAAGGAGAATCCTTGAAGGTTAGGAAGTGAGTTAAAAGAAGTGGGCAAAAGTGGATATATGTACAAAGCAATTAAAATAAACTAAAAATACTCTTTTGAAGGACATAATGAAATTCAGTTTTTATATAGAACATCCAGATTGAGATAATCTGAGAAGATGGTGATAATCCAAAAAGTTTTGCTACAAACTATGTCATTCAGAGCCCAATCTAGAGATTAGCTAGCATTTGACATAGAAGTAGTAACTGAAGCAATAAGGAAATAAATGTTTTAGAGAAAATATATAGACGGGAGAATGAGTAGAATTTTAGAAAACAAATGGAAAGAATGAGCATTAAAGCATGGGAATAAATAAGGCTCTCATAAAAGATCTAGAATTGAAAGAAGATATAAGAAATGGAAACAGCATCAGTAAAACATGTTCATAAATAATTCAGTGGCATAAAAAATTTTATAAAGAGGCTTTGATGGACAGCATACAATACACCTTAGAGTTTTCTGTAGGAGAAAGATGAGAAAGTATCTAATAGAATAACAAATCATGAGATCAATATGTCTTCATTGTAAAAATGTTATGGGGGAAATAAGGAAATAATTCTGATTGACATTCTGTTAATAGGTGAAAGTAGGTCATAAAATGATGCCTTCCATTTCACGAAATACTGTAGCAAGGTAAGATCTTGGAGTGTTTCTTGTTTTTCTTGGGAAAGGCCTGAGCATCTTTTGATATTGGGTTATATAGCCAAGATGGAGTAATCAATCCATGAATTCAATATATTTGAAGAGATTTTAAGTGGGATAGATAAGGATTGGATTAGTAAAACCACTGGATAAACTGGATTTAAAGAAGGGTCTCCCTGAGAAGGGTGTGTGTGTGTGTGTGTGTGTGTGCATGCACATGCACACACGTGTGTTTATAAAATTTGTTTTGAGTGCAAAAATATGGAAACGGATATAGTTCCTGACTAATGGTTTCAATTTTCTTGAAGGGAATAGATTGTTAGACAGAAAAAGTACTGATATCAGCTGAAGAATGAAAATGTTTAAATATCATTGAATGATATTAAAGGACAAAATTATTGGATTATAGCACCAATTACTATACTCAGATTAGAAGTCAGGCATCTGAAATTATCCAGAAATATTGGCATCTATAATAGTTATTAACTTATTGGATATAGAGTTGAATAAGGCAGAAAATAAGGTTGATAATTCTGTAGAATTTTTCAGGAATTTTTTCTGATTTTTATAAATCAAACATATAATATGTGCGTAATTTTAGCATTTACCAGTTGTAAATAAATGAATCCACTAAAAGGTATCTCACAGAAGGCTGCCCTGAATGGTAAATCAATTCTTAATTTTTTATTTCTTAGGCCCACTCTGCCTCAAGAGTAAGTGCAGGCCTTGAAATCAGCATTGACTTACTTTTGAAAGCAGAAGTAAATCCAAGATAATAGGTCAAACTGCATGTACTGTGCTTTCAGTTTTGTACCTGTATATGAGTAAGGTTGCTTCAAATTTGCTATCTAAAAGCAATGGAATTATAGATTACAGGAATCATCCTGTGGATAAACATTTCTGCTATTATCTCAGGAAGCATAGCAAAAACACAGAATATTCCAGAAGCCCTTTCTCAAAACATTGCTGCCTTCTGAGGGCTTGGCCTTTAGAGTTAATGCCATTTTCTGTACAGAGGAGCAAAAACAGCCAGAAAATCCTCCATAGCTAACCCCAGGAAGAAAAAGGGAAGGTATGAGAAGACAGAATTAATGTTTATAAACACCAAAGCTAAGGGCAGGACTGTTCAGTTTATGTCCCCCAACCCAAGACACACACACACACACACACACACACACACACACACACACACACACACACACACGGTGTAGCTGGAAATAGTACTCAGTATGTGATATGGGATAACCTCCCACCTATTTTGATCATGGAGAGCAGCTATGCCTCCCCATAAATCATGGGCATTTTGAATTTTTCTTTCTGATTTTTGCTATAGCTTCCCTGAAGATGCTTGACTTATTTAGAATTACTGCCAAATGCATCTCAAGGGTGAATAAACCATCTGACTGATTCATTTGCACATGGTTGACAAAAATAACAACAATCATTGCAACCACCAACAACATCCAAGGACAGTGAATACAAAGTCCATCACCTCAAACCTGTGTTCCCTTCACTACAAGATCCCTGCCTGAAACCTCTTTTTATTTATTACGCTGCCTTACATTCAGGTTTTCTATCTATCCTCACTAGAAGATAACACTAACACCGATGTTTAGCAGTGAAAAACAAGTATAGTTCTATTGGTTATTTTCGGTTAGCATCTGTTCTGCTTGTTTGGTACCTGCACCATACTGGTAGTTATGTATTTAGTTTAAATTACATTATGTGCACATTTACACTTACTTAATAACTCCTTTCCCTCCAACTGACCAACTTTTTTAAATGTACTTTGAAATGTCCATTAGTGGTCAGCAAATGTTCTTCTGAATGTTACTTTGTCTGTCTTCTTTTTATTAAAATATTAATATCACCTGTGGACCTTATTTCCCTTGTCACTTAACAGTGTCATTTTTCTTTCATGCCACATATAACTCAGGGTATGGAGATGAATTTGGTATCACCCTCACTTGCAAACAAATTTTTAAGGTATTTCTGTTCTATAGTGTGTTAAAAATTCTGGTTCTTCTCAGTACTATGTGTCTCTTGCTTTTTCATGTCCTTCACATAAAGATTATCTATTTACTTATGTTAACTCTCTAACATTTATCAACAGCTTAAGCTCCTGCATCACATTCTTGTACTGTTTTAAACTCCTCTCATTAACATGTATTATTTAAACATCCCTGTGAATGGCCCATCCATCATATGCCTTCTCTTCCACTCCACTTCAATTACAGTCTTAGGTTGGAATTTGTTATCATTCAAAACTGAATCATCTCTTACATCACAAACTCAGACATGCTATTTTCCAACTGCAATCTCTTAACATGCAACATGCTTATTCAAGTACCTTCTCTTCAATTGTTCTTTTACATTATCACGTTATTTCACCCTCTGACATATCCCCTTACCCCTGTCCATCATCAACCTCAATGATATGGCTATTTTCTTAAGAGCTCACTTTATTGATATCCTCTGAATATGCTTGGTTTTCTGATGAAATATTACACTTTTATCATCTAACTCTAATTTGATTCTATTTAAAGGCAACCATCTGTTTTATCCATATGCATGAAGTAAGGTGCTTCTAAAGAAAACAAAATCACATAAATTGGAATAAAACTATGACTTAGATTGATCATTATCAGTCTCAAGCCCTAACATTTTCAAGAAATATTACTATGGTGATAGGTCTGGGAAGCCTAGAGTAATATTTTGGATAGCATCTGGCAAAAAAGGGTTTTATCAAAGCAAGGTCAGAAGCTCTGGAAAATGACTTGACCTTCACACATTGGGAAAGGCAAGAACAGTTTGTATCCCTGCAGTGGGATTAAATCCACAGGTCTAGAAATGCTGAGGGTTTTTGCATTGAATTGGGAAACTTTATGTAACTCTTTTTTGGTCACATAGCCACTTGCTATATCACTTTAAATGAGTATGTATGTGATAGGCAAAATAAGGTCCCCTGATAATGACGACATACTAATCTCTGGAACCTGTGCATATGTTAACTCACATGACACAAGGGAATCTGTAGATAAGATTGTTATGTACATTGAGGTAGGCAGCCTCTCTTAGATTATCCAGGTAGGTTCTAGCTAATCACATGGGTCATTAAAATCAGAGTACAGTTTCTGGATATGTTCAGTCACAGGGACTTGTGACATAGAAGAATGATGAGAGAAACGCAATGGTGCCGCTTTGAAGGTGTAGGAAGAGGGCCACGAGCAAATAAAGCTGAGTGACTTCTAGAAGCTGGAAAGACAAGTTAACGTATTTTCCCTTGGAGGCCTCAAAAAAAAGAAACAATGGCCTGTGAAAACCTTCATTTTAGCCCGAGACCCATGTCAGGCTTGTAACCTACAGAAATGTACGATAATAGATTGTATTGTTTTAACTATTAAATTTATGATAGCAGGAATAGAAAAGTAAACTACTAACTGTAAACATGAATTGAACAAAAAACATCAATATTAGGTATGATTAGAAATATTATATTGACTCAGCCACTACCAGCAATTTGACTTTAGAATTTTTACAAAGATGTAATTTAGTCAACACTCTTGTGATGCAGATGAGACATATTATCTACATCATTTTGAATTGACTCATAGTTTATGCAATTGAACCTTTCCTGAAACAATAGCATGCTGCTTTCATTGGAATGATTTTATTAAATATCTTAATATCTGGAGGAATATTTACCTAGTTATACTTTGTAAGTTAGCAGTTGAAATAGCTATTGGTGAATTTTTATTCTTCCACATGTATCTTAGTACAAGCTTATCATGTTTCAAAATAAATATTGAAATAGAATTTTGATTAAATACAATCATATTTAAAAATTATTTGGAGAAAAACTATTTATAATATGTCATTCCATTAATATCACAAGATGTCTTTTCATTTATTTACATATTTTTCTAATTCTTTATTATAAAGAATTAGAGTTTTCCAAATGGAAGTCTTAGCATTTTTAGATTAATTTCTAGATTCTTGTTGTTTTTGTTTCTATAATATATGGTACAATTGTCCGCTAAGATTCTGTCAGGGAATAAGAACCCATACGAGTGATGTACAAGAAAAAGCTTATTATAGTTATAAGTACTTATGCAATCACAGGGTTAATTGAAATGTCTCTGCATGGCTGGCTGTTGCTTCTGCACATGCTGTTGGGTTTGAGGCGACTTAGGTCAGTCAAGACTGCAACTGTATTGGGATGTAAAATGGGGAAAAGCAGGACAGACAAAATCCCATGAGGACAAATTTAAAGCAATAATGATGAGGTGAAACTCAGAAGAATCAGGTAGAACGCACTTACTGCAACAATAGACCTGCATGAACCTATATGTGTCTCTCAACGTTTCCAATTTTGAAGGTTCATGAGAAGTTAGCATCCTAACCACAGAGCTACAGATGCCCATGTATCTGGTCCAGGATTTGTAGAATCTACAAGGGAAGATCCGGTAGTACCTGGAAGAGCTGTGCACTTGGCTTCTTTCTACTCACACCAAGATAATCTTGCAGATCATTGGCAGTGTGCTTGACCTAATACTGTGCTTGGAGCCTGACAGCAAATTTCCGGGATAAAAAAAGAATTATTTCTGCTTCACCCTTCTGAATCCCATGCAAATTTTAAACATAATTGATAATATTGGGGACCTGGGGAAAATAAGAAATTTTGCTAGATTGACAACACAGTCTCTATTTTTTAAATGCATATCATGTTGGTTATTTAATTATACATTAAAATAATACTGATTTTTAAGTTGATCTAGTAGGTATTACCCTGTTGAATTCTTATTCAATTTATATTATTTTATTTTGCTTTTTTTAACTTTGCAGAAACCTTTATTTTATATATATGTATATATGTATATGTGTGTATGTGTATATATATACACATACGTATGTGTATATATATGTGGTATTTGCACTGAAAAAGGTTAGAAACACCTGTGGGATGTTTTTATTCCTTTTCCTTATTTTTTAATTGACAAATAAAAATGGTATCTATTTATGCTATATATAAATACTCTTATTTATTTACTTACTGATTTATTTTTATTTTATTTTTATTATTATTTTTATTGATTGATTTTTTAGAAACAAAGTCTTCATTTTGTTATTGCCCAGGCTGGAGTACAATGATACAATCATGGCTTATGGTGACCTTGAACTCCTGGGCTCAAGTGGTTCTCCCGCCTCAGCCTCATGAGTAGTTAGGATTACAGGCATGTACCACTACACCTGACTGATTTATTATTATTATTATTATTATTATTATTATTATTATTATTATGATTCTTTGTAGAGACAGAGTCTTTCTATGTTGACCAGGTTGGTCTTGAACTCCTGGCCTCCAGCAATCCTCCTGTCTTGGTCTCTGAAAATGCTGGGATTACACAGGTGTGAGCCACTGCACCTGGCCTCTCATTTATTCTGAAGACATTAATTTGTACCTGGTTTTACTAGGCAGATAAAAAATACTCTTAAAATAATAACCAAATTATATCTTTTTTCCTTATTCTGACATCCTTATTATTATTTTTTTCTTTTATTACAGCATTGGCCCGGATCTTTACATCTGTGTTAGCTAATCATAGTAGGAAGCCATGTCTTTTCCTTAAATGTAAAAAGAATACATATTAAATATCTTTAGATAGAGTATCCTGAATTATCTTGTAGTCCTAAACTTAATCACAAGTGTCTTTACAAAAGAGAGGCAGAGAGGGATTTGAGTACAGAAGAGGAAAAGTTGATACAATAATGGAAGCAGAAATTGAAGTCATCAACTTTGAATATAAAAGGAGGGGCCACAAGCAATGGAATATGGTGACAGTCAAAAAGCTGAATGGATTATTCTCTCAGAGCCTCCAGATAGAACCAGCCCGACTGACACCTTGACTTTAGCCTAGTGAACTGATTTCGGAATTCTGGACTCCAGAAATGTAAAACTATAGATGTGCGTTGTTTTAAGCCACTGTGTTTGTGGTAATTTGTTAAAACAGCCATAAGAAACAAATAGAGGTACAACTGTAACAACAACAACAACAACAAAATGAAAACCAGACCAGACGTAGAATTGTAGAAAATGTCAGGTGTATGGTGTCAAAGAGTACAAACTGAAGCCAACTCCCCAAATCCAATCAGATCCAAGAAAAAAAGAAAACCCAGATCTGAAGCCAGTAGTTCAGACTAGTGGAAGATTAAAAAGCATGAGTCAACAGCAACACCTTAGCTGAAAGATAAGAAGTCACAAGGACATTCTATTTTGAAGATCATTTCTTCTTACGTCTTGGTTCCTTCCTTAGATACATCTGAGAAGCAGCTATTACCCTTTGTAAACTGCTATGTGGATATAAACATCTCCTAATTCCTCGTTGATTTCAGACAAGTTAATTTAACATACATCTCAAATATATAAAAATTAATTAAGGCATTAGAAAATGGATGATTAAAATATCAAAAGAATAGTTTGGGAATAATATGAATAATTATAGAAACATTTTAAAATATCAATAATTAGAAAATTAAATATAAGCAATAGTAATGGAACAAGCAATTAAAACTATTAAAGGAACATGTGTTTTGAGATGAAAAAATTAAAGGGATGAAATTAGACCTTTGATCTGTAGCCTTTATCTCTTTCTTTCTTTAGTGATTATAAATAACTTGATCTTTAAAGAAAATAAAAAGTCTTGTAAGTGATCTCTTGAGGAATGTCCAGCCAGCTGTTTGGAGCCTGAAATGCATGGACTTCTGCTAGGTCATATGAATCTAAGGACACAAGTCAGAAACCTTGGCCTAAGAGAGACTATAGTTTTACATATACTGTTATTTATTTTGGGAAAGAGAAAGAAAGAGAAGATGGTGTTCAAAGAGAGAGAAAGAAGGGATCACATGGTGCTCTAAAGGATAAACTACAACTTACTATAATAGAACCATGTTATTTGAGATTTTTACAGTTTTTTTTTAATTAACATTGAACACTAATGATTATGTCTAGGTGCTTTTGCTTTTTTTTTTTTAACCTGAAGACTTAATTGCTTTATTTAACTTCTCAAAGATGACTAACTAAAGCCATTCCAATGTCTAACAGTAACTTCTTGTCTTTTTTTTAATAAAAAAGTATTTTAGCTTGTGAGATTTTAGGTGTGATTTTAAGAATCAGGTTAAATGTTTAGAGTCATGGTAATAAATCTTCTATAACACTTTAAATTGGTATTTTCTCAGGAGTAGAAAACATTATGTACATGCCTAAAATCAAATATTCACATTTGGACAGACAATTTCTTTAAAAGTTAGACAATTTCCCGCTGGAGGTGTGGGCACTTAAATGTTCTAAAGTGTGGGCAAAGTGATCATTTTAGCTATCTTGCAAAAATAAATGTGAATCAGGCACAGTCTAACTGAAAAAGGAGCAGTCCAGGTTAATCTTTAAAATGTTCAGTAGACATTTGCAAGAAATAATTTCAAACTTCAAAAAGATGAGGTAATTAATGGCATTTTGTGGTCTCAGTCAAATGCCAAAGTGCTCTGTGAGCTCTCTCCTCTTTGTGTGGATTCCAAGGGATTCCAAGGACCCCTATCCATGCACATTGTCTTGAATGATTATTCAGTGCTAGTCTCTATAAGAAGCAATCTCTCCTCAGCCTCATGTAATTTCAATCATGGGTAAGAATATGATTTTAGGTCAGGCATGGTGGCTCACACCTGTAATCCCAGCACTTTGGGAGGTTGAGGCAGGCAGATCACCTGAGATCAGGAGTTCAAGACCAGCCTGGCCAACATGGTAAAATCCTGGTCTCTGCTAAGAATACAAAAAAAAAAATTTAGCCGGGCATGGTGGCAGGCGCCTGTAATCCAAGCTACTCAGGAGGTTGAGGCAGGAGAATCGCAGTGAGCCTAGATTGCGCCACTGCACTCCAGTCTGGGCGACAAAGGAAGACTCCGTCTCAAAAAAAAAAAAAATATATATATATATATATGATTATATATATATATGATTTTATGTATATATATATGATTTTATGTGTATATATATGATTTTAACTTTTCTTTTTGGTAAATTGTCATGTAACAGATCCGATTGTTTGGATTAGAGTTTCACATATTTGTACGTTTGTTTTTTGATGCTTGGTGCAGGCACATTTAAAAATCATCTGACTTCGGCCAGGTGTGGTAGCTCACACCTGTAATCCTAGCACTTTGGGAGGTCAAGGCCGGTGGATCACCTGAGGTCAGGAGTTCGAGACCAGCCTGGCCAACATGTTAAAACACCACGTCTACTAAAAATACAAAATTAACCAGGCATGGTGGTGGGCGCCTCTAATCCCAGCTCCTCGGGAGCCTGAGGCAGTAGAATCACTTGAACCTGGGAGGCAGAGGTTGCAGTGAGCTGATATCGTGCCACTGTGCTCTAGCCTGGGTGACAGAGTGAGACTCCACGTCAAAAAAAAAAAAAAAAAAACATCTGACTTAAAAGTTTCATTTTATAAGTGATATGATTGGTATCCAGAAAGTTTCAGTGACTTCTTTAAGGACACCAGTCAGAAACCATGGCCTAAGAGAGAGTATAGTTTTATATATACTGTTATTTATTTTGGGAAGGAGAAAGAAAGAGAAGATGGTGTTCAAAGAGAGAGAAAGAAGGGATCACATGGTGCTCTAAAGGATAAACTACTACAACTTACTATAATAGAACCAGGTTATTTGAGATTTTTACAGTTTATTTCTTTAAATTAACATTGTATTCTCTTAAAATTTCAAACATTTGGCACTATAATAATGATTATTTAAACTAAAAGAGTAAATTTAATAAACTTATAAGATTGTATCTTGTCTTAAAGATTCTAACGTTGTAGGAAGTAAAACGCCCAAAGAACTTTCAATTAAAAGTCTAAAGCCTAAAATCTGTAGATAATATACTTAGCCTAAATAATATCATTAGTATGTGTATGATTTACCTCATCATCTCTGTATTTTATTCTAAAACTTTACAGGTTTCAAAGACTATCCTCTTTAAATGTATAATTAGATCATTTCAAGTAAATTGGAGTTAACTCAAGTGAATTGAGGTTAGCAGTTCAGGTTGCTAAGGTTGCTTACTGGCAAAATAATTTTTGTTGGGATGAGAACAAGATAATGTCTGAAATGAGAATATGTTCTGGATGGTAATTTTCACATGTACGTGCATGTGTGCTCACACACACAATGAGGCATTTTCTATAGTTCCAGTTAAACTAGGACTACAATTGTGATCTTAAAGTTCATATCCTTGTGTACAAGTTATATTAATAACTAAGTCTTGTGTTTGAGCTTGGGAGATAAGCATCTTTTAACCTTACCCCACACATATGCACATACTAAAATAACAACTATCATTCTTTATCATCTAGAGAAATTGTATATTTTCCAGTCTTTTTCAGAGTTTAAAGTTTCCTATTTTACCCTAATATACCTTGGTACTATTGCATCAGATTTCATCACCTTACACAATTGCACAGAAATCTGTTTCTATTTTATCTGATTCAGCTCAATTCCACTCTCTCTCTCCCCACCTCTCTCCCATTTTTTTCTCTTGTCCTTCTTATCAGTATAAAGTATGAAGTACAATCTACACTGCTCTTCAAATTATCCATTATTGGATTTATTTCTAAATATCAGGGCTTTGTCTGGATCTAAGATTACATATCTGTATCACTATCATAGAATATTTCATGAAGATATATCACATCTTTAGTACAATTTCAGTTTCTTATTTTAACATTTACTTCTTATCAACACATTTTTCATTTCACCTATACTAGTTTCAAGGAGAAAAATGAATACAATTAGCTGAATATGTTTACATCAATAGGTGTTTACATACATCTAAAGAATGTCAATGTTAAATGTTAGATAAATATAACTATATAATTAAAGCCTATACGAAAAATTCTAAAAAAGGGAACAATTTTGGAAAGGGAAGGTTCTTTTATGAACACATTAAAAATATTGTATTTTAGAGTTCAACTACTAATGACTCTTCCTTGCCCTAGTCCCAGACACAGTAGACAGAGAGTGGGTCTAGTAAATAGACATGTATATGTCCACTTTGTATTGATAGGCTAATTAGAGAAAATGGGTCTAGATTTGAGATTTTGAATATCTACTCTCATCCTCAAGCTTGAAACAACCTTTCCTAGAAAATATTTTCATAGAAAACATGGTATATTGATTCAGGTTTGTTTTCTTACATTATTGTGGTAGAAAAAAAAGAAGAGAAAAAGTATCTCCACCTGTTGTGGCTGTTTAACAGATTAGTGCATTCCATCTAGAGAAATGTGGAAGAATGCATGCTGCACACCAACTGGGTCACAGAGTGAGGACAAATGAATTTATAATGTGAGATATTAAGCAAGAGACTTAATTCTACCAAAACCTCTTCACATAGAAATATAAGGCAAGTTAATAGAAATTTCCCCAGAATTGTAATGTATTGTAGGACATGAAAGTTTAATTGAAAGAATAATAAAAATATTATTCGTATAAATTTTAATAAAATAATGAGTCTATGTAATGCTAATGACATAGGATTTTTTTGGTGTTGCTTCATTAGCCAGAAATCTCCACAGCTGATGGCACCTCTGCTCAGGCTTCACTGGGGCTGGCTGGGCTAATTCCACCCACTTGGCCTGGCAGGCTTTGATCAGCTTATGCTACCAGCCCAGATCCTGTGCCTGCTGTGGCTCTAGGCTCAGCCTGTGGTTGATCCAGGCACACTGTAACTGGCTTCCACCTTGGGCCCTGGCATCTGGATGAAGGGTACATGGCAGGGCCCAAAAACTCAAAGATGCCAGCAACCGTAGAGCCCCGAGGGTGTTACAGCTTTAGCTCGGGGAGTCCCGAAGTCTGAACCCCCAGTAGGTGTTACAGCTTTTGTTTGTTCCCACCACACACAGCTTGGCAAATGGGGGTGTGTGGCATCCAGCAGTTTTTTTCACTCTCATAGCTTGGTAACAAGGAACATGTTACTGCTCTTTTTGTACTGACTGTTTGGCTGGTTCCAGGTTCTTGTCCTGTGACCAAGAGGAATGAGGTACACAGACACTGGAGATTGAGCTAGGCAAAGAAGAATTTTATTGAGAGACAGAAAAGCTCTTGACAAAAGGGGACTTGAAGTGAGTAGCCCCCTTTGTGAGAGGGGGCCCAAAAGTGGGTAGCCATCAGTGAGGCTGAGTCTGGGGTTTTTATGGGCTCAGAATGGAGGAGTGTGTGCTGACTGACCCATGGGCAGGCCTGGAATAAAGTACCATTTCTTTGGCTAAAAGATAGTGAGGAAGTTCTCACTCCAGTTGTGGACCTAACCCAGAATTGGCAGGTTGGTATTCAGGCTTCAGGCTGTCTTTGGCTTGAAGGTCGGGTTTCAGTGGGGACCCATCCCTGTCTGCCTAGGAATTTGTATTCTGTTGCTCTCACTAATGTTTATAAGACTATCAATAAACAAAACTGAAAGTGATATTTCTGTGTCAATTATTTCAAATGTTATGTTTCCTTTCAATGTGTCAAAATTCTCAAGTTTCATGGAGGAAATCAGTTATGTCAAATGAATTCTATCTACATTTTGTCTAAATTTATTAAGTAATAAAAAATTGATGTTGCAACATTTTAGTTTGGGATTTATTTATTTAAGATTTAGCAAGATCTTTTTTTTTTTTTTGCTTTTTGAATTTTGACATTTATAACCACATAATATGTATGCCTCTTTCCCAAATCACCAGTAAATTTCCTTAAGCAGTATTGCTTTTGGCCAACTTTTACATGTTATACCATAGCACTTAATATCTTTCACTATCAAATTATTGCATACCTCTTAAAGTACAATTACCAGATTTCCTTTGTGGAACAAATGCCTCTCCTGGGGAATAATAAATAATATTTGTATTTTCTAGGAAACACCTTTATCTCTCAAGTTTGTGTTTGTTCCAAAATAGTAAGTTACTTCCCTTTATTGTGTTTGCAAAGATATCATCTTCACTTTGCAACAGGGAGTCATCTCAGTTTGTTTTCTGTTTATTATCACCTACTTAAACATTTGAGATAATTGGTTGCATATTTTGTCTTACCCGCTTTTGCACTCAGTATCTACACTGTTAAAGTCATAATTCCTGGTCTATTAATAATTAGTTGGAGGATTAAAAGGACAGAGAAAAAATGAAAAAAAAAGAGGAAGGGTAATGGCAGGATATATATTCCTATATATTTGCTAAACCCAATAGAACATACAACACAAAGTATAAAGCATAATGTAAACTTTAGCTAATAACAATGAATCAACATAGGCTCATCAAGTGTACCACATTAATATACGATATACCTCACTACAGAAAGATGTTAAAAATAAGAGAAACTAGGATTGATGAGCATATAGATTTTGTTTCTTTTTCTGTAAACCTAAAACTGTTTAAAAAAGTAAAGCCAATTAAAATTAATTAAATAGAAATCAGAAGGAGAAAGACAAGAAGGAACAGAGAAAGAACAGAAGGGAGGAAAGGAAGAAGGGTAGAAAAGAGGAAGATGAGAAAGAGGTAGGTATCTTAACTAATTTAATGATGCTCATAATCCAGGAGATACAGGAAAAATACGTAACATAAATTAAAAGAGCTGAACATGTTTGATTCTGAAGAGAGGGAAATTGCATTAATTTAGACACTTAACTAAGAGATATTAAAAACAGTAAGCATCAATTTAAAAGAGACATTTCAGTTTAACAAAATAGAGTTTTTAAGTATGATTCCATTTAGGAGTTTTTAATTTCACTTTAATACAATTATTCAAACAGACTCTATCACTCCCTATCATATATGTTGTAGTCTTGGCAAGGTAGTTGCTGAGATAAATGTCATGATGAAATTACTATTTAGATGATTTCATGGAACTTTATTTAAATCATTCCTTTTTGGATCATAATAAGTAGATAAAGAGATAATTTGAAATTATATGTCTATATCACTAAATTATAAGTTCATTCAAATTAAGTATTCTTATTTTATTCTTCTTTGAGATATCCATCGATGCTTTGCCGTATTTGATGTACAAAAAAGGCAGTATTATCAACAATTTAAAAATAATTATGAAGTGGTTTGTTAGGAAAAAAAAAACCTTAATCATTTCAATATTGAAAATACTTTGTTATGCTTTCACTTTCCATGTTTCACCTGACACAAACTTAAGGCAGCAGATATACTGGCATGGTAGTATTATCACTTGTGCCAATTTTGTTGTATTTTTCTCTTCATAGATATGTGTTTTAAACCTATAGCTATATATTGGTGCTATTATTATTTGAAGCTTTCTCGTATATATCTGTAGGAGGTGTTTTTGCCCCTTTTTTCAACCTTTTCCTGTTCAACAGTTCTCTAAACTGTTCTACCTTTCGCAGGCTTCTAATTACAGCCATTTCTGATTCCGAGTTTTTGTTTCCTTCATTTATGTATGAATGTGACCATCTGCGGTATAAGCAATCTGTCTGCTTTCAGGGAATGAGTCACTTCAACAGGGATTCAGTCTTTCTCTCTTCTATTTATTTTCCATCATTTGTGAGAGAAGCTTTTTCCAGGGAATCAGTGAGTGACATTGTGTTATACCAAAGTTAGATACTAACTCACTGAAATTTTAAATCACTGGTAAATAATTTGTTTGATTTCAGATGAACTTAAGAATGACTTTCTTATTCCTCCTCTCATTCTCTTTATCATGAACCCCAATGTTGCTCAGATCAGCAGCCTCACTATCCCATTCTCCTTGATTTCCTTCTTTACTTTCAGAGAAGCACATGTCATTCTGTAATTTTAATTGACTTGCAAAGCCTACCTTCTTTCAATAGGAATTACTCCTAATGTTTTGTTGTGTCATTGAATGGCAAACTGAAAAAAAATTAAAAATCATAAACACAAACTATTTTTATCATAATTATTTCAAAAATCAATCATTAATATAGGACCAGGTCCAAAGAGACCATTATTAGTTAAATCCTAAAATAAAGTTTTACTAGAATTTATAATATTAAGAAATCTCTTATTGATTAATGAGAGCAAATACGCCTCTGGGTGAAGTTCTTCATACAGCCACATCCAGCATGTACAGGGCCCTGATGCAGAGGCACAGGAAGTGATGGCTAGACAAGGCGGGACTGGAGGCAACTCTCCTGGGCTAACATTGCCCAGACCTGAGTAAAGAAGTAACACAAATTTTAGAGTACACTGAACACAACCTTTATGAAAGGATTAATACACTTTTGCTCACCACCTTAGGTTAAAATTTGTAAATGGTCTTTAATAATAGCCTCTGAATATGTAATATTACCAAGAATCTGGCAAACGTTATAAGGAAAGCTGAGAAGTTATATTTTTGTGTGTGCCCTGCTGGTTTTTTTTTTTTTTGTTTTCTTTTTTGAGATGGAGTCTCTGTCACCCAGGCTGGAGTGCAGTGGCGCAACCTCGGGCCACTGCAACCTCCGCCTCCTGTGTTCAAGCAATGCTCCTGCCTCAACCTCCCAAGTAGCTGGGACTACAGGCACCCACCACCATGCCTGGCTAATTTTTTGTATTTTTAGTAGAGACAAGGTTTCACCATGTTGGCCAGGCTACTCTCGAACTCCTGACCTCATAATCCGCCTGCCTCGGCCTCCCGAAGTGCCGGGATTACAGGCATGAGTCACCGTGCCTGATCACCCTGCTGGTTCTTTAGTGGCACTAAGTTGGCCATGATAAAATGATGCATGAAAAATATACCCTAAAATAAAGTTAATCCAAGCTAAACATTTTCATAA
The DNA here is from genome assembly GCF_029289425.2 of Pan paniscus. Taxonomy (NCBI): domain Eukaryota; kingdom Metazoa; phylum Chordata; class Mammalia; order Primates; family Hominidae; genus Pan; species Pan paniscus. Next base: position 83,796,945 of record NC_073263.2, on the reverse strand, counting down.
AGTGTAGGACAGATGTGCAAATGTTTATGGACCCCCTCCCTCCACTGCTCCTGTGTATTTGCCTTCTCCTTAAGGCCCTTTATATACCAGTAATAGCCTCTAAGATTTATTTGATGTGTGTGTGTGTAGCGTCTTCCATTCTGTGTGTGTGTGTGTGTGTGTTTGTGTGGTTTTCATTGCTGTGTTGCATTTTCACTGACTCTCACACAAACACACACAGAATGGAAGATGCTACACACACACACACACACACACACACGCAGAATGGAAGATGCTACACTGCTGTCTTTGAAGATGGAGCATATGGCCATGAGCCAAAGAATGCAGGTATCCAACTAGAAGTAGAAAGAGCATGGAAACTAATTCTCTTTACAGCCTCCAGAAGGAAGAGTTCTGACTTCCAGAATCATAAGAGACTACATTTGTGTGTTTTAAGCCACTAAATTTACTGTCATTTATTACAGCTGCAATAGAAAAAAAATACATATATATAAACACTTTCTTATTATAAATTTATGTAATGCTTTGTAGGTACACAAGATACTACATTTCATCACTTAAATTAAATAGCGCATTACTGATAGCATGATGCAGGTTTCTGTAAATATATGTAATAAATTTGAAAGTTAAGCTAAATTTTCAAATTAATAATATGATTACTGTTAGTTTAGCTTATTCTTTTGATATATTTATAATTAAAGGAAGCAAACACATCTTTCATATTTAAACCACTATTTTCAGGCTTCAATGTAAACCAACTTTCTTCTTTCTATGTAATATTTTATTCAATATTTATAATTAGCTTCAAAACTTAATAGTAATTTTTCCTTTTTAATATTTCTTATGTTGTTTGATTTTTTTCTCTCACCACGGGAGAATGCAGATGTCCTAAATTCCCTTTTCCTTGCTGTTTTATTAAAACCACACAGGCCTTTTGGATTATGCCGGTCCTTTCCCTAGCTTCCTCCTTGCTTTTTTTCTTTCTTTCTCATTTTTAGAATATAGTGGCTTAAAACACACAAATATGCTATAAAAGTAGCAAGAACCATAAAATATACATTTTACTACTGTTAATTTTTTTGTTGTTTCTCAATAAATATTTTTGAATAATTTTTATGTACCAGGGAATTTTCTAGGCACTAGGTCAGTTTATTCTCAAGGCTCATATACTAATGAAAAATACACATATTCAGAGGTTTTTTTTTAAATTTTTTATTTTATTTTATTATTATTATACTTTAAGTTTTAGGGTACATGTGCAAAATGTGCAGGTTAGTTACATATGTATACATGTGCCATGCTGGTGTGCTGCACCCATTAACTCGTCATTTAGCATTAGGTATATCTCCTAAAGCTATCCCTCCCCTCTCCCCCCACCCCACAACAGTCCCCAGAGTGTGAAGTTCCCCTTCCTGTGTCCATGTATTCTCATTGTTCAATTCCCACCTATGAGTGAGAATATGCGGTGTTTGGTTTTTTGTTCTTGCGATAGTTTACTGAGAATGATTTCCAATTTCAACCATGTCCCTATAAAGGACATGAACTCATCCTTTTTTATGGCTGCATAATATTCCATGGTGTATATGTGCCACATTTTCTTAATCCAGTCTATCACTGTTGGACATTTGGGTTGGTTCCAACTCTTCGCTATTGTGAATAGTGCCGCCATAAAGATATGTGTGCATGTGTCTTTATAGCAGCATGATTTATAGTCCTTTGGGTATATACCCAGTAATGGGATGGCTGGGTCAAATGGTATTTCTAGTTCTAGATCCCTGAGGAATCGCCACACTGACTTCCACAAGGGTTGAACTAGTTTACAGTCCCACCAACAGTGTAAAAATGTTCCTATTTCTCCACATCCTCTCCAGCACCTGTTGTTTCCTGACTTTTTAATGATTGCCATTCTAACTGGTGTGAGATGGTATCTCATTGTGGTTTTGATTTGCATTTCTCTGATGGCCAGTGATGGTGAGCATTTTTTCATGTGTTTTTTGGCTGCATAAAAGTCTTCTTTTGAGAAGTGTCTGTTCATGTCCTTCGCCCACTTTTTGATGGGGTTGTTTGTTTTTTTCTTGTAAATTTGCTGGAGTTCATTGTAGATTCTGGATATTAGCCCTTTGTCAGATGAGTAGGTTGCGAAAATTTTCTCCCATTTTGTCGGTTGCCTGTTCACTCTGATGGTAGTTTTTTTTGCTGTGCAGAAGCTCTTTAGTTTAATTAGATCCCATTTGTCAATTTTGGCTTTTGTTGCCATTGCTTTTGGTGTTTTAGACATGAAGTCCTTGCCCATGCCTATGTCCTGAATGGCAATGCCTAGGTTTTCTTCTAGGGTTTTTATGGTTTTAGGTCTAACATGTAAGTCTTTAATCCATCTTGAATTAATTTTTGTATAAAGTGTAAGGAAGGGATCCAGTTTCAGCTTTCTACATATGGCTAGCCAGTTTTCCCAGCACCATTTATTAAATAGGGTATCCTTTCCCCATTGCTTGTTTTTCTCAGGTTTGTCAAAGATCAGATAGTTGTAGATATGCAGCGTTATTTCTGAGGGCTCTGTTCTGTTCCATTGATCTATAGCTCTGTTTTGGTACCAGTACCATGCTGTTTTGGTTACTGTAGCCTTGTAGTATAGTTTGAAGTCAGGTAGCATGATGCCTCCAACTTTGTTCTTTTGGCTTAGGATTGACTTGGTGATGCAGCCTCTTTTTTGGTTCCATATGAACTTTAAAGTAGTTTTTTCTAATTCTGTGAAGAAAGTCATTGGTAGCTTGATGGGGATGGCATTGAATCTATAAATTACCTTGGGCAGTATAGCCATTTTCATGATATTGATTCTTCCTACCCATAAGCATGGAATGTTCTTCCATTTGTTTGTATCCTCTTTTATTTCCTTGAGCAGTGGTTTCTAGTTCTCCTTGAAGAGGTCCTTCACATCCCTTGTAAGTTGGATTCCTAGGTATTTTATTCTTTGTGAAGCAATTGTGAATGGGAGTTCACTCATGATTTGGCTCTCTGTTTGTCTGTTGTTGGTGTATAAGAATGCTTGTGATTTTTGTACATTGATTTTGTATCCTGGGACTTTGCTGAAGTTGCTTATCAGCTTGAGATTTTGGGCTGAGACAGTGGGGTTTTCTAGATATACAGTCATGTCGTCTGCAAACAGGGACAATTTGACTTCCTCTTTTCCTAAGTGAATACCCTTTATTTCCTTCTCCTGCCTAATTGCCCTGGCCAGAACTTCCAACACTATGTTGAATAGGAGTGGTGAGAGAGGGCATCCCTGTCTTGTGCCAGTTTTCAAAGGGAATGCTTCCAGTTTTTGCCCATTCAATATGATATTGGCTGTGGGTTTGTCATAGATAGCTTTTATTATTTTGAGATATGTCCCATCAATACCTAATTTATTGAGAGTTTTTAGCATGAAGGGTTGCTGAATTTTGTCAAAGGACTTTTCTGCATCTGTTGAGATAATCATGTGGTTTTTGTCTTTGGTTCTGTTTATATACTGGATTATATTTATTGATTTGCGTATATTGAACCAGCCTTGCATCCCAGGGATGAAGCCCACTTGATCATGGTGGATAAGCTTTTTGATGTGCTGCTGGATTTGGTTTGCCAGTATTTTATTGAGGATTTTTGCATCAATGTTCATCGAGGATATTGGTCTAAAATTCTCTTTTTTGGTTGTGTCTCTGCCCGGCTTTGGTATCAGGATGATGCTGGCCTCATAAAATGAGTTAGGGAGGATTCCCTCTTTTTCTATTGATTGGAATAATTTCAGAAGGAATGGTACCAGTTCCTCCTTGTACCTCTGGTAGAATTCGGCTGTGAATCCATCTGGTCCTGGACTCTTTTTGGTTGGTAAGCGATTGATTATTGCCACAATTTTAGAGCCTGTTATTGGTCTATTCAGAGTCAACTTCTTCCTGGTTTAGTCTTGGGAGGGTGTATGTGTCAAGGAATTTATCCATTTCTTCTAGATTTTCTAGTTTATTTGCGTAGAGGTGTTTGTAGTATTCTCTGATGGTAATTTGTATTTCTTTGGGATCAGTGGTGATGTCCCCTTTATCATTTTTTATTGCGTCTATTTGATTCTTCTTTATTTTCTTCTTTATTAGTCTTGCTAGCAGTCTATCAATTTTGTTGATCTTTTCAAAAACCAGCTCCTGGATTCATTAATTTTTTGAAGGGTTTTTTGTGTCTCTATTTCCTTCAGTTCTGCTCTGATTTTAGTTATTTTTTGCCTTCTGCTAGCTTTTGAATGTGTTTGCTCTTGCTTTTGTAGTTCCTTTAATTGTGATGTTAGGGTGTCAATTATGGATCTTTCCTGCTTTCTCTTTTGGGCATTTAGTGCTATGAATTTCCCTCTACACACTGCCTTGAATGTGTCCCAGAGATTCTGGTATGTTGTGTCTTTGTTCTCGTTGGTTTCAAAGAACATCTTTATTTCTGCCTTCATTTTGTTATGTACCCAGTAGTCATTCAGGAGCAGGTTGTTCAGTTTCTATGTAGTTGAGTGGTTTTGAGTGAGTTTCTTAATCCTGAGTTCTACTTTGATTGCACTGTGGTCTGAGAGACAGTTTGTTATAATTTCTGATCTTTTACATTTGCTGAGGAGAGCTTTACTTCCAATTATGTGGTCAATTTTGGAATAGGTGTGGTGCGGTGCTGAAAAAAATGTATATTCTGTTGATTTGGGGTGGAGAGTTCAGTAGATGTTTCTTAGGTCCACTTGGTGCAGAGCTGAGTTCAATTCCTGGATATCCTTGTTAACTTTCTGTCTCGTTGATCTGTCTAATGTTGACAGTGGGGTGTTAAAGTCTCCCATTATTATTGTGTGGGAGTCTAAGTCTCTTTGTAGGTCACTCAGGACTTGCTTTATGAATCTGGGTGCTCCTGTATTGGGTGCATATATATTCAGGATAGTTAGCTCTTCTTATTGAATTGATCCCTTTACCATTATGTAATGGCCTTCTTTGTCTCTTTTGATCTCTGTTGGTTTAAAGTCTGTTTTATCCGAGACTAGGATTGCAACCCCTGCCTTTTTTTGTTTTCCATTTGCTTGGTAGATCTTCCTCCATCCTTTTATTTTGAGCCTATGTGTGTCTCTGCACGTGAGATGGGTTTCCTGAATACAGCACACTGATGGGTCTTGACTCTTTATCCAATTTGCCAGTCTGTGTCTTTTAATTGGAGCATTTAGTTCATTTTACATTTAAAGTTAATATTGTTATGTGTGTATTCGATACTGTCATTATGACGTTAGCTGGTTATTTTGCTCACTAGTTGATGCAGTTTTTTCCTAGCCTCGATGGTCTTTACAATTTGGCATGATTTTGTAGTGGCTGGTACCGGTTGTTCCTTTCCATGTTTAGTGCTTCCTTCAGGAGCTCTTTTAGGGCAGGCCTGGTGGTGACAAAATCTCTCAGCATTTGTTTGTCTGTAAAGTATTTTATTACTCCTTCACTTATGAAGCTTAGTTTGGCCGGATATGAAATTCTGGGTTGAAAATTCTTTTCTTGAAGAATGTTGACTATTGGCCCCCACTCTCTTCTGGCTTGTAGAATTTCTGCCGAGAGATCCACTGTTAGTCTGATGGGCTTCCCTTTGTGGGTAACCCGACCTTTCTCTCTGGCTGCCCTTAACATTTTTTCCTTCATTTCAACTTTGGTGAATCTGACAATTATATGTCTTGGAGTTGCTCTTCTCGAGGAGTATCTTTGTGGCTTTCTCTGTATTTCCTGAATCTGAATGTTGGCCTGCCTTGCTAGACTGGGGAAGTTCTCCTGGATAATATCCTGCAGAGTGTTTTCCAACTTGTTTCCATTCTTCCTGTCACTTTCAGGTACACCAATCAGATGTAGATTTGATCTTTTCACATAGTCCCATATTTCTTGGAGGCTTTGTTCGTTTATTTTTATTCTTTTTTCTCTAAACTTCCCTTCTCGCTTCATTTCATTCACTTCATCTTCCATCACTGATACCCTTTCTTCCAGTGATTGCATCGGCTCCTGAGGCTTCTGCATTCTTCACGTAGTTCTCGAGCCTTGGCTTTCAGCTCCATCAGCTCCTTTAAGCACTTCTCTGTATTGGTTATTCTAGTTATACATTCTTCTAAATTTTTTTCAAAGTTTTCAACTTCTTTGCCTTTGGTTTGAATTTCCTCCTGTAGCTTGGAGTAGTTTGATCGTCTGAAGCCTTCTTCTCTCAACTCGTCATTCTCCATCCAGCTTTGTTCTGTTGCTTGTGAGGAGCTGCGTTCCTTTGGAGGAGGGAGGCGCTCTGCTTTTTAGAGTTTCCAGTTTTTCTTCTGTGTTTTTTCCCCATCTTTGTGGTTTTATCTACTTTTGATCTTTGATGATGGTGATGTACTGATGGGTTTTTGGTGTGGATGTCCTTTCTGTTTGTTAGTTTTCCTTCTAACAGACAGGACCCTCAGCTGCAGGTCTGTTGGAGTTTGCTAGAGGTCCACTCCAGACCCTGTTTGCCTGGGTACCAGCAGCGGTGGCTGCAGAACAGCAGATATTCATGAACCACGAATGCTGCTGTCTGATCATTCCTCTGGAAGTTTTGTCTCAGAGGAGTACCCGGCCGTGTGAGGTGTCAGTCTGCCCCTACTGGGGGGTGCCTCCCAGTTAGGCTGCTCGGGGGTCAGGGGTCAGGGACCCACTTGAGGAGGCAGTCTGCCTGTTCTCAGATCTCTAGCTGCGTGCTGGGAGAACCACTGCTCTCTTCAAAGCTGTCAGACAGGGACATTTAAGTCTGCAGAGGTTACTGCTGTCTTTTTGTTTGTCTGTGCTCCGCCCCCAGAGGTGGAGCCTACAGAGGCAGGCAGGCCTCCTTGAGCTGTGGTGGGCTCCACCCAGTTCGAGCTTCCTGGCTGCTTTGTTTACCTAAGCAAGCCTGGGCAATGGCGGGCGCTCCTCCCCCAGCCTCACTGCTGCCTTGCAGTTTGATCTGACTGCTGTGCTAGCAATCTGCAAGACTCTGTGGGCGTAGGACCCTCCGAGCCAGGTGTGGGATATAATCTCCTGGTGCGCTGTTTTTTAAGCCCGTCGGAAAGGCACAGTATTGGGGTGGGAGTGACCCGATTTTCCAGGTGCCGTCTGTCACCCCTTTCTTTGACCAGGAAAGGGAACTCCCTGACCCCTTGTGCTTCCCGAGTGAGGCAATGCCTCGCCCTGCTTCGGCTTGCACACGGTGCACGCACCCACTGACCTGCGCCCACTCTCTGGCACTCCCTAGTGAGATGAACCCGGTACCTAAGATGGAAATGCAGAAATCACCCGTCTTCTGCGTCGCTCATACTGGGAGCTGTAGACCAGAGCTGTTCCTATTCGGCCGTCTTGGCTTTCCTGGGACATATTCAGAGTTTTTTAAAACTAGGATTGCTGATGAAGTTATTACAAGAAAATTAGAAGAAAAATGTTGCATATATTAAATGAGTAATGCTATCTAAGGGAGGATATTTAATGAATATATGATGATAATTAAGACAGAATCAAGGCATGATAAGAGGACAGGGGTTTTAATGTAATACATTTGGTCTTTGCATACACACACCAACATGTGGTTATATAATTTCACATTTTGCTTTTTGCAAAATTAATTTTAGAGCATGAAGAGAAATTTTGAGCTAAGATTCTACAGAGAAATGAAAGAAAAATGAAATGAGTAAATGTAGAAATTTTTTATGGCATTATGGGGTTTTTATTACCACTTACCACAAAAGCGAGCATGGAGTACTTACTGATGACTGTATAATGAACCTCTTTAAAACTTAGTAACTGAAAACAGCAATTATTTTAATTACTCATGTTTTTCTGGGTCAACACGTGGGCCTATGCTCGGATATGGAGTTAACTCTTCTAGCCTGACCTGACATATCTATGTGGCTGTGGTCATTTAATGGTCAATAAAGCTGGGTGTGCTGGTGTGTGACTATAGTCCTAACTACTTGGGAGGAGACTGAGGTGGGAAGATTGCTTAAGCCCAGAAGTTTGAGGGTGCAGACAACTGGGATCATGCCACTGCACTCCAGCCTTGGCAAGAAGTGAGACCCCATCTCTTAAAAAAAGAGGGTGGATGGCCTAAGACAGGGTCACCCACAAGTCCTATGGTTGATGCTGGCTGGCAGCTGGGCCTTGTGCCTCTAGCAGGCTGGTCTTGGCTTCATAACACAGTGGCAGAAAAGTTTCTAGCCTCAAAATAGGGTAAGCCCTATCGCACAAATGCTTTTTAAAATGTTTTTCTCTGCAGCATATCTTCCCATCAGCCAAAGCAAGCCAAATTGTGGAATCCAAAATTAAGGAAAGAGGGACCTCCACAAACACTTGAAATCAGAAAGGCATGATTTTTGGGACATATTATGTAATAATCTACCACAGAGCTTGAAGGAGTTATGGAGACATTATTAAGACCTACATTCCTATTAATGCTCTTTAATGTAGTTTGCAATGAAATAAATTATGAGACTAAAAAGTAGAAAAATTGAATCATGATACTATCCATTGCTATCCCAATGAGTTCTATAATTACAAATTTGAGATACTTCAAAATATATAGTGCAAAGAAACATTTTCTTTTTGATGGTACCTATTGAACATCCTTTAAAGAAATGTTGAAAACCAGCATCAGGGACATTGGTGCAACTCTAGATAAATTAGAAATATTATGGGGGAAAAAGTTGAAGTGGGAAGATGACAAACTGTACATTGTTCCATACTGTCAAATTTACCATTTTGAATAATAATGATTTATCTTTTGGTTTTTTAATTTAAAACATTCTTATTTCCTAATTTAAAACCTACATATGACAGTAATGGAATTAGGACTTTATTAAGATTGAAATAAAGTTTTATTACTATGCTGATTTAATTTAGTAAAACACAGATACACTCCATCTCAAATTTAACTTTGGGATTTGTTCAATTCTAATTGAATGACATACAACATTTTAATATGAAAAAATACGGAGCCCAAATTGTAAAAAGGAAGCATGTATTCTTTCTTGTTTTCCTTTCCTTTGTCTTTTATTAACACTGTAAAATTAATCTGCTGAGACAAAACATACTTGGAGATAGAACCAGAAATTCTAAGAAATGAGTGTTGTAGGCATTACATTTTTATAATTGTATACACCTTAAATTACTAATTTGAAATGACTGCTACTAATAATGATATATTAGTTTATGTGAATCTAACCCAGAGTTAATAGAGTCATCTATCTTTTATTTAGGGTAAACATAGTATTTTAAAAATTGAAATAAATAAAGCAGTCATTGTTAAGGTCATAACTGGGGTCACATGACATGAAAGTCTCATAAAAAAGATTATATTAAGATATATTTTAAACAGTGTGGCTTTTCTTAAATTTTTATTTATTATTTGTCTACAAATCTATTTTATAAGCCTTTAGTATTTTAAAATACTTTTTTTACAGATATTTTACTGGTTAAATAGACCTTCTTGAAAGAGAAACATATTTCTTAGTGATGCTATTTCATTGAATTGTATATTTTTACATAAGACCTCAGTAAAATAGTACTCTGCCTATGGTAAGAAATTCTGACACATAGAACAACAAACTCCAAAATTGATGGGAAATAATCTTATTGGCCAATTACTAAAACTGTGAAGTCACTAAAACAAAGGGTTCCCGGCACTTTTGTTTATGCTTTCTTCCATTCGAGGGTCTTCATCAGTCATCCCTCTGCTCTTACTCTCAGAATCGATTCCTCCTACAACATGTACTTTTCATTACTGATCTCTGAAAGCAAATAAATGAAGAATTAATGTACCAGCAGCAGTGAGTAAACAGATGACCAGAAGAAAACACACAGAAACTTTTTTTTCCAGCAGCAAAAGGCTGTGTGGTCCATGCATAGTATCAAAGAGGACAGTACCATGCCCAGGTTCTAGACCTTGCCAGCAAGAGTTGTCCATCTATCTCACACAGCAGGTGGAAATCTTTGCTGTTGGGAGAGTTGAGAATATGGCAGAAGTCTGCATAAATAGACAGACATTTTTGTATATGATAGACTTTAATAAACCTGAGTAATGGGGAAGTTTTGCAGTCCTAAGGAAGTGGGTTGACAACAAATAGTCAAATTTGCAGATACCAGCTAACATGTTGGTCTCATGATTGTGTGTGTGTGTGTGTGTTTTATGTGGGGGGATGGGGATGACGTGGGGAATACTTGGAGCTCAAAATTTTAAAAATAGGCAAGTCATGATAGGAATTATTATAAATTTATGCTTACACAGCCACCTCTGTTTATTATGGGGTACTGTTATTATCAGTGATTGGTACTGAAAGATTCAGAAAGGAAGAGAGCATCGGATAAATAATTCACTCACTTTTATTTTTAATTTTTATCATTACATAATATTTTTACATATTTATGGGGTATGTGTGCTGTCTTTGATATGAGCATACAATGTGCATTGATCAAATCCGGGTAATCAAATTTCCATCACTTCAAACATTTATCATTTATTTGTATTGGAAACACTTCAAATCCTCTCTTCCAGCTCTTTTGAAATATACAATAAATTGTTTTTAATTATAGTTGTCCTCTTGTGCTACCAAACACTACATCTTATTCTTACTAACTGTATATTTGTTCCCATTAACAAACCCTTTCAAACCCTCCTCCCTACTATTCTCAGCCTCTATAACCATTCTATTTATTAGCTCCATGAGATCATAAATAAATGAGAATATGTGATATTTGTCTTTCTCTGCCTTTATTTCACTTAACGTCCTCCAGTTCTATCCATGTTGCTGAAAATGGCAGCATTTTACTTTCTTTTATGGATAAATAATACTCCATGTGTATATGTTTCATATTTTCTTTATCCATTCATCTGTTGATAAGCACTTAGTTTCATTGCATGTTTTCTATTTTGAATAGTGCTGCAGTAAACATGGAGATATAGATATCTCTTCGGTACACTGGTTTCCCTTCTTTTGGATGTACACTCAGCAATAAGGTTGCTGTATCACTTGGTAGTTCCATTTTTGGTTTCGTGAGGAATCACCATACTATTTTTTATAGTGGCTGTTGGTCCTCTAACCTGCTGGAGAAGCATAAAGCCACTAGTGTATTTACTGCCCATTCAGTAGTGGGCTAGGAATTTAATTTAGCCTGTTCTTACAGGCCGAGGTCATCACTGGATTCAAATTTCAGGTGGAAAGACTGAGGGAAAAAGTGTGGAATTCATGTGCACACACACATGCACATACACATAATTGATTTTCTAGTCTTCGATGGCTTAAAATATCATCATTTATGTAAGTGAATGAAGGACACTTTCTTGGTTTCCTCTGACTCAGAAAACAAGTTTACATTCCTAAGAAAGCAGGATGGTGAGAAATAGTCAAATTTGCTGATCCCAACTAAAATGTTGGGCTCCTGACTGTGTGTGTGTGTGTTTTAGGCGGGGGTTGTGGCAACTCTGTCTATCTGATGAAGACTACCAGATTGATGCATTTTAAAGAGTGTGGCTTTCCTTAAATTTTTATTTTTTATTTGTCTAAAAATCTATTCCTCTGCCTTTAATATTTTTAAGAGCCTTTTTAACTTATATTTTATGAGTCAAATAGACATTCTTGAAATAGAAACATATTACATAGTGATGTTATTTCATTAAGTTGTATATTTTCAAATAGACCTAAATAAAATAATCCTGAGCCTATGGTGAGAAATTCTAACACATTGAACAACAAAGTCTAGAACTGATGGAAAATAATCTCACTGGGCAGTCATTAAAAGTTTTTCAAACTTCAAAAATCATTTTGGTGTCTCAAGTTTATTTGAGGAAAACAAAGCTACAACAGAAAACTGTGGTGCACAGAATTAAAGACACCATCTCATCTGGGCATCTGACTTCTGCATTTATCACAGGACTGATATCATTAAATAAGAGTCATAAATCTTGAGAGGAACTCTATTTAGTGAATTTAGTGAATTTTGGGTGATGTCGAGAAGAGCCCTGGATCGCTCTTCTTCTTCTTATCCTCCTTGGGAGTAGTCTTGGTTGCTGAAATGCAGAGAAGAGATGCCTTAAAAGGAATTATGTGCGTGTTCACCCTTAGGCACCAGTGTTGAAAGCAGACATTTAGGATTGTCTTCTTAGGCAGTTATTTAAAAAATAGCAATTTGGATAGAGTGTTTCCACTGTTTATTGCTAAGAAACCCAGGGATAGTAGTAGGTCACAGGAAAATATACAAAATTAAAGACAAGAAAGATCCAAAAACATCATTGGCAATAAAAGAGCCAGGAACATGATTTTGCATATGAAATGTTATCGCAGAAAAATACTGTAAGAGATTTTAGCCTTCACTAGTCAAAATAGGACATTGGTTTTCATTATAATTTTTAAGGAGAATATATTTAATCATGCCAATTAAAATCTCTCATCCCTGCCCTCTGCCTCTTAATGTCTTACCTTCTGTCTATGGATGCCTGAGATGTAAATATGATTCCACATTTGAGAAGAAATGCTTAGTATGACTCTAAGAACCAAAACACTTCAACATAGTAACAAATAAACAATTTTTAATTCCTGCCAGTGGCTGATATCTGATTACAGATTTGTTTTGTTTGAAACATGGTCCTCAGTAATCAAGGAAGCATCCAGCACTTAAATAGAAGACAGAATTTTCCTTTAAAGAGAAAGTTGGAGCACAGAAGAGTCCTGGACAAATTGAAATCTTTGTCTAAATCCATACTTGTTTTCCAATACCGATGCTCAACCAAATAAAACTTGTCAGAACACTTGGTTTTTATCGTCTACTAGGTCTCACACAGATATCACAGGAGTGTTGATAAGGATGATCTCTTTTTATTTTATGTCATTAAATAATTACATTTCTATTTGGCTTATTTAAATTCTACAGTATAAAATTAGAAATGATACATTATCCAAAGTTAAAATAATTACACTTGATTTACATTAGATTATGATGTTATAATTTTGTCAGTTACAAATGAAACTATATTTAAACAATATAGGCTGATTTTTTTTTTTTTGAGACAGAGTCTCACTCTGTTGCCCAGGCTGGCGTGCAGTGGCATGATCTCGGCTCACAGCAAGCTCTGCCTCCTGGGTTCATGCCATTCTCCTGCCTCAGCCTCCAGAGTAGCTGGGACTACAGGCGCCCGCCACCACACCCGGCTAATTTTTTGTGTTTTCAGTAGACACGGCATTTCACCGTGTTAGCCAGGATGGTCTCGATTTCCTGACCTTGTGATCCGCCCGCCTCGGCCTCCCAAAGTGCTGGGATTACAGGCGTGAGCCACCATGCCCGGCCAATGTAGGCTGATTTTTAAAGTGTGAAATTGACTTTATTGAATGTAAAAAATATTCAATACAAGACATTGTAATAAGAATCATGTGTGTTACTGATTAGAATTCAAGATGGCATGTTTGCTCATCTGGTAATAACGGGAAATAAAAAGCTCTATTATAAAACAACTATTTTTCATGATTGTTATGATCAGTAAGTATGTGGGAATACTGCTCAACAAGTTTAGGAAGGGACTTGAATAAAAGTAAGCAAGAGAACATCCATGCAACGTAAGTGGGGTGGTACAGTTCATGTTTTTGTACTTTGAAGGCTTATACTGGAAAGTGGAATATCTGGGCCTGATAAATGGCTTGAATATGTCATGGAAACATTCTGGTGAGAAAGAATTAATCTTCTACAGATTGACATAACCTTAGATGCTGGTGTTAATTCCCTTATTTATATGCAAATTAAAGGTTTCACTTGTTTTTTTTCATTTATTTGTTCTTAATTAGAAAAAATATATTAGATATTTCTTAGATATCAAATTGATATTTCTTCTGTTATATGTCGATATCTGAATAAGAGAAGAGAAACATATTCTATGTATTTATTGATTTTAATACTGATCTATATGTATCTCTAATGTAGAAATTTTCTCAGAACAAAAGTTTTACTGTTTAATAAATTATCTCAAATTCTTCCTGGACACCTCAAAATCCTGGCACTGTGTTAGTCAAACTCAGTCTTCCATTACATATTCTTTGTATCATCAAATGGATTTTCTTCCTCTACTGTATTTCTCACTTTAATGCCCTTGACATATGGTGAAATTGTGAGATGTTTTTAGATTTTTTTTCATAGATGTCTGTTCGTCTGCCTTTTTAGGCATTTTCTGAATAAAAAGCATGTCCTTGGCACACATGCTCATGCTGAATTTAGAAAACCACTAAAGCTCTAATAGGAAATACAATGGAAACAGTATAAATATTCTTGATAGAAAATAAATGGATTACAGATAGCATGAATCTAATATAAAGCAGAATTCAAAACCTTGCTAATGAGAAGGTATAGGTTTCTGTGAGCATAATTTATTTAAAAAGTCGTAAATCCTGGTAAGGTTTGGATTCAATATAAACTAATTATTGGAAGGCAAAAGAAAAATCAGAGAACATCTCCATGGGAACCCTGAATCCATATTGTTGCATTTGAAAGACTTAGCTTTGATCCATAACTGTATACATATTTGGAACAAGATTATCTCACCCGCATCCTCTCCAGTATGTTCAGAAAAGTCAATTCTGAAATAATTCCCATGAATTCTATCCGTGAGTGTTGACTTTTTTTTTTTTTAAATTCATTGAAGATGCTGCTAATGTAAAGGAATGTTCTTATTCCAGGTGCACCTTCATATTCATGGCACATATTTTCCTCTGGCTCACTTTGTGTATAAAAATACATCGATGTGTCCATGTACTTGAAGATTATGCATACAAATGTATTCTGTTACTTTTTCTGTGAACTTTATCCAAATTAATATTTCCCAGATATGATATGCTCACCAATTCTACTCCAGACTGACACACTTCCATACTGCTTTTATATCCTGTTAAGTTTTCCCAGGTGTTTTGTTTTTGTTTTTGTTTTTGTTTTTCATGAAACCATTAGAAAGCCAGAGAAATCTACCTAGCTTTTTAAAAATATTTTTTTCAGCACTCAGTACCCAAACAACTTAAAATTATTTAATCAAAAATAAAACACAGGAAAATAAAACCACACAATTCAAATATATTATAAGGCAACTATCACTAGGTCAAGGAAAATAGCTTTGTGAGCCACTTATGAGGTCCTTTCCTAAGAGCCATGTGAATCACAGATTTCTCCGTTTTCCAGCAAGTAACAATTATCTGGACTTTTTAGCGCTCATTTCCTAGTATTTTTCTTGTCACATAAATTTGCTGCTTTAGACATTAGAGTTTAGTCATGCTCATTAAAAATGTTAATATAACTTTACATCACTTTCAATCTATAGGCTTTTCTTTTATCCTTCCCATATTCTTAAAATGTATATTTGGAAAAGCATGGCAATTTTGTTCAACCTGTAAAGTTTGCCAAATTCTGGGTTTTGCTGATTGTATAATATTTGTATAATTCTACATATATTTCTACATTCTGGATTTCTTGCAACTTGGCAGCTGTATACAAAGATTAGATCAGACTCTGATTTGATCCTTTTGACAAGACTATGGATGGTGTTGGCAAGCGTATGTAGGAAACAATAGTTGGTTTCCTCTCGTTTTGATTTTAGCAGTCATTGATGCTTAATGCCTATAAGCTGTCCATTTCTGGTGATACTCTAATTCCATCATTATTTTTCATTTATTGTTTGGATTGCCTTTATAAAAGTACATATCCTCATCTACTATTTGCTAATTCAGTGGTGTAGTACAAGTAGAAAAACAAGCATAAATGCTTGATTATTTTGCTTATTTACCATATAATGAATGATTTCTTGTTATCCTCTAAAAAATGACAATTTATTTTCTGTTTTATCATAACAAAATAATAAATACAACCATTATTGATTGGTTTCATTGAAATGAATAATTTGTTTTTTGAAGCTGAAATCATTCTATCTTAAGCCAGTAGGAGCCTCTAGGTTGAATCCTGAGCCCATGACTCTTGTAGTCTGGCAGTTTTATGCTGTGTGGTATTACAAGATATTCCAAGTCAATCTCACATATTTTTTATCTCCAATATACAGTCATTTTTTTCTGAGAAGTTGTAGTTTCTGAAAGTGATAAATGGCATTATTTTAAGAATATAACTTTAGGGTTAGAGATCATTATTGCTACTGAATTGATCATTGCTTTTAAATCTTTTCAGAGGAAAAAGCTATGAAATATTTTATATATATATTGTATACATTGTATAGAAATATATATCTAATATGTAGTACAGATATATTTATACTATGCTAATAGAAAATATATAAAATATCATATTAATGCCTCCACCAATATAATTATTATAAATATTAAAATTTTGGCATATGATCCCCTAATTTCTTCTACCATTTTTGAATAGCGACATTATACTTGTATTGGCAACACATATAGCTATTATATACTGTCTACCTCTTAGTACACTGTGTTGTTTTTACAGAAAGCTAAATTTTGTTGTCATCCATAGTCCTTATGTAGATATCTTTCCCATCATTTTGGTTGTCTGGAGCTCATTCCTTGCAATTTCTGTAGAAATGGAAAATGAGGACGTATTTGCTGAGCTTGTTTATGCTGATATCATTTTGTTTATACCTATTATATATTGATATTCAGTTTTGTTGTCTACAAATTACTCGACTCGCACTTTTTTCCTTGAGCATCTTAAATGTGTTACTCCGCTTTTGTGATAAAGTAAGGCTGTAAAAAGATCTGATGAACTAATTTATCCTCCTTATAAACAATACATTTTTTCTTTAGCTGTTCAAGTAATTATATTTTCTTTCTCTGACACATAGTATGGACTTTCAAAACGCAATTATAACTTTAGCAAACTGTTCTTAAATTATAGATGTTAGGGTTTTTACACCCTTTAGTCAGTTTACTTTCTTCGGTTTTCTTATTCAGGGACTCCTATTATTCACATGTATTATTTTTGTCTCTGATTAATGTTTGCCACTTTGTACTCAATTCTCATTTTATTTATTTCTTCATTTATTTTAGTGTTTATTTTTAATTATTCTTTTTATCTCTTATATTTAATGTATTAACTTTAAGGCATTATTATATTTTCTCATACTAATAATCTAGTTTATATTTTAAAATATTATATTTTGTTGCTTCTATTTATATTTTCATTTATCACCTCATTTCAATGCTTCTCTAATTCTTATTAATATTATTTTATTTTTGCCTTTCTGATTAATTTTATTATAATAATATTTTAACTTTTTTCTTCTTTTTGTTATAAAGCATTTATATGGAAATAGACTTTGCTATTTTCCTTTTTTATTTGATAATAACCATGAATGGTATATGACTTGTTCTTTTCCTTTTCTTTCTCACTGTCAAGTCTAAAATAATAGACTTACATGGGCAAATGCCCATGTAAATGGGCATTTGTGAATGGTAATATGAAACATTTTGAAAACTGTAGAATATATATCTATAAAATATGCCCACCATGTAAGTATAGATAGACCTTGTTTCTTTTTTCATTGCTTTATATCCAGTGTTTAACATATAATTTATTTATAAATGGACTGACATTCACAGAAAAGGTTGTAAAGCAAGGGGAATACTTTTTTCTTATTCTTTGTTATTGATCATACTAAAATGCCTATTAGTATATAAATGATAATTCACAAAATATATGAATAATTGAATAATAGCAATATAGTATTATTTCTAATAATGATGTGTAATTTTCAGATAAACCACATAAGCTTTATACCTCTCTATTTTTCAGAAATAAATTAGATTATATTACCTGGATATTTCACATAGATGTTGTGGCTTAACTGTGTTGGTAAAGCATTTGTAAGAACAACATTATAACATTAGAAGAGTTATGTAAAATGAAAGTCTGGTCACATTTGACTACATTTTGGGGGAAAATGTTTACTAAAAGTTTAAACTGTCTTAAACACATGAATCATGCAATGCTTAATAAGTTTTGCTTTCAGAATCCGTTTCCTTTGTAGGTAACATTACATCATAATAATATCCACCTCATTAATAGTCTATCCTTTATCTTTTCTATGCATTTAGAAATATGTCAAGTTTTCCACAGTTACATATAATTAGAGATAGAAACTTTAAATATAACAACTTAAACATGGGCCAAGTGACAGCTTGTTACAGAAACAAAATGTATCTGAAAATGCAAAGGAAAAAGCCAAAGGAGGGGAAAAAAAAGCTAACATAGAACTCATTAGGAAATATTCCAGAAATGTGGATGTTGAACAAAATGAAATCTAAGATAAAATTAATGAAAAGTAAACGTTTTTTCTCTCTATATATATCTCTGTCTCTCTCTCTCTAATTAAACAGCTTTATTGCAGTTTAATTGGCACACAATTGGCACATAGTTACAGTATAAAATTGGAGAAATATGAATGAATAAGATCTAGTGTTGGCTAGCACAACAGGGTGACAGGAGTCAAAATAATTTAATTGTACATTTAAAAATAACTGTGTAATTGCATTGTTTGTAACACAAAGGATAAATGCTTGAGGTGATGGATAAAAAAATTTGAAACGTCTTAACCTTGACATGTCTGAATCATTAATACAATCCAGATAATAAACCTTTGCCTCTCTCTCAGAAGTTTACTACTCCTTTGTAATCTCCCTTCCCTCTCCTCCCTTTAGCTTGGGCTTTCACCTAGTGACTTGCTTCTAATGAATAGGATACAGCAAAAGTAATGATCATCTAACTTTTAACATCTATGCTCAATAGTTGTAGTCTCCAAATATGAGTTGAGCTGTATTTACCTATTTAGGGTATTTATTATATACTGTAGGTAATGTTTCTCTGATCTCCCCTTTCATTTTTTCATTGACTAAATTTCTTCTTTGGTTATAAAATACTTTTTTGAGGTTAGAAATTTTCTGGAATTACAAAATATAATAAAATTGATTATTTTATTGATATTTGATTTAAAAACTATGCTTGCAGAAAAATATTTGAGGCCAATGCATAAGCTAATACTCTACACATGATTCTAGAAAAGATAATATGTGAATATAAATAATGAATAATTTATAATAATGAGCTTGAAATGAAAATTATTTCAGCCTCATTTTCAATATTGGTATCTTTTTTAACAACATTGGGTTAAGTAAAATAACCTATGTATACATATATAGAGAAATTTTATTACCTCAGTTGATCTTCAGCAAAAAATAAACACTTTTTTACTTATAAATTTCTTTATAAATTAAATATTGTTTTAAGAATTTAGCCATTATAATAAGAAAATAATGTGAATTTAAATGACCGATTTGTGTTACATTTCCCTTATGGCTTTAAAAATTTCTCTGTCTCTATAGAAGGCAGGAAGTAGTTTATGAGACACATAAATACTAATGTAAAAAATTTGGTTTGGTGATGTCAGCAAGACGGCACAAAAGGATATTTCAGGCTCCACTCCTCTTCAGAGAAAGTTCAGGCCAGGTGCAGTGGCTCATGCCTGTAATTCCAGCACTTTGGGAAGCCAAGGTGACTGGATCATATGAAGTCGGGTGTTCAAGACCAGCCTGGCCAACATGGTGAAACCCATCTCTACTAAAAATACAAACATTAGCTGGCTGTGGTGGCACACACATGTAATTCCAGCTACTCGGGAAGCTGAGGCAGAAGAATTGCTTGAAACCTGGAGACGGAGGTTGCAGTAAGCCGAGATCACATCAATGCCCCCCAGCCTGGTGACAGGGTGAGACTAAGAAAGAAAGAGAGAGGGAGAGAGAGAGAGGAAGGAAGGAAGGAAAGAAAGAAACGAAGAAAGAAAGAAAGAAAAGAAAGTTCAACTAGCAACTACCTACAGACCAGAATATCTTTTTGAAAATTTCAATACTTGGAAACAAACCTGAGACACCCATATGACCCACAGAACTGAATGAAAATTGAAATTAGAAGGACAAAAAGACTGGTCTTACTCCCATTGCATTGCCCATTCCCTTCCCCCAAGTTGGCATAATGCCAGATAGAAAGAATTTTCCAGAATTCACAGTTTCTACAGGGGAAAAAAAGCAAACTGGAAACAGTAATTCAACTTCCCTACTATCCTGAGATGCTTTCCATGGTTCCCAGTCTGTTCTCATCTCACTAGGAGCACTGATGTTAATGGCATGGCTAGACCAGTTGGGATTAGGTAGAAACAAAGAAGCGAGGCAGAGGTAATAGTGACCATGCACAGATCTTAATGGTGCCTATGCATTTCTGCCAATTGTGGCAGTTTTTCGGAGATATTAGGCAACATCATAGCTCACCCTCAAAGTACAGCTAGTTACCTCCAGAAGCATGGTGGGAGGTGCAACGTTGCTTGAGTCACTAGATGGATGGTCCCCATGCCCAACCTCAAAGCACATCCCAAATGACTTTGCCCAAGCAGAGATGCCTGCCTCCAACCATTTTGAAGAAGTGTAGGGGCTAGAAATACTTGATTCAGGAAGTTAAATAGTAGTTCCAGTCAGCCAAAAAGCCTGTTCTACAACCCCACCTAAGCAGGGAGACTCCCACCTATGTGCATTTTAGAAAAGCATAGGGTATACATCTGCTTGACCCAGGAGGTCAAAAAGCTACTTGATTCAACCAAGAGCACACCCCATGGCTTCACCTTGACAGGAAGGCAATTCTCTATTTTGCATTTTTAAAGAGTGCAGACTCTAGTCCTGCCTATTCTGAGCAGCAACTCCACCTAAACTTGAAGTTCAGTCTACAGTCCTGTACAACCATAGATCCCAGATAGTGGAATTTCCTGGCTGGGTAATACATTCTGTAACTGGTCTAACAAGCAACTTTTCACTACCCAGCCATTAGCTTCATCTGATAGTAAAACCTAACCAGTGGACTCAGTGGAATGGAGACCAGCCAACAGCTCTACCTGAAATCAGAACAAATCAGTGACTTAGCCAACTAGAGAACCCACAAGCTTTGATGTTTCAAGATTGTCACTATCTGACCCCTTCAGAATCACAGGTTGGTCCAAATCATGGTGTATTCCTGCCAAACAAAAAACAAACAAACAAACAAACAAAAAACACCTGTAATGGCCAGAAGATAAGGCTGTCTCCTCAAACATGCAGACAAATATGCAAGGATTATGAAGAATCAAGGAATCATAACACCTTCAAAAGAAACAAATAAATCTCCAATAATGGACCTTATGAAATGGAGATCTATGAAATGACGGAAAAATCACAATAATTTCCTTAAAGAAGTTCATCAAAATACAAAAATATATAAATAGAAAATTAAATGAATTTTTAAAAACAATAAATGACAAACCTAGAAATTTGACAAAGCAATAGAAACAATAAAAGTAACCAATGGAAATTCTAAAGATGAGGAATACAGTGACCGAAATGAAAAAATCAATAGAACACTTCAACAGCAGACTTGATCAAGCAGTCAAAAAAATAAGGAATCTGGAAGACAGAACATTTGAAATTAGCCAGTCAAAAGAGCAAAAGGACAAAAAAGCAGAAAAGAAAAGAGTGAAGAAAGCCTTTGGAAATTATAGGCTATCAAGAGACTAACTCATTACATAATAGAAGTTTTAGAAGGTGAATAAAGAGAAAAAAAGCCAGAAAACATTAAAGAAATGATGACTAAAAACCATCCTAATCTAGAGATAGATAACAGTATGCCAGTATAGAGAGTGCAGAGGTCTCCAGTGAAATTGAACCAAAAGAGAAATTTACCAAGACACACAGGAATCAAACTATTAAAAACAAACAAACAAAATCTAAGAGTGGCAAGAGATAGGAAACACATCACATACAAAGGAGTACTGTAATGACTATCAGCAGATTTCTCAGTAGAAACCCTGCAAGCTAAGAAAGAGTAGGATGATATATTCAATGTGCTGAAGGAAAACTACTGTCAACAAAAAAATACTTTACCCAGCAATGAATGCTGTCTTTCAGAAATGAAGGAGAAATAAAAACATTCCCAGATAAAAGAAAGCTAACACAGTCACTAGACCTGCCTTAGAGGAACTGCAAAAGGGAGTTCTTTAAGCTGAATAAAAGACTACTGATTAATAACATGAAACATATGAAAGCAGAAAAAGGGGAAAAGCTATGTGACAATGGCCTGAGCAATGATTTTTTTCTGGATTTGACCCTGAACGCACAGGCAACAAAAGCAAAAATAGGTAAATGGGATTATACCAGACTAAAAAATCTTCTGAACAGCAAATGAAATAGTTAACAGTGTGAACTAACAACCTACAGACTGGGAGAAAATATTTGCAAGCCATACATCTGATAGGGAATTAATATCCAAAATATATAAGTAGTTTACACAACTCAATAACAAACCAAACCAAAGAAACAAGTAAAAGCAATTGAAAAATGGAAAAAAGACCAGAATAGACAGCTGTCAAAAGATGACATACAAATGACCAACATATATGTGAAAAAATGCTCAACATTATTAATCCTTATGGAAGTGCATATTAAAACCACAATAAGATATCATCTTACACCTGTCAGAATTATTGTTATCCAAAAGACAAAATATAAAAATCGTTAGCTAGTATGTGGATAAAAGGAAACCCTGAACACTATTGTTGGGAATGTAAACTAATACAGTCATTATAGAAAAATGTACAGAGATTTCTGAAACACTAAAAATAGAATTATCATATGATCCAGCAATCCTACTTCTAAATATTTACCTAAAACAATTAAAGTCAATTTGTGAAAGAGATGTGTGCACTTCCATGTTCATTGCACCACTATTCACAATAGTCATGTTATGGAGTCAAATTATGTATCCATCAATTGATGAACACTTAAAGAAAAGGTGGTAAAGGTACATAATGGAATACTAGGCAGCCTTAAAAAAGAAGAAATTCTGTCATTTGCAACCCCGCATATGAAATTTTAGAGTATTATGCTAAGTGAAACAAGCCAGACAAAGAAAGACAAATACCTCATGTTTTCATTACAGGTGGAATCCAAAACAATCAAACTCACAGAAGTGAAGAATAGAATGTGGGTTACAGAGATTGGGAGCTGGTGGTAATGGGGATGTAAGGACCACAGTGTACAATATCTCAGGAGGAATACATTTTAAAATGAGATGATTTTCAGAATATGATAATAGTATATTGTACATTGCAAAATTGCTAAGGAAGTAATTTTAAGTATTCTTAGAAAACATTTGAGGTGATGGATACCTTAATTAACTTGATTTAATTATTCTATATTGTATACATAAACCATAAGAACACTTTGTACTATAAAAATTGATGTAATTACAGATTGTCAGTTTTTTTTGATACAGGGTCTCAACCTGTTGCCCAGGCCACAGTGCAGTGGCATGCTCACGGCTCACTGCAACCTCGACCTCCCAAGGTCAGGTTATCCTCCCACCTCAGCCTCCCAAGTAGTGGAGAGGGTGTACAGGGGCATGCCACCATGCCCAGCTAATTTTTTATTTTATGTAGAGTCAAGGTCTTGCAATATTGCCCAGACTGATTGCAGACTCCTGGGCTCAAGTGATCTGCTGGCCTCAGCCTCCCAAAGTGCTGGGATTGCAGCCACAAGGCACTGCACCCAGCCTCGACTTATAATAAACATAAAAATTCATTAATATTCAAAGCTATGGTTACAAAATGTAATTCTTTATGAAAGTTTGTAAATGTGCCTTCATATCAATCCTACATGCATTTCAATAAGCATGAAAAATGTAACAAAGGTAAACAAATGCTTGTGATGTACTTGAGAATGATATTATTAAAAATAGAACAAATACATTCTCATTTGCCTAAAAGCGATTTTTTTTCTTGTGGTTATGCCAGCAACAGATTGATTTATTTGATGTTTGGTCCTCTGATGACTAAGAATTCTGAGGTCAAATCTTAAAGTAGACTCCAGTTCTTGATACAACTTTGACAGATGAGGCAATCACAGAAATTATGCTTTTTGGTTTTATGAATTATTTCATTTTTTACTAACTCCTTCACTTCTGTTAGAGACACTGAATTCATTAGTGGCTACATCAGTCCCAGAAGATACCACTTGTAGAGACTGTATCTGTGTTTTCAATATCTATTTTTCCTGCTGTCTATAATCAGAGAACCCAAGATTTTTAGCTACCTGCAAGATGATCTGGAGAAGTTTATATTTCTTTGTTTTCTTTAATAATAGACGATTTTGATTAAATTGTAGTCTCAGTAAGATGTGAGTAGCATAGCCAAGGCAAACACAGATATTTCAGATAACATTCAAACTTATATGAATATATATATGTATATATATGTGTGTATGTGTGTGTATTTATATGTATGTATATATATGTATGTGAGTATATATATATTCACACACACACACATTTAGTGTGTTTCCCAATACTTTAAATATAATTATGTTCCACTATTGCATAATATATATTTATGCTAAAATATTTGTTTATATGAAGTTCAAATTTAACTGAGCATCCAGTATTTTTATTTGCTAAATCTGGCAGCCTTATATTTGAGGAACAATGATATATACAACTTTTATGCCATTTCCATCAAGGAAACAGAGCACCTTTTCTCCCTTTTTAAAATTCAGGTGCCTGGAAAATGATCAGTATAGCTGCATTTTGCAAAATGCATCTGTGGACATCACACTAAAACGATGCAGCAACAGGACAGAAGGAGCCAAAGTATTATGTTACATTTTGGAACAGAGCTTGCTGACAAACCTTAAAAAGGCGATTACAGGTTAAATTTAGGCTACTACATTGGAGTAAGTAAATTTCAGGTAAGTAAAATAAATTACTTTTTAAGTCACTGTCAAAGTTTGGTCTCTATTATGTATTGCAGTTATATCCTATTACAAGAATGTACTGTAGGAAAAGTCATCCAGATCATAAGTAATTAGTCCTACATCATTTTTTCCCTTTCTCAGTCTTTCTCATTCATCTGATAATTTGAGGTAAATTATACTGTTTGTCTCAAGTGCTAATTGCCTAATTATGATTAATTTCTTGCCTTCTATGTTCATTTATTGGCCTTAATAAACTGAAAGCAATTAAACTATGTCTTGCCCTGAAGACCCGCTATCACAATTATTTAGGTACACAAATGGCTGAATATTTGGTAAGGATATTTCAGAATAATAAAATAGATTTTATACTAGGAGAGGTTTTATTAACACAGGTGTACTCCTGATATTCTCAAACTGTATCTTTCAATTTCAATTGTTTGGATGTATCTTTCCATGGTACAATAAAAATGTTTTATTTAAAAAAGTATCCTTCCATTTAGAATAGCTAGAGCCTAGTAACAAATTATTTTTTAAATCTGAGGGTGTCATATTAATAGCCAGGGGTCTTAGAAAGCACTCATCTTGTGTTTGAAGGGATGAGATATAGGCTGCAAAGAGGAAGTAATTTACTCCATGTGAGGATCATTATAACATGATTTATCTAACCTGTATCCCTGTCTAGTTAATTTCTACCTGTAGTTTATACCTCATGGTATTCACAGAGACTCATGTTAGGACAGGTTTCTAGTATTCTGGTCATGCACTAAGGAGGACTGATTTACTTCTCCACATTTCCCAGCTGTACTTTCACTTATTTTAACTTGAGATCATTGCTTTTCTTCTTTCCTTTTTTAAAGATTTAACTAAGATGGAATAAAATATTCTAGTCCCAGGATCCATGTCTCAATATCATTGGCCCTTTGGGTTTTGGGATAATAAAGGTTAAATACAATTATTTGATTTGTCAAATTTTAGATTTAATTGTCACGTGTACTAACCTAAGTAAATGGGCATAAAAGAAAAATAATGTCTAGTTAAGCTTAGGGAACAGTATTGAATATCACACAGATTTAAAAGCAATATAACAATACAAATCTTCTCATATTTCCTTCCAATTATTTCTCCTCCCAAGAGAACATGTTAACTTCTAGTACATAAACCCCCTAAATGCATGTGATAGGAGAAAAAGAATATTTATGGCCTACGAAAGGAAAGGCAGGATAATTTAGCTTAGTGCAGTCTCTTTCTTCAGTTGTTCTGGGAAGCCCTTCCCAATGTTCTGTTTTGAAATTCCGGGATCTTATTTATACAGCATTTACCTATACATATTGGATTATCTGTGCTTAAGGATGCAAATTTTTTTCTCGTGATATCTCAGCAGGTCAAATGTCTTAAATAGAGCAGGTAAAGAAAGAAAACAAAATCTTATGTCATTTGAAGGTTGTCATCTCCAGGTGGTGTTATCTGGATAATTGTGATCAATAGATAGAGAAATACCTACCAGTCAGTTCTTAGACTGCTGAGTACATAAGAAGTTTAATCTTGGATGAATACAAATTACATGGACTTGCGTGTGTGCACACACACATATACAAACACACACATATATATATAAAACTTACGTGTACATATTTCTTACTTCCTGCAGAACAAATGACCACCTTATGTCATATTTTTTCTATCCCAACTTTGAAGTCATCTATTTCACAAGAGTTCTCCTATTTCTTTTCATGAGAAATATTACTTAGAAATTAAGACCTGGGTACTATAGCTGTTCATCCCTAATGGAATATCATTGTTTCTAGGTTATTTCAGCAGACAGAACAGGAACAATGGCAATTTCACATGCTTTGACTTTTAAAATCTTTTATATCATAAATTTATATAAATTGTTCCAATCCTACTGCAAGGCAGTAGAGTTCTTCCTTGCTTTTCCTCATGGAACATTTTTTCAACAAAAAAAAATTCTAGAATCCCACACTATAAATACATATTCTTTTCTATTAGCCTAATCTTATAATACACACAAATAGCTTCAGAATTTCTAAAACCCTCTAAATAGTAATGAATGTATGTGTGTGTATATATATACATGCTATGTATTTATATATAATATATGATATATAATATATATTATATAGTATATATAAATATATAATATATAGTATATATATTATATAGTATATATACTATATATACTATATATATACATGCTATATATTTATATATAATATATGATATATTATATATTATATATATAATATATATATATAATATATGATATATTATATATTATATATATAATATATATATATTTATATATACTATATATAATATATATTATATATACTATATATATATATAGTATATATATAAATATTTAGACCTCTAAAAGAATTCTGAAAAGTGAACTGAAGGATGAGGAAAGAACAGCCATATATATATATGTGTGTGTATATATATATATGTGTGTGTATATATATGTATATATATGTGTGTGTATATATGTATATATGTGTGTATATATGTATATATGTATATATGTGTGTATATATACATGCTATATTTTTTATATATTTATATTTTTACATATTTATATAAATACATAAATATAATATAATATATAAATGAATATATAATATATATTATATACATAGAATATATTATATAATATATAAATATATATAAATATATATTTATATTTTTATATAAAGCATGTATATATATACACACATATATATATATATATATATCACACTGCCAGTTTGAGATAAGTGAGACAAAAAATGTGAGTGGCAAGAAATTTTGTGTTATCAAATGACCGCATGATATTTCTGGCTGTTCTTTCCTCATCCTTCAGTTCACTTTTCAGAATTCTTTTAGAGGTCTAAATATTTATTTTATTTTCCTGCTTCTAATTATCAAATAATTTAACAGACAAAAAATAAATATTAAAGTACATAAACTAGCATGTGATTTCTGTATTAGTCCATTCTCACACTGCTATAAAGAACTGACTGAGACTGGGTAATTTATAAAGAAAAGAGGTTTAATTGACTCACAGTTTCACAGGCTGTACAGGAAGCATGGCTAGGAGGACTCAGGAAACTAACAATCATGGCACAAGGTTAAGGTGAAGCAAGTATATCCCACCATGGTGGAGGAGGAGGGAGATAGTGGGGAGGTGCCACACATTTTTAAATGATCAGATTTCATGAGAACTTACTATCACAAGAACAGAAAGGAGGAAGTCCACCCCATGATTCAGTCACCTTCCACCAGGCCCATCCTCCAATTAGACATGAGATTTGGGTGGGGACACAAATCCAAACCAAATCAATTTTAATCTTACATTTCATATCTACTTTTATACACTCTCCCATTTCATCTTACCATTTGACTGTGTCACATTTGTCAGTATTATCTACAAAGGCCCTATTTCTCACTAGAGTTTTTATTTAGAATACATATTTTTAAAAAATTATAGTTGACTTCAGATTTAAAAGCTACTCAATATTTAAAGCTAATATTTATTGGGGTCCTATAATGGCCCATTATGAATTGCTCCTTTGAGGCAGCACATAACACAGGTTTTTGCATTAACATTGTTTTTGCACATGGAACATATTTTAATTTCAGAGGAGTGAGACTGGCTTGATCAATATTGAATAATAAGATTGATGTGCTATAAGAGCTTTCACTCAAAATTTCTTGGCAAGTGGCAGTTAAAAATACCAGAACAAGTTATTTGAATTGTTACATAATTGACATTGTTACACATTATTTTATATAAAATGTGATTTGGTCATAATGACATCTTGATTCAAACTTGTTTGTAAGTCCATACCATGCATAATTTCCAAAACTAACAGATTTTAAAAGATCATGTTTTAGCTCATTGGGAATATGAAATAATAGTCATTTTATAAAGCCTCCATACTGGGGTAGATGGATGAGCAGTCAATCCAATGAGATCAACATTGTATTGCCACTTGAAAAAACATACTGGCCTTGTTGATAAATACCATTATATTAGTGATTGAAGGTAAATAATGAATTAAATATAATTCATTATTTGAAAAAAACTATTATTACAATTGCTTATTTTATTTAATTTCAATAAACTTCCCAAAACAACCAAGTAGTTACAGTTTGCTTACTTAGCTTTCCAATCTTCTTTTTGATTATTATTATTTTTTAACTTGTGACTTGTTTATTTCTGAAATTTTCCATTTGATCTTTTTGGACTACAGATGAAAGCAAGTAACAAACAACAAAAAGCAAAACCAAGCAAAAGGGAGTACCCCTGTATACGAATGGGTACACAGTTTAAGACCAGTTACTAAATAGATTGCATTAGAAGCAGGTGAAAAAACTTACGTTATCTATTGGGAGAAAAAAAAAACTTCATACCTCTATATTAACCACTAAGCTATTTTGTCAATGTTTTTCATCTAACACACTGTAAATTTCTTTGTAAGTAACACAGACCCCCCCTCACTGAAACTTTTTGCTATTTTCAGCTCCCAATCATTGTTCCCCCATTTCTTCAGCCTATTTTTGCTTTCACCATGCCTTCTTCATTGAACTTAATAATTTCTAGCTTTTTATTTAAAGTGAGAGAAGTATGATTATTCCTTTCACTTAAAAACAATGGTAGCATTATAAACTGGCCGATTTTCAATAGTTTTGTGTCTCAGGATATAGGGAGGCCCAAGAAGAGAGAGAAAAATGAGGAAAAGCGGGTTGATGGAACAGTCAGAATACACACATTTATCAATTAAGTTAGTCATCTTACTGGATGCGGTTTGTGGCACCCTTAGACAGTTACAATGGTAACATCAAAGATTACCAATCACAGATATTATATAACAAAAATATAGTAATAATGAAAAAGTTTGTAACATTGCAAGAATAACCAAAATGTTGCAATGATTCATGAAATAAGCACATGCTATTGCAAAAATCCTGCCCATAGATCTGGTTGACAGGGTTTTCACAAACCTGCAATGTGTAAAAAACACAATGTGTGTGAAGCATACTAAAGCAAAGCAAAATAAAGTAAGGTAAACTTCTATTTGATTTTTTTGTCCAAAACATATATGGGAAAAATCAAGATAACAATGATTGCAGGATTTTTCTTTGCATGAGAAAGAACTTATCAGCTTTGCTTCCAAAATAATTCTGTTATTGTCACAGGATCCTTGGAATGTTGCTGTGCCAGCCAGAAACCTCTGTGGCCAGTGGTGCCTTTGCCTGAGTTTCACTCAGGTTTGCTGGGCTCATTCTACTCACTCGTCCTGACAGGCTGCCCTTGGCTTGCACTACCGGCCTGGATCCCATGCCTGCCAAGGGTGAGCCAAGCATGGAGGGCCGAGGGGTGTGTGAGCGAGCATAGGGTTTGGCCACTGTGTACAGCCAGGCACACCAGTTGTGGTAGGGTGGGCAGCTCCTGGCACCGGCTTGGGTGTTGGCTCCCTGCAAGGTTGCAGCTGGACCATGCATACCACAAGCATCTTCCACGGCTGGCACTAGGGAAGGCAGTGATGCCTGGAAGCTTGGAGATACCAGGAACCACAGAGCCCCAAAGAGGGTGTCACAGCACTGGCTTGGGAAACTCCTAGGTCTGGGTTCCCTGAAGAGCCACAGCTCTTCTCTCCTTTTTTATCTCCTTCTAGTTGCCTGCAATGTGATGAGCAAGGGGTGTGTTTCAGCCCTGTTTGTGTTACAGCTCTTTTAGCCCCAGCATTTAGTGGGTCCTGAGTGCTTGTCTTGCATCCAAGAAGAATGAGGTACATGGACAAGTGGAGGGTAAGCAAGGCAAAGAGGAGCTTTATTGAGTGATAGAACAATTCAGAGGAGACCCACATTGGGTAGCTCCTCTGTGCAGGCAGGGTGTCCTGACAAGTGTTCAGCTTTCAGCAGAGAGGAGGCTCTGGATTGGGTAGCTTCTCTCCATAGGCAGGTCATCCCATCGAGCGTTCAGCTCTCAGCAGAGAGGAGATCCTGGAGTGGGTAGCTCCTCTCCGCAGCTGGATATCCCATCGTTTCAAGTCTGGCTGAGTCCAGGGCTTTTATGAGCCTCAGAGTGTAGGAGGTGAGCACTGATTGGTCTATGAGCAGCCATGGGTGGGCCTGAAAAAAGAACTGTAAGTTCCCATTCTGGTCGGTGGGACTGGCAGCCCAGGCCAAAGGCATCAGACCCTCCCCAGCTTTGAAGGTTGAACTTCACCAGGGACCACCCCCGTCCATCCAGGAGTCTGTCTGCCTCCTGCTGCCATTCATGGTGCCCAGGCTGTTCATGCCAAGAGGCACCTGTAGGTCAGTGCCAAGCTGCCTTCATGTTCCCCTCATCCTCCCTCCTGTGCTCATTGAAACCCAAAGTTTGGAGGGAGCTGAGATGGCAGGGGCCTGTACAGTGTGTCAGTACTGCTTGAGCATGTGCAGCCTGGGCTCAGCCCCAACCTTGTTCCAAGAGCAGAGAGGGCTCTGAAAGCTGGAAGAGGCCAGGCAGTGAGAGCAGACACCTCCAAGCCTGCGCAGGAAGGTGGGGCCTACCCGGACTCCCGAGAGTGCAGAGATTCCTGCGCCAGAAGTTGGGCCTACCCAGACCCCCGAGAGTGCAGCCTGGATGGCTGCAGCTGTGCTTGGGAAGGCAGGGGTCTCCTGCCTGCTCCTGGTCCCCAAGAGCACAGGGAGTCCTGGGTCCACAACCATGACATGGGTGGCTACAGCTGTGCCCAGGAAGGCAGGGCTCCTATGTGTTCCTGGCTCCTGCTGGCTCCACGAAGTGTGGAGCCCAGCCTGAGCCTGCCCCATTGCAGCTGGCATCCTGGCAGTGGCTGATCCAGGTGGGCCACTGTTGCCATCGTTATTTCACTTACATTAAATACCATAGCCATAAACAATAATAAACACTTCAATTTTCTCTACTTTCAGTTTCTTAGATCACACTGTTATTATCTTTTACTAAATAACAGTGTTAAGTCCTCAGAGATAGCTTATGTACACCCCTCCACTTCAAATCGTCTTCTAATTCTTTTAATTTCTTGGTTGATTACTTATCGTCATTTTCCACCATTCCTATATTTTTAAACTAGGGGCCCAATTGTGCTATGATTGTTCACACACATGTATTGTGGATGCTATTAATATCTATGAGATATCAGAGTTTATTACCTTTAGGATCAAAGTTACTGCATACAAAGTTGCCTCTTTCTAAGGATACACGCAAAAAATAAAGAGTAATTAATATATAATTTACATGATTGAATCAAGCCATGTCTATATAATGCTATGTATATTGTAAAAGTTTAGCAGATATTTGGATAAAGAGAAATATTAGCAGAACTGTGGATTTTAGCTTTTTAGGGGCTTGACATAATTTTTTAAATAAACATCTGTGATATTTGTGCTGGGATGCAATTGAGAGTTTGACTTTTTCAGTTTTATTATGATTTTATAATTTTTTAGGTGAGTGTAGATTAGAGCTCAGTACAGGGGGGCCAACATTGGAGGCAAGACATTCCTGAATATTCTATCCAATATTGTCTTATTCTGATCAGGCTTCTATAAAAAAATAACATAAACAGGTTACTTTATAAACAACAGCAATTTATTTCTCACCGTTCTGGAGGCAGGGATTTCCAAGGTCAAGATGTCTTCAGACTCAGGGTCTGTTGAGGGCGCAATTTCAGTTTATATACACTACCTTCTTGCTGGGTCTTTGCACAGTAAAAAGGGCAAAGCAGTTCTCTAGGATCCCTTTTATCAGAATCACTAATCTCATTGATGAGGGTTCCACCCTCATGACCTACACTCTTCCCAAAGTCATCATTTCCTTACACCATCACCTTGGGGGTTAGAATTTAACATTTGATATTTCAGGAGACACAATCATTCAAACCAGCAAATATTATACAAATCATTAAGTTTTCCTAGTTTGACTGATAGAAATAGGCATTTTCTCCAGTTTATATGAACACTGGACATTGTTTGTTAATATTTTTAGATTTATTTGTTTGTGTATTGTTTTTACTTAGTTTCCACCAAGTAATTCTTCAAACATTTGTGTTGATCGGTATTCAAACCTCTTTTAGATATGCGGGGTTATCTCTTTGTGAAGCCTCTCCAGTATTCTGTGTTGCAATTTTTAACTTTTTCTCACTGAACTTTCAGCTCTGTCTCCTCAATTTATTTTTACTCAAAGAAGCAATGTATATCAAGGAAACATTTCTTCTGCTAGAATAAATAAATGGTAATTCAAATATTGGCATCAGATTTTCAGCTATGCATTTAAGTCAATTCATGTTTGCTTTGAGATTGAAAAACTTTTATCATGAATAGTAAACAGTATTAAAACTTTTTCAGGGGAAAAAAAGATGTAAGCGCTTATGCATAACCATTCAGTGATAAAATTTTATTGAATGTCTTCAATCAAAACCATAGTAAAAAAGAATAGGTCAGCTTTTTAAAAGTTAAATAATTACAGCTGGAAGACATTTAAAACTATTTCCAAACCTAATATTTTTAACTTGCTGTGTAGGCATTGTTTGTTCAATTGTTGTTTTGTTTTTATAAATTCAATAGTTAATGCAGGCAGCAAATGTAACAAGGAATTCCATTTTATGAACAAAGAAAGTAGGTTTATTTTATCTTCTCTGACCAACCTAAATGTTTGTGAGTTCTGTAGATATTTAGCTAACAATATATTCATATCCAGAAAAGCACTTTTCAAACTTTTAGAAAAACATAAAATTGCCTCTTGCTGTGTTTTATTCCATTTTATATTTTAACCATACACTCTCACCATCTAATGGAATAATAACTAGAAGTATATATATATATATATATATATATGTGTGTGTGTGTGTATGTGTGTGTGTGTGTGTGTGTGTGATTTTGGTTATATACATAAACATGCATATGAGTAATTTATATGTTTTATAATGTTATAAAGATGTTGGTAAGTAGGCAAGAATTGTGGGAATTTCCTATTTCTTCAACTTCCATATCTTTATAACGAAGATAGTCTGCCCATTGATGTGTATTTTGTGAAGACTAATGAGTAATTATATGCTGAGCATTATAAAGGATGATAAAGACTTTAAGGCTGTAACTGATGCATCCCAATAGATCATTTTCAAACTGGCATACACAGTTCCACAATAACTTTCACTATATGGTATTGTATGTGTTTGCTGATGTGTCTATCTCCTATATTTTCATCCTCAAGGCAAGAGTCTACTTCTCTATTTAGGTTTGTATCCATAGCAACCAATTCAGAATCTGTCTTAGGGCATATGCTGAATAAATGCTTATTTGATGTGGAATTATGATTAAATGATAATTAGATTTTTTACTCAAAAAATTAGAGTTTAGTTGGGAAGATAAGACTTACCTGTTTGAATCGATCTAAGGCAGTGTAGATAAAGTGCTTAATAAACAACACATAATATAAAGAGTTCAGTAAACTGAATGGTTTTATTAAATTTATAGACATAATTTGTGAATTGCATAAAATGTAATTATGTAAAATTGATGTTGTAGCAGTCCTCTTCCTAAAAGAATCAAATATTAAATCCATTAAAAGTTTAACATAACTTCCTAGAATGATGAAAATAAGTCAATTACAAATAGAAAGCAGGCATGTGTGGTTTCTACAGTTTAGCACACAGCACTATTAATTTCAAAGCTACATTTACCTTTCTTAATTTGAGATTGGCTCCAATTGACTAAAAATGTAACATCCTTTTTTATTTCCATATTGGAGGTTTAAAGGAAATTATCCATTTTAAAACATGGTTTAAGTCATACCTGATTTAAAATTCTGTCATTTGTAATACACTCAGACGTGAACATGCTTCTGTAATAGCATGGCTACAAGAGGCATTTTAAAAAATCCTATTCTGATATCATAATGTGGACTTACTTTTTAAAGTAGAGTTTAATTAATTTAGTTATGCGTATATATATATATAGTTCTTAAGGATTATGATCACAATGTTTAGAAATATAAATTGGATCAATATTTATCTGCATTAATTTACATAATGCAATACAGTAAGATTTTTCAACTTGTAGTTTCTGCTTAACATATAAATGTTTTGAATACTAAGTTATATAAAAAATAATAGTCTTTCCTCTTACCATTTGAATTCATCTTCCCCTTGGGTTGAATACTAATAGTATCAATCATTCTAAGGTGCACATACATTATTTTTTTAAGATTAATGACCGTGTTAACTTTATTGTCTGTGTATACTCAAAAGCCTGAAATTCTTTTTGGTGAACAGGCTTGTCTGGTTGCTTTTAGTCAAGATTTTTCTTTCTTCTGATGCGCTCTGTGGCTGCTGACTCCTTGCTTTATGTATTATTCTAGAAAGTAACACACTCCTGTTTGAAAATGTGGACTCATTGTACAGCAGCTATATCTGCCACAATTGATGATACTTGAGGAGGTAAAGTTGTCTGTGTTGTCAATACATAGATAATATAACATCCCTACTAAAGAAAGGCCTGAAAGTAGTTTGAATAGAGAACACAATAGATTTTTACATTCATGTAGTCTGAACATAATGAATGATATCTTTAATAATGTTATTAAGTACTTTTGCTAATCATGGAAAAACATCATAAATGTGCTTGTGGAAATGCAAATGCTTTTAAAATTATTTTATTGAAAATGTTTCTGTGAGTTGGCATTTAAAATTTTTATCATTAATTATGAAAACAAAGTCCCTTTTCCTCAAAATATAAAGAGATTATCATTTAATCTCTTGATTTTCCACTTGCCTTATATTTCCAAATTCAAACAAATATGTATCTGAGGAAGTGAAAGCAGCCAACATAAGCATTCCTTTGCTGACTGGTGCCTGGATAGTCTATTATGCACTATGTCATTATATGGAGGTCCTTTTACGTAGGGATTTTTATTACCCAACCACAGATTCTGAATATTTGAAATGAGTACTGGAAATATCTAATGTGCTTTAATATGCTTCACAGTTGCTAGTAAGTCCAATGTATAGCTAAGTTTTGATACCACTGATATATAATGCATTTTTATAGAAAATAGAAGTCAAATGTAAAATATTTCATGTTTGTCTTATTTCCTTATAATTCTTCTTTCTTCTAATTGTTGACTTTTCTATTTGTGCTGCTTGCATTTGAATTATACTTCTATGAATTTCCTTCTATAATAGTATATGACTAGCAGTATTTGTCAGTGTCTCCAACTTCCCACAAAAATATTAATAAAGATTCATCTAAAAGCAAAATTAACTGTGACTAAAAGCCAACTTATATTATGGAGAGAAAAATCAATTGCTAGATTTGTAGAATGATATCTGAAATAACAATAGTCAGATAACCTACTCATTTCCTGATAGAGAGAGCAGAGACCAATCAGCCTCTGGGTTACAAAGGGGCTGAATTGACTCTGTTGTAATCATTGTCCCTGATTCAGAAGACCAGAGCCACGTTGGGAAACTATATCCCTCCTCCACCAGGAAGTCTGTAATAAACTGTAAAGTATACCTCTCTCTGAATAGGATAGACATTCTTGAACTCAAGTTCATTTTGTCATTTATAAACACTGGTTCTTTTACATATTTTTATTTTATTTTATTTTTTTATTTTTTTGAGTTGGAGTCTCACACTGTCTCTCAGGCTGTAGTGCAGTGGTATGATCTTAGCTCACTTCAACCTCTGCCTTCCTGATTCAAGCTATTCTCCTGCCTCAGCCTCCTGAGTAGCTGGGATTACAGGTGCCTGCCACCACGCCCGGCTGATTTTTTGTACTTTTAGTGGAGACACGTTTCACCGTGTTGGCCAGGCTGGTCTTGAACTCCTGACCTGGTGATCCTCCTGCCTCGGCCTCCCAAAGTGCTGGGATTACAGGTGTGAGTCACCACACCCGGCCACATATTTTTATTTAAAAAAAATCCCAAATTGAGATTGCTAAATAAAAATAGTAACAACTATTAATATTTCAAGCCCCACTTCACTCAACTCTGGTTTTTCCATTTGTGATTTTGTTCAGAACAATTATGTACACAAATTTCTGCTTTGAGCAGAATGAGATAATGTGGGGGGGTGGGTTGTATTGGGATATGGAGATAGTGAAGCAGTAGGTTAAGAGAAATATTTTAAGATTTTTGCTGAAAATTGGAACAGAGAAGTAATGTAGTAGTTATATAAAGCTACATCATCAAGATAAATGTTTGTTTTTTTTTAATGTGATATATTAGGGCACATGTTTAAGCTTAAAAAACTGATCCAGTAAAGGGTTCAAGGTATAATCCAGTAAATTGAAAAATAAATCATGACATAGGACACAGAGAGAATAAATGCAGCACAAAACTCCCTGAGTGTAGTGCATGAGAGTAAAAAGTTTTACTGATGAAAGAATTGGATGTAGATGAGTGGAACAGTTTTAAAAATTAACACCATAGAAGACACCTGATGTGGAAGTAGACAGATTACATAGATTGTATAGATTGGATAACATGACTTTGATCTCACATGATTACATCTGTTTTCTTGGTGAAATGAATAGCAAGTAAATGGCTGAAATTGAGAAGACAGTGAATATTATAGAAAAAAGTAGAATCTGAAAACTGTGAGTGAATTTACTGACAAATATATTTTTAATGGAGAAATTAGAGATTAGAACATCCAGTTTGAGAAAAAGTTGCTTGTATTTTTCTTTGGGCTTCACTGTTAACTGACACAAGTTATTTAACACCATACCTCATTTCTCTCTGTAAATTTGTGGCAATAGTAATACAGCATAACATTTTTGTATTGAGTAAATTTGTTTATATATTTAAAGTGCTTATAAAAGTTTCTGTTCTATAGTTTTATAAATTTGTTGTGATATTTAAAATTTTTTAAAACTCTGAATGTTCCTTGTTGTTGTTGTTCAATAATAAATGCAGCTCCTCTTTTGCAGAAATAATATAGGTAAGGTTTTCCAGGAGAGTTCAGTGGAGAGGCTGAGTGGTACAATAATTGAATGATACTTTTGGTTTGCTTCATGGAATGCAAGTTGGGTAAGAGGTCAGAGTGAATGATTTGGACATTTAAATGGGATAAACGATTGCTGAGATGTCTACTACAATATATAAACTTTAAGAGAGGAGATTGAGGTATGAGTAAAGAACACTTAAAATCAAGATTTTGGAGGATTATTAGAAATAAAAAAGATCTTCCATATTTACCCATAAAGGGAGTGGCTAAACTAGGATGAAATGATTATGAGGAATTAGAAGGTAAAGAAAGTAAGAGACTAGAGTCTAGCCTCAAAGGCGTCAAGCAATTTTATTCATTAAGGCTGCTCATGGATCAACTGTTTATTATAATTTTGTTTTACATAGTAAGATTTCATTGCTGGCTTCTGTGAAAATTTGAGTAGACATCAAAGCTGCTTTGCTCAATAAAGAAGCAAAAAATAACATTTTATTTCAAAGTGGAAGTTTTATAATCAATACAGAGTTTACCATCCTCCATCTTCTATTACAACAACATAATATCCCAAGCAAATATATTCTCCTTTGGCCTGGGCCCCTGAATGATTAACATGAGAAAAACCCCCTAACAAGCCATTTTGGATGTGTGTCACAAATAAGAAACATATCTTTATTACTTAAGCCATTGAGATTTAAGGCACATTGTTGGTTTAACAGGAACCCTCCTGAGAGACACAAATGGATTACTAATGTAGATAATGAAAGAATGCCTGTACTAGCAGTGAAGAGAACGATGTATCCTTAATAAATGGGTCAAAAAAATCTGGACATTATTACAGGAACTGAATACAAGGGTTCACCTAGAAGATCCCTCCTTTTCGGGCCTGAAACATTTTTTTTCCCCAGCTTCTGGACTCTCAGATATGTCCCTTTCTGGGAATTACATTTAGCATAAGAAAGCTGCCTCTTCCATAGTCAATGTCTCTACTGGGGAAAGAGTGTATCTAATAACTGATGTCCTGTGGGCATAAATGCCAGTTTCTTTGCCTTTAGGAAGGACGATTCAGAAGTATTATTCCAGCTCCAAAGCTTCTTGTGGGATTGGTCGCGGTTTTTATTGTAACTGCATTGCAGTTCAACACACTCCGCCCTGTTCTGCTTTTTTTCTACTCATATGCATGTATTGATCCTGAGGGCACTCTTCAGTAAAATTTCTGCTCACAAATCTCTATGCCAGCATCTGTTTCCTATGGCATTGGCCTATTATAATTGTTTCCAGGTGTGGCTGAAAACAGCCGACTCTCAGATGGAAATTTGGAGTTGGATCGCCCACCAGCATGCTGGCAATGTAGACTCCATTAATTGTAGCCAGTAAATCAGTAAAAGCTTCTAATGCAGAAGAGCAATATGATTGTTAAAAATTTTGCAGATGGTAAACTGGTATAGTGTACTAATGGAAGATGGACAAAAATACACGATGGTAGGTGCACTATACATGAGGCCAGTGATATTAAATGGCTGCTGCTGAGTGCCATGAATGCACTGAAGAAAAAATAGTGAAATATTGAGAATGAGTATTAGCCAACTGAAATTAAGTGTTAAATTTAGAAAGTTACTGTGGCATCTTATAAAGATAGTTACCTCCTGTGGCTGTAGCATAGAAAAACCTGAGTATTAGGCACAATACTTATTTATAAGATTAGTGCAACTCCAGAGAATGATTCATTCTTACCACTCAAGCCAGTTATATCAGGTCTTGGCACAGTAGGCCTTGACCCTAGTTAGGAAGGAGTGGGTCTGTAGGACTTAGAGTTGAGAAATATTGGTTGAATACATTGAAAAATCTTAAGATCTTTCTAAACCATACATTCTCAGATAAGTAACCCACTCTTCCCTGTTAAAGTCTATTTCTCCTGTCTCACAAATGCCTATGCCTTGCAAGGTAATAGGAACTTCTTCTAGATCTATTTCCACATCCCTTTCTGACAAATAACTGTGGTAAGGTCGCACTTAAAGACTGCAGAAGTATTGTGGCTAGTAAAAGAGAAAAAGGACTATAAACTGATGAAGCTGCAAGACATAGTATATTGTCAGGATCTGGGGGATCATGTGCAGAACTTGATTCTGAAAGCCAGTCCAGGTGGAACATAAGGTTAGATGATTAAGTATTTATGTGGGAGAATTCTTCCCTCAAACAGTTATCAACATTCTGTAAAGGATAAGGAATCAATCCATAGTAATAACAGTACCTAAAAGCTTTTTTAAAGAGATAACTGGCACCAAATGAAGTAGAAATACCAGTACTGTCATGGCAAATGGTGCAAGAAGTAAACACATTGTTCAAAGAAGTGGAAAAGCTGTATTATTAGAAAGAGCATATTTTGTCTCAGCAGAATCCTAGCATTCAGTCCTTGATTTGTAGGTTAAGAGCTATTTTAATGACAAATGCTAAGTGGAATACTTTGAAATTACTTTTGACCCCAGCCAAGGGTTTAATTTGAAATAATAATATATCTCAAAGGGAAAGGCAGAAAGTTGTGTCATCCTAAAAGATGGATAGTGCCATATATCATATCCTTAGTTAATTCACTGGTTTTACCCCTACGAAAACTAGATGGATCCTCTAATATCCAGTTATAGCTCACTTGCATCTGTTGCAGATTAACATGATATTATAAACATGGTATGTGGCCACTGATCAGGGCATTTTGTTATCAAATACTAGATATTATTCTTTCTATACAACTATATTTTTGTACTTATTTACCATTCCCACTTCCCTGCCTCCCAATACCCTTCCCAGACTCTGGTAACCATCATTCTACTTTCTATTTCAATGAGTTCAATTGTTTCAATGTTTAGCTCCCACAAATAAGTGAGAACACGTGAAGATGATCTTGCTGTGCCTGGCTTATTTCACTTAACATAATGACCTTCAGTTCCATGTATGTTGTTGCAAATGACAGGATCTCATTCTGTTTTATGGCTGAATAGTTCTCAGGAGAAGGAAACAGGAAACCCAGTGAGGCTCTGGAGAATGTTAGGCCTTGCTCCACACTGGGGCATTTGTGGGCCACTGATCCACCTGCAGGAACAGTAGCAGCAGCAAGAGCAGGGGTAAGGACTTTTAGCTCCCTATGCTCCACATGTTGGCATTAGGAGGCCACACTCTGCAACCTCACCTGCTACCCTTGACCACAACATGCATATCTATGGCAGTAGGTGGCCAGTGACACCACATTTATTTAATCCATTTGTTGTATTATCTATGTGTCTGTTTTTGTGCCAGTACCATTTGTTAATGGACACTTAAAGATTGCTTCCAAATCTTGGCTGTTGTGAATAGTCTGAATAAACATGGGAGTTCAGATATCTCTTCCATATACTAATTTCCTTTCTTTTGTGTATATACTTAGTAGTAATGAGATTGCTGGATCATATGGTAGTTCTATTTTTAGTATTTTGCAGAACCTCCAAATGTAGGTTAGGATAAACTAATTTGCATTCCCACTAACTGTACAAGTGTTCCCTTTTCTTCACATTCTCTCTAGCATTTGTTATTGCCCGTCTTTTGGATAAAGGACATTTTAACTGGGATGAGATGATATCTCATTGTAGTTTTGATTTGCATTTCTCTGATGATCAATGATGTTGAGCACTGTTTCATATGCCTGTTTGACATTTGTATGTCTTGTTTCGAGAAATGTCCATTCAGGTAGTTTGCCATTTTTTAATAACATTATTCAATTTTTTCTTATAGACTTGGTTGAGTTCCTTATATATTCTGGTTATTAATCCCTTGTCAGATGGATAGTTTGCAAATATTTTATCCCATTGTATGGGTTGGCTCTTGAAAGTGTTGATTGTTTCTTTGCCATGCAAAAACTCCTTAACTTGATGTGTTCTTATTCATTTTTGCTTTGAATGCCCGTGCTTGTGCAGTACTACTCAAGAAATCTTTGCACAGTCCAATGTTCTGGAGAGTTTGCCCCAAGTTTTACTTTAGTAGTTTTAGAGTTTGAGGTCTTAGATTTAAGTACTTAGTCCATTTTTGAATTAATTATTGCATATGGCAAGAGATAGGGGCCTAGTTTCATTCTTCTGCATATATTTACTTTCCTCAGCACTATTTATTGAAGAAAGAGCCTTTTCCCAAATGTACGTTGTTGGCACTTTTGTCAAAAATGACTTTACAGTAGATACATAGATTTGTTTCTGGGTATTTATTCTGTTCCATTTGTCTGTGTGTCTATTTTTATGCCAGTGCAATACTGTTTTGGTTATTATAGCTTTATAGCGTAATTTGAAGTCATGTAATATGACTGCAAGTTTTGTTTTGCTTACTTAGGATAGCCTTGGCTATTTTGGTATTTTGTAGGTCCATATAAATTTTAGGATTTTTTTTCATTTATGTAAAGAATGTCATTGGTATTTTGATAGGGATTGCATTGAATCTGTAGATTACTTTAGGTAGTATGAACATTTCTTCCAACCCATAAACATGGAATATCTTTTTTTTTTGTCCTGTTCAATTTCTTTCATCCGTGTTTTATAGTTTTCATTGTAAAGATTGTTCACATCTTTGGTTAATTCCTAGGTATTTATTTTATTTGTATCTATTGTAAATGAGATTACAATGGATTATATCCCTAGACTTGACAACAGTATCATGATTCATAAAATAAATAAGCTAGATCTTATAAAAATAAAAACATTTCTTCCACAAAAGAGCCTCTGCAAAAGATGAAAATGCAAGTCACAGAATAGAAGTGTAATTTGAAAACCACATACAGGACAAAGGACTAGTATTTAAACTGTTTAAAGAGCTCTCACATCTTAACATTAAATTAATAACAATCAAATCAGAAAATGGGCTGAAGACAAACACAGCATTTTGCAGAAGAGTGTATGTGTTTGGCTAACATGCACATAAAAAGTATTCAACAATATTAGCCATTTTTTCAAACTCAATTTTAAAACTTTGAAGTTATCCTTTATTTTTTTTCACCTCACAACTCACATCTCATTAGCTAGTGATCGGCTCTATTAAAAATATTTCTTTAACTGCTGCATCACCCCCTCCAATACCAAACCCATTCCCAAGACATCAACATCCCTGACCCTAACCAATCTCTTTACCTTTTATCTACATTTCTGTTAACACTCATTTACTGTTGTGACTTTACCTTCGTTATAAAGTCTATTCTCCAAAACAACTTGTGTGATGTTATGTTGTGCATATCATGTCACTGTCTTGATCTAGATCCTTCAGTGGCTCCTTGTAATGTTAGATTAATGCTTTGTGAAACCACACACAAACACACACAAACACAAATATTCCTTTAAAAAAACCTGCCAGGCTGGGCACAGTGGCTCACACCTGTAATCCCAGCACTTTGGGAGGCTGAGGTGGGAGGATCATGAGGTCAGGAGATTGAGACCACCTTGGCTAACACAGTAAAACCCCGTCTCTACCAGAAATACAAAAAAGTAGCCAGCCGTGGTGGCACGCACCTGTAGTCCCAGCTACCTGGGAGGCTGAGGCAGGAGAATCCCTTGAACCCGGGAGGTGGAGGTTGCAGTGAGCTGAGATTGTGCCATTGCACTCCAGTCTGGGCAACAGAGCGAGACTCCATCTCAAAAAAACAAACAAAAAGCAAAAAACCAACCAACAACAACAAAAACAAAACAAAACAAACAAGCAAACACCTGCCAAAGTTATTGCTAGAGTCTTCTTTGTCATAAGGATCTCTTCTCTATGCTAGTCACCATAGATGTGCTACTTCTATTTCTTCCTTGAAAATGCCTATATAAACCAAGGTCAGTAGGTACTTTAAAGACTTTAGCAAGGTCTTTATAACATTATATGTTATAAATGTGAACACACTATTTTTTTTCTCCTCTTGGTACAGTAAAGGTTGTTGATTCTCTCTACTAGTTACCTTCAATGTTTTCAGTTCTCAATTGGTGCCCTAGGCCAGTCCACTATGATTGGTGACTGGTTTACTTCAATAAACACACGCACACACACACACACACACACACACACACACACACATGCACACACACAAAGAAAATGCCAAACTTACTTTCACCTCAAAGTTTTTGTGCTTGCTGCCAATTATCATGAAGTGCTTTCCCCATAGATATGCACAGATTAATTTTTAAACATCACTTTCTCAAAGAACATACTATGTTTTTTATTAGAAACACATGGCCTTCTCCAGACATCCCTTACTGGCCCTTTATTTTGATTTGTTTTTCTCCATAGCACTGACTGTTACTTGAAATTGTACTGTTTACTTTTCCCTCTCTCTCTCTTTTTTTTTTTTTTTTTTTTGAGATAGGGCCCTGCTGTGTCACCAAGGCTGGAATACAGTGGTTCAACTACAGCTCACTGCAACCTTGAACTCCTCGACTAAAGCAATCCTCCCAATTCAGTCTCTCAAGTAGTTGGGCCCAAGTAGCTGGGACTACAAGCGTGGGCCACCATGCCCACCTAACAGTTTTAATTTTTTGTAGAGATATGGTGTCAGTATGTTGCCCAGGCTGCTCTCAAATTCCTGGCCTCAAGTGATCTTTGTATCTCAGCCTCCCAAAGTACTAGGAATACAGGCGTGAGCCACCATAACCGCCCCTATTTTTCCCCTTTTATTTTATTCTCTTAAGAATTTAAGCTACATGTGTCAAACCCATGTAACTCTAAAATAAAAAATGTGACTGATATAGCAGGTAATCAGCAAATA
Organism: Pan paniscus; assembly: GCF_029289425.2. Taxonomy (NCBI): domain Eukaryota; kingdom Metazoa; phylum Chordata; class Mammalia; order Primates; family Hominidae; genus Pan; species Pan paniscus. Next base: position 83,752,441 of record NC_073263.2, on the reverse strand, counting down.
TATCTGAATTAATACATAAATGAATAATCTAGTTTAATAAAAATGTTAATAAAATATTCAAATATATAGTACATATGATCAAAAAATAAACCACACACAAAAGACTAAAATGTAAAAACTATAAATTTTCAAAATATGAAACATCATGTGATAATACTGTATACCAATGTAAGCTGAATTTTTAAAAAGACAGTTTTATATTGGAAAATCTGTGTTGCAGCAAGTGACTATTCTCATTTGAAATGAAGTAATTAAATTATTAGTCTCTACATCATGACACAGACAATATCAAATTTAGGATGGGTTAATCTTTCTTCTGCAAAATATCGTTATAATTTTTTCAGAAAGAAATGGAAATAAAATTGGAAAATCTTTTATAGTGACATATGTACTACATTCTGAAGATACTGCTTTACTCTAAAAGAGCAATAACCTCTAAAAGAGCAGTCAACATTAGAGTCTCTACTTGATTAAGTTATTATAATCTGGATTCATTTTCTAAAACCCATCAGTTTTTCACACTTGCCAAACTGGTAATTGAAAGGAGATGGAGTAGAAATCAACCCACACAATTCTCACTTATTTTTTATGATGAGACTGATTAATGAGATTTCTCTGGAGAATCAGTATTGCTTTTGAATACTCCAAACTAATGTGAGAATTAGATCCATTGTTAAACATGTGTATGACAAATATAAAACCAAATTCTTTCTAAATAACTTTGGATCATTTCAGGGATTTATTTGATATAAGCTAAAGTTAAATTTGATCCAAATTCATGTTTTCATATGATTCTGTATCTTCTCTAGTCTGAATGAGAGACTGTAATTTTAACTGTCCAGAAATCATTAGCTTGATTGAACTGCACAGTACTCCATGATGTTTTTCCATTTCCATTTGTCTGGACACAGCGTAGCAACAAAATATTTCTTTATGCACCTGAGTTGAATACTAGGGGAAGGTTCAGAGGGTTCTCTTGTATTTCAACGATACACAATTTTTGTTCCTGGAGAGATTATCCACAGGTGTTTTAATTTTAAGGATAATTTTATTTTAATTTTTATTTTATTATTATTTTTTGAGATGGAGTCTCTCTCTGTTGTTCAGGCTGCAGTGCAGTGGTGCAATCTGGGCTCACTGCAATCTCCACCTCCTGAGTTCAAGTGATTCTCCTGCCTCAGCCTCCTGAGTAGGTGCGATTACAGGCATGCGCCATCATGCCCAGCTAATATTTGTATTTTTAGTAGAGACAGGGTTTTGCCATATTGGCCAGGCTGGTCTCGCACTCCTGATCTCAGGTGATCCTCCCACCTCAGCCTCCCAAAGTGCTGGGATTACAGGCATGAGCCACTGCAACCAGCCAAAAGATAATTTTATTCAATTCAAAAATCTGTTAAAGAAAATGTTTAAATATTTCAGTGTTGACCAAAATTTGATATAATTTTCTTAACTTACATTAAAATTAAATAATATTAATTCATACGTTTGAATGATATTTCTAAAGTTTTATCTTGCAATGTAAATGTGACATAAATATTAACACTGTTTAAAATTATTACTAAGGCTACACCTCAAATAGTTATAAAACTACCAAAATTATTTATTTAGTACATCTGCATTTATTTTTAATATTTACCTGGAGATATTTCTTTACTCCTAGCTGGCTTAATGAAAGTAAGTTAAAAAGAAAAATAAATTACCATCTCCTGCCTAGGCAAAGTTGCATAACATAATTTAATTGAGGTCTCATTATGGTAGAGGGCTTGGTGACTGCTCTCAGGTTATTTAAGTCTTGATCACTGTATGTAAGTCAGAACATCAACTTATAAGGTAAAAAGAACTTGTTATACAAGTAAAAATTTTCAATCTACCACTGATAATTATTCTGATTTATTTTTGCTTATGCAATTCAAGTAAGACATTGTCAGGCTGTCTACAAAAAATTTTGTTTCTTGGAACTACATGATTAGTTATCTATAGTGGAAAAGATCTGTGTTTTAAGGCTACTCACTAAAATCAAATTACATGCCATGATTGTTGTCTATTTTAATGACTTTATTTCTTGCCATAAGTACTAGCACTATTTAGCTAAACTTGACCCCTTTCAATCCCATTGAGAATATGGATATTATTTCCATTTTACTTCTTTATGTCATAATTCCCCATGTACTAAAAATAAGTGGTTTGTTTGTTTGAAGATTCCTGTGCCATTATAATCAATTAATTTCATGGTCATGAACTTTGGACCTTGTTCAGTAAAGTAAGATAGAGGTAAGGTAGCATTTTTTTTTTCATTTTTATTTCAAGTTTCAGGGTACATATGCAGGATGTGCAGGTTTGTTATGTAGGTAAATTTCCATGGTGGTTTGCTGCAGCTATTAGCCCATCAACTAGGTATTAAGCCCAGAATGAACTAGCTATTTTTCTTAATGTTCTCTCTCTCCTGTTCCCACCCCCATAAAAGGCCCCAGTGTGTGTCGTTTCCCTCCCTGTGTCCATGTGTACTCATTGCTCAGCTCCCACTTATAAGTGAGAACATGTGTTTGATTTTCTGTTCCTGCATCAGTTTGCTAAGGGCTTCCAGCTTCATCAGTGTCCCTGCAAAAGACATGATCTCATTCATTTTTATGGCTGCATAGTATTCCATGGTGTATATGTATAAGGTAGCATTTCTATCTCATGGTGTCTTTGAATTAATTCCTTTACATTGTGTCAGGATTTTCCTATTATTTTTATATTTTCCATCAGAAACCAGCACTTGATGCATGGTCTTACTAGACAAATCATTAAAGGATTAAAGCCAAAATTAGATGTCAAAATAGCACAATGCACTTCAAATGCAGTTCAAGATTATATTCTGATATTCTGTACTCTTAGTTTGGGAATCCCCTCAAAAACCATGCATATATATTTGCAAAAATATTAATTACTGCAGTTTTTCTCTTCATTACTTTTTTCCCTGGAATGTATTTGCCACATACTTAGTTACTAAGATGAAAAAAAGTAACCTGGAGCATGATGGAGAGTTTACAGCATTCCGTTCAAAGGTACCTCAGGTTTCTCAAGAACGAAAATCACAGCAGAAAACATCCTGTTGTGATTTATATGTTTTCAAATATTTCAAATCTTTCCAAATATCATTATTCCAGTGTTGAAATTTCACCTTTATTGTTGAATATCTTTTTGGTTTTTTAGTTTGTGTGTTTGTTTTTCGAGACAGGGTGTTGCTCTATTGCTCAGGATGGATTGCAGTGACATGATCATAGCTCTCTGCAGCCTCAAACTTCCAGGCTCGATACATCCTCCCACCTCAGCCTCTCAAGTAGTGGGTCTACAGGACTGTGCCACACATGCAGCTAATTTCATTTTTAATTTTCTGTAGAGATGAGGTCTGACTATGTTGCCCATGCTGGTCTCAAATTCCTGGGCTCAAGCAATCCTCCCGCCTAGGCCTCCCAAAGTGACAGAATCACAGATATGAGCCACCAGTCCCAGCCTACTGTTGAATGTTTTAACTTTCACATATAAATCTAGAAACAATGATAATCCAAATAGTGTGGCAATTATGAAACAATTATTTTCCCATTTTGCTTTCCAACCTCATATCCGAATGTTTTCTCCGCCCCCCGCTTTTTTTTTGTTTTCAAAAAAGTGACACATATAGGCCCAGTTTTCAGTATATGCTTCAGTAAAAAATTCTGCAATGTAAATGTGTTTATAAATATTTGTGAGGTACACAAAGCTAGAAATATCAATATGCCAAAATAAATAAATATTTGGACCTTAATCTCTACAGCTATGTTTAAAGTCATTTTCATACTGTGAAAGGAATTGTCTTGCAGAAAAATTTTATTTTACTTCATTTGATAATGTGGAAAGATTCTTTAATATTTTACCTCAATTTCTGTTCTTCTCTCGTTAAGTTCTTCTTTTATGGCATGGAATGCAACTGTCTCAAAAAACTGAAGGGAAATGTAACACATTCATAGGTAGCTACAGCAGTTGCTTGAATTGAAGCAATTGATAAATGGCTATAATAGTTCAAAAAAATAAGATTGGTCTATAAAATATTGTAATCAGACTGTGATCATTAAAAGCTTGACAAACCTGTAGGCTGAATCATAGTTAATGTACTCATCTCTATGTAAATGTATTATCTATACATCATGAATTAACCTAAACATAGATTACTGAGGCATGTGGATTGGCATATGATTCAGACAGTCAAAGGCAAATAAGGACCAGTGTCCTGAAAGAGGACTAGAGACAGATTCATGAAGTGGAACATTTGAACTTGAACTTTACACCAGTGATTTAAAACAGTGTTTTGCTTAGAATTTGGATTACCTATGCTTTGACATATTCATCCATCTTAATCAACTGTTTAGTAAATTGAATATCTATTTCTCAGTGCAGGTTTAAATCTTATTATCTAAATCCATTTGTTAAAATAGCCTTTCTAGTGCCATTAAAGAAAGGCACCTGAATAAATTGAACCTGAATGTCAGTAATTGTCCACATATTGATGAAATATATTATCCATATTAGGTAAACATTTTCTTTACACAATTTTATCTGGTAAAATAATATCACAGTCAGAAACCATTAATTTTTTTTCTTTAACTTACTTGAATCATGAAAAATGGTTATTTGCATTACAATTTTAACCTTTCAAAATATACAGGTTATAAATGTCAACTTCATATAGATAATTATTTCTCCTGGGGATGTGAGTGAATGATTGTTTCCATTTTTGATGTCTTGATATTTCAGTTTTGAGGCATGTGTGACTGATAATCACCTTCAATATAGGGGACAGTGATTTATTGTATGCAATAATGATATGATCTAAAACCCAAGTGAAACGCTTGAGACATGGTAGCAGTTAGGAAAAACATTTATGGAGTACAGAGGGCAACATATAAATTCTGTTAGGAAAGACTCTCTTTAGGAAGAGCAGAGGTTCTTCTTACCAGAATAGCAGGCCGATTTATGGTTGAATTGTATCAAAATGTGAGACCTGGGACAGGAGAAAGTGTATCAAAATGTGATACCTGGGACAGGAGACACAAGTATTACAGTGGTGATGAATTAGAAAACATGTACTATTTGGAATTTAGATGCTAAATGTTTTCTTTATAATATTCTTGCTTGGTGTTAAAATCAGCTCACAAATATGTAATCGATATTAAGTTTCGTTACATATTCTATCAGGTTTAACAAGCACTACTATATGTGTTTTGTCAAGAGCCACATCAACAATTTTTAATCAATGCATAACAACTTGACATTTTCTAAAGCTCTCAGAGTTCCTATCCAATTTTGTAATGTATTTTTATTCAAAATCTCTAGTATCTCTTTAGATTGTTAAATACAAGAGTTTTACTTTATATATGCACAGTTTAAACATAACTAAGTTAAAATGCACATGTTGCATCAACACAAAAGTACAAATTGTAAATTCAGTGTTGATTATGATATGTGTTTAATAGTTAATTACATCTGAAATTAGAGCCTTCACTATCTCTGTCCTCACTGAAGGACAGATTGATAATGTTTCCATTAAATATATAAATGCATATGTGTATATGATACTAACAGCAATATTATAACAGGTAACATAGATGCTCACCCAAGAATTTTACTTAAAATAATCTATTTAGTCCTGTGATGTTGGTAATTATTTCCACTTTAAGGATAAGACACCTAAGGTACTGACAGCTTGTATAATGTACTTGTATTTGGTTGAATTGTGTCCACCAAAAAGATACGTTGAAGCCCTCACACCCACTACCTCAGAATGTAGACTTATTTGGAAATAGAGTCATTGCAGATGCAATTCACTCAGTTATAATGAGGTCACCTTGAAGTAGGTGGGCCTTAATTCAATATGATTGATATCCTTACATGAAGAGGGGGATTTGAACAGAGCTACATGGGGAGAATGCAATTTGATGCAGAGATAGAAATTGGATTGATGCTGCTGCAAGCCAAGAAATGGCAAAGATTCATGGCCATACCAGAAGCTAGGAAGAGCTGGGGAAAGATTCTACTCAGAATCTCAGAGCAAATATTTCCTTATGGACACCTTGGTTTCAGAATTCTAACCTCCAGAACAATGAGAAAATAAATTTCTATTTTTTAAAGCAATTCCGTTTATGGTACTTTGTTATAGTAGCCCTAGGAAGCAAATAGTGTCCCATTTCACAGAGCTAGTGTGTGTCAAGAACTGTGAAGGGTCTGATACTTTAGCCTGCTTGCAAGCTAATAAGTTAGTCTAACAGTTTTATAATGTCAGTAAAAGACATTACACTTCTGGGTCAGAGACAAAGAAGTTTACTTATGGCAGAGCATGCCATGTAAAACTCAGTGGGTGTTTTAAAATTCCTCTTGCCTGTGAGTCCAGTGGGCGAAACATGTATGGGCCAACATAGATGCTGCACATGCATGGTTTGTATAACAGGAGATGAATCCTATGCTTAGGCAACCCAAATATTATACGGAGTAAGTATCTTTGCCCTTTGCTCCTGCAGGAGACAATATCTCTAATGTTTCAAGGCAGTTTGCATATCTGCCCTTTATTTTGAAAGAAGACAAGAACTGTGGTTTTAACCTAGAGTATCTGGTTCTTGAATATATGCTTTAGTTATTATGCTTACTATATATTCACATGTTTTACTTATATGAGAAAATACAAGCAGTAAGAAATCTCTCTCCATCTCTATCTCCCAATCACATGCACAGACACATGTATGTCTATATATACACATATGATATATACATATACATTATATATGAATGTTTTTACATACACATACATGTATAATATATACATTATATAACTGTATGTCTGTATGTGTATGCTCATGTGTGTATTTACAGGTATTTATCAGCTTTGAACATACATAAAATAAGAGATGACAGTGTAAATTTCTCTGCAACATCTTTAAATGGCTCTTTTGGGGTCTCTCTCTCTCTCTCTTTCTCTCTTCCATACTCCATGAGTGTATGTAGTCAAAAATGTTACTTGAATGATTATTTGTATTTAATGTTAAGTTGTCACACAAAACAGAAAAGCTGTTAAAGAAAAATATTGTCTCCATTTTTCCTTTTCTGTCCCCTCTGCTTACCCTTATGCTGAGACCTAAGAGTGGTGGCATAGCAGACAATGACTATATATCAAATTAATTAATCCATTATAAATATACTTTGCAGTACAACTGCTAATACAGAACAAGAAATTATCAGGATTTTTATTTAAGGTAGAGTTAATTTGTGCTGACTAGATGTAAAGCCTTAAGGAATTCATTGTGAAGGTGAAGGAAAAGACATATGATTTGCTTATTTTAAAAATCAGGTTGTTTTATTATTCTTGAGTTATTTGAGTTGATTGATTATTAACCCCTTATCAGATGTATAGCTTCCAGATTTTTGCTCATTTTACAGATCGTCTCTTCACTCTGTTAGTTGTTTCTTCTTCTGTGCAGAAGCTTTTTGGTTTGATGTAATCCCATTTGTCTATTTTTTGCTTACGCTTTTGAGGTCTTATCCAGAAAATCCTTGCTCAAACAAATGTCATGGAGCCTTTCTCCTATCTTTTTTTCTTGTAGTTTTATAGTTTCTGGTCTTATATTTAAGTCTTTGATTCATTTTGAGTTGAGTTTTAGATATGATAAGTATGGTAAGTATAAGGGACTTATTTCATTATTCTGAATGTGAATGTCTATTTTTCTCTAAAACCACTTTGAAGAAGGTGTTCTTTCCTCAGTGTGTGTTCTTAACATACTTGTTGAAATTCAGATGGCTGTGAAAAGACCTTAATAGATATTTTTTCAAAAGAAGACATACAAATACATACAAATGGTCAACAGGTATATGAAAACATGCTCAGTGTCACTAACATCAGGAAAATGCAAATCAAAACCACAGTGGGATATCACCTCATTCCAGTTAGAATGGCTATTATCAGAAAGACAAAAGATAGCAAGTGCAGATGAGAAGGATGTAGGGATAAGGTAACACACAGTGCTCGTAGGAATGTACATTTGTGCAGGTACTATTGAAAACAATATGGAAGTTCCTCAAAAAATTAGAAATAGAACTAACATGTGATACATATCATATCCCGCCTCTGGGTATATATCCAAAGGAAATAAAACCAGTATTTCAAAGAGATATCTGCACTCCCATGTTTATTGCAGAACTTTTTGCAGTATCCAAGATATGGAATCAACCTAAATATTTATCAGCTAAAATGTAGGATACATAGAAAATGAAATACTATATAGCCATTTAGAAAGAAGAATAATCTGTCTTTTGCAACAACATGGATGAACCTTGAGGACATTATGTTAGATGAAATAAACCAGGCCAATAAAACAAAACAAAAAGACAAATGTCATATGATCTCATTCACATGTGGAATCTATAAAAGTCGATCGCCTAAAAATAGAAAGCAGAATAGTGGTTGCCAGGAGCAGATGAAGAGAGATTGGCCAATGAAAAACATAATTTCATTTAGGAGAAATAAATTCAAGAGAGCTATTGCTCAGTAGGGTGACTATAGTTAATGGATATATATTGTATTCTTTAAAAATGCAGAGTGGATGCTGAGTGCTCTCACTACAAAAATGTTAACTGTGGGTAATGCATTTATTATTTAGTTAGAGGTAACCATTCCACAATGTGCATGTACCTGGAAACATAATGTTTTACATAATAAGCATATGAAATGTTATTTGTCAAATTTTTAAAAAAGAAAAAGGTGAAGAAAAACCATGCTCAGTATGCTATTAATATAAATTTTATGCTAATGCCTTCACTTACATTATCACTTATATTTTGAAAATTATTTCTTGTTCTCTGTGAAAGCCATTATAACCAAAAATGTTCAGATGACAAAACAGGAGTTTAGAGATATTAAATAACTTGTAATAACTAATAACTTATATAACTTAGTTAAATATAAATGAAACTAATAACGTCTATAACTTATTAGTTATAGATGTTATTAGTTATTAACTTGTAGTGAACAACTAACTTGTAATAACTAAAGTTACAGCACTTGAGGCAGTGCAGCAACAATTTAACAAAAGACAATGTAAACTAAAATATAGTATTAATATTTAAGAATATAATGTTTGATGTAGGAGACAGGAAGTATAAATTTGAAAGGGAATATTTTTTCCATACTTAATAAATAATGAAAAATTATATATTCATCAACTTCTGTCAATTAAATAATTTTGAATTTACATAATAAAAAACATAATAACATTTAGTAAGAGAAAGACAAATAATATTAAATATTTAGCAGACTTATGTAGCTGGGATAGTTTATACTCAGTAGTGGTAAAGATAAAATAAAAACGACTAGTTTCTATAATTTGAATAACTTTATTAAAAATGTGTATAAGTCTCCAAATCTCATTAACAAATAAAGAAGAAAAATAGATTGAGAAACATATTTGAGCCATAGTTTATACATAGACATAATTTTGCCGTAAGTGGCAAACATTAATCTTTTCACTTAATAATTTAATGAATTTGTGACATGACAGTATTAAAACTTTAATACAGTAATATAAGTAGGTAAAATAAAAAATAACAAAAGATGTTGTCTACTAGGTAGATAAAAAGCTCTTAAAAATGTATGTTTGTCATGTTATGAATAATATATATAGATTTTTAAACTAGAATATTAATTGCCAAATTTGAGGCAATATCAAGTTTGTCCTTGTTTTACAAAATAATTATCAAAAATATTTGGACACATTTTTCAAGATATTAATATAAATACATTTTCTAAAAAAGATAAAAAATAAAAGGCTCTTCGAAGTTAGATTCATCCCATACTGTGACAATTCCCTATTTGACAATGGCATTCTAAGTAAGTGTAATCCTTGATTTGATAAGGACTGACTGATTTTGAGCAAAGGCAGAATAAGCTATAATTTCTATCACTCTATTTGTCTGTCTGTCTCTCTCAGGCCCACTGTCTTGTTTTTAGCTACTATCTTTTTTATTTTTTTGAGACAGAGTCTTGCTTTATTGTTCAGGCTGGAGAGTAGTGGTGTGACCTCGGCTCACTGCAACCTCTGTCTCCCAGGTGCAAGAAATTCTCCTGACTCAGCCTCCTGAGTAGCTGGGATTACAGATGCCGCCACCACACCCAGCTAATTTTTGTACTTTTAGTAGAGGTGGGATTTTACCATGTTGACCAGTGTCTCGAACTCCTGACCTCAAGTGATCCACCCAACTCAGCCTCCTGAAGTGCTGGGATTACAGGCATTAGCCACCACACCTGGTCTATTTTTAGCAATTAGCTTTTTAATGCCATGCGGAAGATACCTTTAAATCACTTAAAAATTATATTAGTGTCTTAGACTCTGAGCTTATTTATCTAAAGTTTTCACAACTTTTACTGAACAGAACAAAGCTGGAATGCCAGACCTGTCTGACTTCCAAGCTTGCATTCTTGGGAAGTGTAATAATGTCTGCCTAACAGATAAATTGTATATGTCAATGATGAAACAGAGAGATAATTTAAATATTAGATGTAGGAAGATAAACCACAGCAAAATCTCATAAATTTTGCGGAACATCTAGGGAGATGTGGATCATTTTTTTGTGCAATTTCATAAATGTAACTATAGACTGCATACTTGATATCTACTCTCATTTTTCTGTCTGTCTTTCATAATTAACTCTTGAACATGTTTGACCATGATCAAGCGATCACAGTTGCCAACCACTTACCCACTTACTGGGCTTGAACAAATACAGTCAGGCTTCTATCCTTAGAGGCAATCGGCTTTGGATTTCAACAAGCTTAGAAAAGCACTAAGGTCTTGCTGTTTTGTCTTATGATGTTGCACATATGAATGCTTCTATTACATTGACTTGTATTGTTTTTAACAAAGCATTAGTGGGCTCAAAACCTTATATTTTCTAATTATAAAAATCCAGATTAATCCAGAAAACATAAACCACACGTAACTGAGCTAGGTTTCTAACCTTAAGAATAAATTGTTTCTACCATAATTTTTAAAACTTAAAAATTATTAAGGCAGGCCGGGCGCGGTGGCTCATGCCTGTAATCCTAGCATTTTGGGGGGCCAAGGCGGGTGGATCACCTGAGGTCAGGAGTTTGAGACCAGCCTGGCCAACATAGTGAAACCCCACCCCTACTAAAAATACAAAAATTAGCCAGGCGTGGTGGTGGGCACCTGTAATCTCAGCTACTCAGGAGGCTGAGGCAAGAGAATCGCTTGAATCCAGGGGGCAGATGTTGCAGTGAGCTGAGATGGCACCACTGCACTCCAGCCTGGGGAACAGAGTGAGACTCTGTCTCAAAAAATAAAAAGTATAAAGGCAAAAGAAATATCATATAGGTTCATGTACCTTCCTAATACTTAATTTTCTACATTTTAAACTACTTGATCAAGTGTGACACTGCTCATCTACTATGCTTAGTAAATCCCGTAGGTTATTTAGAAATGCATACGTCAAAGCCTTTCCCTTCCTCTGTAATGGTAACATTTGTAGTTCTATTAAACTAAAAGCATAATACAAATAATCATTTTAAATGTACTAAGGTGTAAAACATTCCCAGTTAACAGTTTATTCTGAGAATAAGCCATTATGGAGAAATACATTTCCTGTTGAAAAGATCTGATTTTGCCACCTGCCCAGGCCACCTGCTTTTCCTGCATTCCACAGTATACCTGCTAGTCTGACTCTCTTCTCCCTGTTTAACACGAATCTTTTTCTTTTTGATTTAAAGATGCCTGCAGATCGTGAGGTCAGAGCATTCTCCCTATTGCAATGATCTTTTGTTAAAACATACTTTTATATTTATTTTATTTTTACTTGATGAATAATAATTGCATATATTTATACTGTGATGCTTGATTTATGCCTGCATTGTGGGATGATTAAATCGAGCCAATTAACATACGCATCTATATATTGCAATGGTCTTTTTGAAAAAGTCTCTTCATATTAAGTCCAGATTTGTTTATATTTGACAAGAATTTGGACTTTTCACAAATGTCAAGCATTTTTCCAAGCATTATCCTCTTTCACTTTACTGAGAACTATAAAACACAGGTCTTTATAAATAGTAGAAAAAATATTTTTATAGATGATTGTATTTATAGATGTATATGTGTGTATGTTTGTGTTTCAATAGCAATAGAGATAGAGATACAGATACAGAGATAAGCATAGAGTTTTTGAAAATATCTAACTAAAAGTTGAAGTCAATATCCCTTATTTTATTCATCTATTTACCTTGCAAAGCATCAGTGAGTTTCCTAAGCTCCATAGCAGTGTAGGAAATAGAAAAACACTAGTTTAGTAAGAAATACATTACTTGAAAACAACTTGACATTTTCCAAAGCTCTCAATACTCTTAGATTCATTTTAATTCAAGATTCCTGTACTTTCTCAGAGTGGATAATGTGATAGTCATATAATAGTAATTTAAAGATGTAGAAACACATTTTTTATGTCAGTCATGTATATAACTATTAGAATATTACAGTAAATGACAATTTCTGGGAAGAAACAAAACTTGCTCAAATAAAAATATACGGTAAAATAATCCTTATCCATCAAAGTTTTCTAAATATAAACATATTCAAATGCATAGTTAGATAACAAGTGCAAATTTAAGACTGAAAAGTATTTAAGTTTAAAGCATTACTTTTCTATGAAAATAGCTTGATATATTTGTGTTTATTATAATACATTATATCATTCACAAAATTGTCTTATTAAGAGCATACTTATTGAGATGTAATTCACATGCCATAAAAGTCATTATTTTCAGTTTACTCTTCAGTTGTTTTTAGTATCTTCATAGAGTTGTACAGTCATTACCACTTCCTAATTTTAGAATGTCTTCCTAGCCCCATATAGAAATTCTATACCTTCAGTAATCACTTCCTTGCCCCCATCCCTTACAACCACTTTCAGTTATTATGGATTTGCCTATTAGTTGCATTTATGTAAATTTCATTTAGTATTTGGTTTTTGCTATAACTGACTACTTTCAATTATTATAGTTTTCAAAATTTGTGTTGTAGTAATTGATTTTTGTACATTCATCTTGTACACTGCAAAATTTTTAACTCATTTATTACTTGTAATAATATATTTTAATAGATTTTATAATATTTTCTCTATCCAAAACATGTCATCTACAAGTAGAGACTGATTTACTTCTTTATTTTTCATCTGCATGCCTTTATCTCTTTCTCTTCCCTAACTGTCCTTACTGCCAGTACAATGTTTATTAGAAATGGTGGAAGCCAACCTTCTTGCCTTGTTTCTAGTTTTATGGGGAAAGCTTTATGTCTTTCACCATGGGGAAAGCTTTACGTCTTTCATCATTAAGTACATTAGTTAATAGATTTTTCAAACATGCTCTTTCTTGGGTTGAAAAATTTCTCTTCCATTTCTAGCTTGTTATTGTTCTTATGATTAAAAAAATAAGATGTGCTTTGTCAAGTGTTGTTCTTGGTCTATTGTGACAATCATGTGTGTTATTTAATTATATATATGCATTATGTGACATCAATTAATTTTCATTGGTTGAACCAACCTTGCATTCAAAAGATAAATCCCAATTAATCATAATATATATTTTTATATTTTTACTGCTTAAGTTCGTTGATATTGTGTTGAGGATTTTTTGTCTCCATATTCATTAAGGATTTCAATCTGTAGTTTTTCTTCCTGTGATATCTTAGTTTAGGTTTGTACCAGGGTAACGTGTCCTCATAAGGTGAGAAGTGTTCCCTCCATTTCCATCTTTTGAAAATTTTTGTAAAGAATGATGCTAATATTTCTTTAAATATTTGGTAGGATTCACAAGTGAATCCATCTGGACCTGAACTTTTCTTTCTGAGAATTTATTATCATTACTACTATTTCAACATCTTTACTTGTAATAAATTTATTGTGGTTTTCTATTTCTTCTTTTTTATTTTTTGATACATAATATCTGTATGTATGTATGGGGTACATGCAATATTTTGTTGCATTCAGAATGTGTAATTATCAAGTCAGATTATTTAGAGTACACATTACCTCGAGTATTTATCATTTCTGTATGTTGGGAACATTTCAAGTCCTCTCTTCTAGGTATTCTGAAATATTCAATGCATTGTTGTTAAATATAATTACCCTACTTTGCTATCAAACATTGGAACTTATTCCTCCTATATGTTTGTACCCATTAACCAGCCTCTCTTTATCCCTCATCCCCATTCCCACACCCTTCTCTGTCTCTGCTATCCATCATTCTACTCTATACCTCCATGAGATTAACTTTTAAAACTTCCAACCATGAATAAAAAGATAAAACATTTGTCTTAATTCAATGAACATAATGGCCTCAATTTTGATTCATATTGCAGAAAAATACATGATTACATTCTTTTATGGCTGAATAGTTTTCCTTACATGTACATACTGCATCTTCTCTATCCATCTGTCCATTGGCTGACACTTGGGTTGATTCCAAATCATTTCTGCTGTGAATAGTGCTGCACTAAACATAGAAATCAAGTCTCTTTTGATATACTAATTCCTTTTACTTTGAGTAAATATCCAGTAGTAGGATGGCTGAATCATAATAGTTGTAGTTTTAGTTTTTTTACAAATCTCCATACTATTCTCCATAGTGGCTGTAATAATTCACATTCTCACCAACAGTATAAGAGTGTAAAAAATCCCTTTTCTCTGTATCTTGCCAGTATCTGTTACTTTTTGTCTTTCAATAATAGTCATTCTAACTGGAGTACAAAGATATCTCATTGTGGTTTTGATTTATTTGCATTTTGCTGATGATTAGTAATGTTGAACATTTTTTTCATATGTTGGACATTTGTGTGTATCCTTTTGAGAAATGACTATTCATGTATTTTTCCCACTTTATAATGGTATTATGTATTTTATTCTGCTGAGTTGTTTGAGTTCCTTGTATATTATAGATATTTGCCTTTGTCAGATCAATAGTTTGCAAATAGTTTATCCTATTCAATAGGTTGTCTCCTCACTGTTGATTGTTTCCTTTGCTGTGCAGCTTTTTAGTTTAATAAAGTCCCATTTGTCTACTTTTGTTTGTGTTGCTTGTGCTTGAGAGGTCTTAAAATCTTTGCTAAGACCAATGTTCTGAAGTGTTTTCCTTAGGTTTTCTTCTAATAGTTTTATAGTTTCAGGTTTTATATTGAAGTATTTAATTTATCCTGAGATGATTTTTTGTATATAGTGAGAAGGTATATAGGGGTTTGTTTTCTGTATAGGGATTTGGTTTTATTCTTCTGCCTATTCATATTCAATTTTTTCAGCAGCATTTATTGAAGAAGTTTATCAATGTGTGTTCTTGGAACTGTTGTCAAAAATAGGTTGGCTGTAAATACGTAGATTTACTTCTGGTTTCTTCATTTTATTTTTTAGGTCGATGTGACTGTTTCTATAGTAATGTTATGATGTTATGATTACTATAGAGTTTTAATATAGTTTAAGTCAGATAATGTGATGCCTCTAGCTTTGCTCTTTTTCCTCAGTATTTCTTTGGCTATTGAAGCTCACTATTTTGAATAGAAGTGGTGTAAGTTGGCATCTTTGTCTTGACACAGTTCCTAGATGAAAAGCTTTCAGCTTTTCTCCATTCGGTATGGTGTCAGTTGTTGGTTTATCATAAGTGGTCTTTATTATGTTAAAGTGTGTTCCTTCTATGCCTAGCTATTGACAATCTTTTTCTCATGAAGGGATGTTGAATTTTATTTTATTTTATTATTTGTTTCCTTCAAACTTTTATTTTAAGTTCAGAGAGTACATTTGCCGGTTTGTTGCATGAGTAAATTGTGTCTTGCTTGAGTTTGATGTCCAAATGATTTCATCATCCAGGTAGTAAGTATAGTATCCGATGGGTAGTTTTTCAATCCTCATCTTTCTCCATCACTGCACCCTCAAGTAGGCCTCAGTGTCTATTGTTCCTCTCTTTGTGTCCATGTGAATTCAAAGTTTAGCACCCACATATAAGTGAGAACATTCCGTATTTGGTGGTGTGTTCCACTATTAATGCACTTAGGATAATGGCCTCCAGCTGTACCCTGTTGCTTCATAGGGCCTGATTTCATTATTTTTTATGGTTGCATAGTATTCCATGGTGTATATGTACCACATTTACTTTATCTAGTCCACCATTGATGGGGATGTAGGTTCATGACATGTCTTTACTATTGTGAAAAGTGCTGCAGTGAACATACACATGCATGTGTCTTTATGGTAGAATTATTTATTTCTTTTGAGTATATACCTAGTAATGGGATAGCAGGGATGAATGGTAGTTCTGTTTTAAGGTATCTGACAAATCTTCAAACTGCTTCCTATGGTAGATGAACTAATTTACATTCCCACCAACAGTGTATAAGCATTCCCTTTTCTCTGCAACTTCACCAACATCTGTAATTTTTTTTACTCTTTAATCATAGCCATTCTGACTGGTTTAAGATGGTATCTCATTGTGGTTTCAATTTGCATTTCTCTGATGATTAGTGATGTGGAGCGTCTTTTCATATGTTTGTTGGCTACTTGTATGTCTTCCTTTAAGAAGTGTCTGTTCATGTCCCTTTTCCGTTTTTTAATGGGGTTATTTGGTTTTTGCTTGTGGATATGTTTAAGTTTCTTGTAGATTCTGGATATTAGACCTTTGTTGGGTAGTTTGCATTTTCTCCCATTCTGTAGGTTGTCAGTTTACTCTGTGATAATTTATTCAGCTATGCAGAAACCCTTTAGTTCAATTAGTTCTCGCTTGTCAGTTTTTGCTTCTGTTCCATTTGCTTTTGGTATCTTTGTTATGAAATCTTTACCAATGCCCCTGTCCAGAATGGAATTACCTAGGTTTTCTTCCAGGGTTTTTTATAGTTTTAAGTTTAAGTGTTTAATCCATCTTGAGTTGATTTTGTATATGGTGAAAGGGAGGAGTCTGGTTTCAATCTTCCGCATATGGCTAGCCAGTTATCCCATCACCATTTATTGAATAGTGTTAAATCAAGGTTAATCCAAAGCTGCCTCCTTAAATATTTTAAGTTCAGCTTAAAAGTTTCTCTGTACATAATAAAGTATAATCTAAATAGAGGTATAAATAGAATGTAACTTACTCTTGTGCCAGTCACCAAGTTTTGCCCAATCAAAGGGGGCCAACTGTTCAAACCATGTTCAAATAAGTTAGATGCTGATTTTTTTGTAACCAATCTAGCTGTTTCTGTATCTCATGTCTGTTTTCTGTATGTCACTTTTCTTTTTCTGTCTATAAATCTTATTCAACCATGTGGCTGCCCTGGAGTCTCTCTCAGCCTACTCTGGCTCAAGAGTTTGCCCTATTCACGTTAACATTCTTTGCTCAATTAAACTATGTTAAATTTAATTTGGCTAAGGATTTTCTTTTAACAATAGTGAGTCCTTTACTGATTGCTTGTTTTTGTTAACATTGTCGAAGATCAGATGACTGTAGGTTTCTGACTTTATTTCTGAATTCTCTAACCTGTTCCTTTGGTCTATAAGTCTGTTTTGTTTGTTTGTTTTGTTTTGTTTTGGTTGTTGCTTTTTGTTTGTTTGTTTTTACCAGCAAAATACTATTTGGTTACTGTAGTCTTATATAGTTTGAAGTCAGGTAGTGTGATGTCTCTGGCTTGTTTGTTTGTTTTGCTTAGAATTGCTTTGGTTATTTCGGCTTCTTTTTGGTTCCATATGAATTTTAGAATAGTTTTTTTTTCTAATTCTGTGAAAAATGACATTGGTAGTTTGATAGAAATAGCATTGAATCTGTACATTGCTTTAGACATATGGCCGGTTTAGCAATATTGTTTCTTCCTATCCATGAGCGTGGAATGCTTTTTCATTTGTTTGTGGTGTCATCTCTGATTTCTTTCAACAGTGTTTTGTAAATTGCATTGTAGAAATCTTTCACCTCTCTTGTTAGCTGTATTTGTAGGTATTTTATTTCTGTTGTGGCTGTTGTGAATGAGATTGCATTCTTGATGTGGTTCTCAGCTTGCCGTTATTGTATAGAAATGCTACTGATTTCTTACACTGATTTTGTACTCCGAAACTTTACTAAAGTTGTTTACATTTTCTAGGAGCAGAAACAATGGTCTTATGTATATAGAATCATATCATCTGTGAAGAGAGATAGTCTAACTTCCTCTCTTCCTATTTAGATGCACTTCATTTCTTTCTCTTGCCTGATTGCTTTGGTCAGGACTTCCAGTACTGCGCTGAATAGGAGTGGTGAGAGTGGGCATCCTTGTCTTCTGGTTCTCGAGGGGAATGCTTCCAGCTTTTGCCTATTCAGTATGAGGTTGGCTGTGGGTTTCTCATAGATAGCTCTTATTTTTTTGAGGTATGTTCCTTCAGTGCCTAGTTTGGTGAGGGTTTTTAATGGGAAGGGATTTTGAATTTTATCAAAAGTCATTTCTGCATCTATTGAGGTGATCATTGGGTTTTGTTTTTAGCTCTGTTTATGTGATGAATCACATTTATTTATTTGCATATGTTGTAACAATCTTGCACCCCAGGGATAAAGCCTGCTTGATCATGTTGCATTCACTTTTTGATGTGCTGCTGGATTTGATTTGCTAGTGTTGAGGATTTTTGCGTCTATATTTATCAGTGATATTGGCCTGAAGTTTTCTTTTTGCATTGCCCTCCTCCTCAATTATTTTGTCATAGTTTCAATGGATTGGTGCCAACTCTTCTTTATATGTCTGGTAGAATTCACCTGTGAATCAGTCTGATACAGGGCTTTAAATTTTATCAAGTGATTTTTCTGCATCTATTGAGATAATCCTAGGATTATGGTCCTTCATTCTGTGGATTTGATATATCACATTTACTGATTTGTGCATCCCTCCATCCTTGCACCCCTGGTATAAATCTCACTTTCTCATGTTGAATTATCTTTTTGATATGCTGTTGGATTCAGTTTGCTAGTATGTTTTTGAGGATATTTGCATCTATGTTCATTAAGGATATTGGCATGTAGTTGTCTTTTTTTGTTGTTGCATCCTTGTCCAATTTGGTATCAGGGTAATGCTTGCCTTGTAATATGAGTTAGGAAGAATTCCCCCCTTTTCAATGTTTTGGAATAATTTAAGGAGACTTGGTGTTTGTTCTCTGCACATTTGTTAAATTTTGGCAGGGAAGCCCTAAGGTCTTGGAATTCTCTTTTGTTGGGAGAATTTTTGTTACTGATTCAATTTCATTACTTGCTAATGGTTGTTAAGGTTTTCTGTTTCTTCCTGATTCAAACTTGGTAATTTGTATGTGTCTAGGAATTTATCCATGTCCTCTAGATTTTCCAGTTGGTTATTGTATAATTATTCACAATAGTATCTAGTGATCTTTAACATTTCTGTGGTATCAGATGTAATGTCTTCTATTTCATTTCTAATTTTATTTGTTTTTTCTTTTGTCTTTTTTTTTGGTTAGCTTTGTTTATCTTTTTAAAAACAACTTTTTGTCTCATTGGTGCTTTGCATTGACTTTATAATCTCAATTTCATTGAGTTATGCTCTGATCTTTTTTTCCTGTTTTAATTTTTTTTTAATTTTTATAGATTTAGGGTGTACAAGTGCCATTTTGTATCACAGATATATTGCATAGTGGTGAAGTATGGTTTTTTGTCTAACCATCACATGAATAGTGTACTTTATACTCATTATTTTTTTTTCATCTCACAGACCCCTCAACCCTCCCACCTTTCCAAATCTCCATCGTCTATTATTCCACCTTCAATGTACAGGTGTACACATTATATAACTCTCACTGATGCGTGACAATATGTGGCATTTGACTTTGTTTCTGAGTTGTTTCACTTAAGAAAATGGCCTTCAGTTACATCCACGCTGCTGCAAACGACATGATTCCATTCATTTTTATGGCTGAATAGTATCTCATTGTGTGTGTGCGCGCGCACGTGTTTGCGCACATGCACACAGACATGCACATATAAACACAACATTTTAATTGAATCTTCTGTTGATGGATACTTAGCTGAATTCCACATCTTTGCTCTTGTGAACAGTGCTGTTGTGAATACACAGACACATGTGTCTTTTTGATAAAATGATTTTTTTTCTTTGAGTAGTATATCTGACGGGTATTGCTAAATCCAATGTTGTATCGATTTTTTATTCTTTAAGAAATCTGCATACTATTTTTCATAAAGATGGTACTAATTTACATTCCCACCAACAATGTATAAGCATTTCCATTTTTTCACATCCTCATAACTGCCTGTTATTTTTTGTCTTTTTAGTAACAAAACATTCCGACTGGTGTGAGATGGTATTTCAGTGTGGTTTTAATTTGCATTTCTCTGATGATTAGTGATGTTGGGCATTTTAAATAAGCTTGTTAGACATTTGTATGTTATCTTTTGTAAAATGTCTGTTCATGTCCTTTTTTCCACTTTTTAGTAGGGTCATTTGTTTTTTGTTGTTGTTGAGTTGTTTGAGTTCCCTGTAGATTCTCAATATTAGTCTCCTGTCAGATTCATAGTTTGCAATTTTTTCTCTCATTCTCCAGTCTGTGTGATCACTCTGTTGATTATTTCTTTTGCTGTTCAGAAGCTTTTTAGTTTAGTCAAGTCTCATTTGTCTATTTTGGTTCGTATTGCATTTGTTTACAAGGTCTTAGTCATGAATTATTTGCCTAGGCCAATGTACAGAAGAGTTTTTCCTAGGTTTTCTTATAGTATTCTTATAGTTTCAAGTTGTACATTTAAGTGTTTAATGCATTCTGTGTTAATTTTTGTATATGGTGAGAGATAGGTGTGCAGTTTCATTCATCTGCATATGGTAATATAATTTTTCCATCGCCATTTATTGAACAGCGTCTTCTTTCCCCATTGTATGTTTTTGTTGGCTTTGTTAAAGATCAGTTGGTTTTAGGTATGTAGCTCTATTTCTGGGTTCTCTATTCTGTTTCATTGATCAATGTGTCTATTTTTATACCAGTACCATTATGTTTTGGTTACTAAAGGTTTGTAGCATAATTGGAAATCAGGTAATGTGATGCCGCCAGCTTTGTTCTTTTTGCTTAGGATTCCTTTGATTTTTATTACTTCTTTTCTTCTTCTAATTTTCAGTTTGGTTGATTCCTGCTTTTCTACTTCTTTGAGGTGCATAGTTAGATTGTTTATTTGGAATTATTCTACCTTTTTGATGTGGGTGTTTATTGCTATAAACTTTCCTCTTAGTACTGCTTTTGCTTTATTCCATAGGTTTTGCTATGTTCTGCTTTGTATTTAAATTATTTCACAAAATTTTTAAATTTTCTCCTTAGTGTCTTCCTAGACCCAGTCATCATTCAGGAGCATGTTGTTCGATTTTCATATATTTGTACAGTTTTCAAAGTTCTTTTAAATATTGATTTCTACTTTTATTCAACTGTATTGATAAGATTTCAATTTTTATAATTTGTTGAGACATGTCCCAACATATGGTCTATCCTGGAGAAAAATATGTATTCTGTAGCTGTTGGATGAAATGTTCTGTAAAAGTCTGTTGGGTCCATTTTGTTCTGAAGTGCAGTTTAAATCTAATGCTGCTTCCATTGTTGGCCTCCTTTGTGGGAATGTACACCACTGGTTGTTACTCACTCTTTCCCTGCATTGGGGAGCCTCTCCAGGCTCCCAGGCTTTCCTGGCCAATCAGGCGGCCTACTTCCTCCCTTTTTCCCTGTTGTCTTAGATGTTTTCTGTGATTTTTCTGTTGAATTCCAGAATTCTCTCTTAGGCAATCTATTTGAAGTATGATTATCTACTCACTATTTTGATTCTTTTTTGTGAAGGAGGTGAGTAGCAGATGCCTCTAGTTATCCACCTTCTATTTCTTCTTGAGTCCATTTAGTTAGTTTGTGTCTTTCTAGAAATTTATTCATTTCATCTAGGTTATCTAATTTGTTGGCAAACACTTGTTAATAGTATTAGCTTATAATTGTTTTCTGTAAGACTTGTAGTAATGTTCACCCTCTCATTCCTGATTTTTGTGATTTGAGTTATCGACCTCCATTCTCTTTCTCTCTCTCTTTCTCTCTCTCTCTCTCTGTCTCTCTCTCTTCTTTCTTGGTAAATCTAGCTAAGGTTTGTGAATTTTGTTAACATTGCTGACAAATGTTGATTTCCTTAATTTGTTCCCTTTGTTTTTCTATTATCTACTTTATTTCCTCCCTAGTCTTTATTATTTTTCTCTAACTTTCTGTGGGTTTAGTTTTTATTTCTTATATTAGCTTTTTTAAGGTGGAAAATTTGACTATTGGTTTAGTATCTTTCTTCTTATTTAACATGGGTGCTTCCAACCATAAGTTTTTCTCTAAGTACTGCTATAGCTGCATCCCATAATTTTGAAATATAGTGTTTTTTGTTTTGTTTTCATTGATCTTAAACTATATATAATTTTCCTTACGCATTCTTCTTTATTTGTTATTTAGGAGTGTGCTGTGTAATTTTCACATATCTGCACATTTCCCAAATTCCATTTTTATTTATCTCTGATTTTTCTGTTATTATTTATTTTGCCATATACAGAAGAATAAAACTGGACCTCCTATCTCTCATCAAATACAAAAATCAACTCGAGATGAATCAAATGCTTAAATATAAGGCTTTAAACTTTAAAAATACTAGAAGAACACCTAGAGAAAACTCTTCTCAACATTGGCCTAGGCAAATAATTCATGACTAAGATCTCAAAAGCATAAGCAACAAAACCAAAAATAGACAAATGGGAGTTAAACTAAAAAGCTTCTAAACAGTAAATAATATTAATCATCGTCATTATCATCAACAGAGTGAACAGACAACTTGCAGAATGGGAGAAAATGTTTGCAAACTGATGAATTCAACTGGGGCCTAATACCCAGAATTTGCAAGGAATGCAAACAACTCATCAAGAACAATAACAAAAACAAATAACTCCAGTAAAAAGTGGGCAAGGAACATGAACATACTTTTTGCAAAAGAAAACATGCAAGTGGCAAAAGAAACATGTGAAAAAAATGCTCAACATCATTAATCATCAGAGAAATGCAAATTAAAACCACAGTGAAATAGCATCTCACACCAGTCAGAATGGCTATTACTAAAAAGTTGAAAAATAAGAGATGGTGAGGATGCCAAGAAAAGGGAATGCTTGTGCACTATTGGTAGAAATGTAAATTAGTAAAACCTCTGTGAAAAACAGTATGGAGATTATTCTAAGGATTAAAAACAGAACTACCATTTGATGTAGCAATCCCACTACTAATTATATATACAAAACAAAATGAATCATGAAAACGAAAAGATACCTGCACACATATGTTTATCACAGCACTGTCTACAATAGCCAAGATATAGAATCCACTTAAGTGCCCATCAACAGATGATTGTATTAAAAATGTGGTGTGTGTAAATATATATATATATATATAATGGAATACTATTCATCCATAAAACATAATGGAATCATGTCTTTTCTAGCAGCATAAATGGAACTGGAGTCTAGTATATTAAGTAAAACCATGCAGAAAGAGTAAGTCCAAACTCACATGTACTTATAAGATGGAGCTAAATGATGTGTACACCTGATAGTAGAATAACAGTTACTGGAGACTGGGAAGGGTAGGAAGATAAAAGAGGGTGAGGGATGAAAAATTACTTAATGGGTATGATATACACTATTTGGGTGATAATTACACTAAAAACCCTAGTTTTCACCACCACACATTATATCTATGTAAAAAAACTTCACTTTTACCTCTCGCATTCATAGAAATTTTGAGATTTTGCTCCACCAATGTGCAACATTGCCTTGGCATATTTTCCAAACCAGATCATATGTCTAGATTCTAAGATTTCTTTTCAAATTATATGGAAGGTAGAACTCATTAAATTTTGTAATACATAGTGTTAGTCATCTATACCTTTCCAGTCAACAATATAACTTGATCTCAGTGTATTCCATTTTATTACATATAAATGTAAATTTATCTACTTCATTCTTTTAAAAATCTATATAAATCCCTTTCTGCAGAAGCTTTATAATTTATCAAAACCGCCCTTCAAAAATATGACACAATAACAGTCATGTGACAATTCTAATCTTAATGTAGTTTACTGGAGCCAAAACATGATTTTTTTTTCTTACAACTATTTGATAGTAAGTAGGATGCCTATTCTCTTCTTTATTTCTCAGTTTTTTTGACCCGTGAACATGTTAGAAAACATTTTTACTTTTATCCTTGGACTGCCTCAAAAAGAAACCAACCCAGCATTCTCACACAAACCTCATGTTTACTAAAAGTTGCCAACTGATGGTGAATGACTTCCAAACATAAATATTGAGAAAAAATTCAATATGTAATCTTTCACAATTAACCTTGAACTTGTAGGTCACTAATAAATTATTTGAAATACATGTATCTCACATCTACCGAGAGATTTCTGAGAATTGACACATCCTGCAACACTGTAATAGAAAATACTGTTTTCCTAGGATTACCTTTGCCATTAGGAAGAGTGCTTTATTTTTTCAGTCATTTTACACAGAAAAGAGAGAATTACCATGTCATTTCTGTGAAATATTGGCAGTATATAACTTAGGATTAGTTCAACTGCAAGTAAAAAGCAGAAAACAAAACAAATAATAGCAATACGAAAGCAAAAAGAAACAAAGCCAGAACAAAACTACATAAGAATAACAGGAATAAAATATGGTATTTTCTTTGGTTGTTTACTCAAATACCATCAGATAGCCTGTTCAGTGGACTGATCCACATCTTCACATTTTTGTTCCCTTGAGTGTTCTGATTGGTCATTCTGCTTTTCCGTTTCTTCTTAGCCTAGGTTTTAGGTATTTCTGATTTTATCACTTGTCGCAGCATCCTAAAACTTGCATTAATCTTCTATATTTAGAACATGTGTGTGTGCATGTCAGAAACATTTATAAAACTATTTGCCTTCACTATCCATGCAGGATTTTGTGCTGTGTTTCTATGAATTGATTCCATCATAAGTTCAGAGACACTAACCATAAACGGTCACTGAACAATGCTCTGAAACACTGCAACATTTTCCTATTCCATTCGTCTCTCTACAGTCGTTTTTAAAATCAATTTCAGTCTTGATAAAACTTGGTAACCCCAATTTCTTCCTTATTTTCAGTCGAAGAAATTGCATCCTACTACAGAATCAAATAAAAAACATTGGATTGACAGCCACTTCTGCTTTACGTCCCAAATACCTGGAACCTGGGTCCATCATGGTTTTGTGGGGGTTTTTTGTTGTTGTTGCCGTTGTTTTTTTTTTTTACTTTTATGTTGGTGGCAGTGGCTGCTGCCATCACGCTACATGGCTGGGGCTCCACACTACATGGACTCTGTGGAAGCCCCTCCCCTTCTGAGATGGGATGGGAGCCACGAACCGCAGCTGCAGACCCAGGCCTCCTGCTCTACCCAGCAGAAGGAAGCCCTAACCTCCTGGGCGGGGCTACAGCCACCCAAACTGCAGCTTTGGATCTGAGCTTCCTTGTGCTCTTGTGGGGGCCAGGAACAGGCAGGATCTGCCCTCCCTGGGCATCTTGCAGCTGCAGACCTGGGCCTCTGACTCACTAGGAGCTGGGGACAAGCGGGAATCCCGCCCCTTCCAAGTTGGCGGGGCGGGAACTCCTGCGTTCAGCTGCAGCCCTTTAATCTCAAGAGCAGGGTTGGAGCCAAGCCCTGGGGCCATGAATGGCAGCGGGAGGCAAAGTCCTGGGTGGGGATCCTGGTGCCTCTTCCTGTCCTGCCCATGGCCACCCGTACACCAATCAGCATGCACTTCCTCCCCTCTGAGGTCCATAAAAGTCCTGGGATCAGCCAGTGCAGGGCAGAGGATGGACAGAGGACAAAGAGGGCAAAGAGATGTCGGTGAGAGGTGACAGCGTGCTGGCAGCCCTCACAGCCCTCGCTTGCTCTCGGCACCTCCTCTGCCTGGGATCCCACTTTGGCGGCACTTGAGGAGCCCTTCAGCCCGCCGCTGCACTGTGGGAGCCCCTTTCTGGGCTGGCCAAGGCTGAAGCCTGCTCCCTCAGCTTGCAGGGAGATGTGAAGGGAGAGGCGCCAGCGGCAACCGGGGCTGCGTGGGGCGCTTGCGGGCCAGCTGGAATTCCGGGTGGGTGTGGGATTGGCGGGCCCCACACTCGGAGCAGCTGGCTGGCCCTGTTGGCCCTGGGCAATAAGGAGCTTAGCACCTGGGCCAGCGGCTGCGGAGGGTGTACTGGGTCCCCCAGCAGTGCCGGCCCACCGGCGCAGCGCTCGATTTCTCGGGGGCCCTTAGCTGCCTTCCCGAGGGGCAGGGCTCGGGACTTGCAGCCCGCCATGCCTGAGCCTCCCCCCAGCCCCTCCGTGGGCTCCTGTGCAGCCCGAGCCTCCCTGACGAGCGCCGCCCCCTGCTCCACGGCGCCCAGTCCCATCGACCACCCAAGGGCTGAGGAGTGTGGGTACACCGCACGGGACTAGCAGGCAGCTCCACCTGCAGCCCCAGTGTGAGATCCACTGGGTGAGGCCAGCTGGGCTCCTGAGTCTAGTGGGAACTTGGAGAACCTTTATGTCTAGCTAAGGGATTGTAAATACACCAATCGGCACTCTGTATCTAGCTCAGGGTTTGTGAACACACCAATCAGCACCCTGTGTCTAGCTCAGGGTTTGTGAATGCACCAATGGGCACTCTGTATCTAGCTACTCTGGTGGGGACTTGGAGAACCTTTGTGTCTAGCTCAGGGATTGTAAACGCACCAATCAATGGCCTGTCAAAACAGACCACTAGGCTCTCTGTAAAATGGAACAATCAGCAGGATGTGGGTGGGGCCAGATAACAGAATAAAAGCAGGCTGCCGAGCTAGCAGTGGCAACCCGCTCAGGTCCCCTTCCACACTGTGGAAGCTTTGTTTTTTCACTCTTTGCAATAAATCTTGCTGTTGCTCACTCTTTGGGTCCACACTGCTTTATGAGCTGTAACACTCACCGAGAAGGTCTGCAGCTTCACTCCTGAGCCAGTGAGACCAAGAAGACACCAGAAGGAAGGAACTCCGAACACATCCGAACATCAGAAGGAACAAACTCCGGACACGCCGCCTTTAAGAACTGTAACACTCACCGCGAGGGTCCGCGGCTTCATTCTTGAAGTCAGTGAGACCAAGAACCCACCAATTCCGGACACACTGAGATAGGATGATCAGCTGCAGAAAAGAGTACCCTCTCAGCCTAGAGCTGCAGAGAGGACCCACCGGTAGAGCAGAGCTACCCTCTTTGCTGAGAGCTTCAGAGACCTGCAAAGAGGTGGGAAAGACTTGCCTGCAGAGAGGAGCCATTCTTTCCAGGGCCACCTCTTTGCTGATAGCTGAACACACTAGACAAGATGACCTACCAATAGAGAGGAGCTACCCACTTCTGTGGGCTGTCTAATAAAACTCTTCTTCTTCACCTTCCAGTTGTCTGTGTACCTCATTCTTCCTGGACACAGAACAAGAATTTGGACAAAGGCACCATGGCCACAGAGGTTTCTGGCCAGAAAAATTGACACCTCAGCGATTCAGTAATAATAATATTGAAGAGGTAAACCACTTTCTGCATATTCTCATGTTATTCGCTCACGATTTTATAGATTTTTCATTTTTTTCTTTTTTTTGTATTTTCAACAACTAGCTCTGTTTTTCCTTCCTGTCCAACCTTTTTCAGTAGATGAAATACAGACACAAAACCTTCTCAAATGTCATCGTAGTCTCCCAACGTCTTTATATATTTAATTCTTTTCATGATACATCAAAAAAGCTTCTGATCTGACTGTCTGCATTTCTACACCCACCACTTGCACCTTACTGAACTCATTTATGGTTTCAAAGCATACTGCATGTTAAAACTATTTCTATTTCTGTCTCTAATGTCTTGCTATGTCAGAAAATTCTATGTCTTTTTTTTTAAAAAATCCTGATCATTTTGGAGAAAACTGTTGACACTGCTGAGCACACTTCTCCGCAAAATAGCCTTAACCCTAGCTTTCTAAAAACACCATCTATTAGATTCCATTTGTATTTGCTGGCTGCTTCTCATTTAGCATTGCTTCCTTCTCCCCTACCAAATCCATAAATGAGGGAAATTACCAGGGTTGCATCTCATATACTCTTATCTTCTTACATCCTAGTTGATTTCAGTGATTCTAATGGTTTCAATTATCTTGATGATTCCCAAAGATATAATCATTGTCATTTCTCCTAATTTTTGGAAAAATGCAAGTATTTGCAAGATGATTTCACTTTTATACCTCTTAGGCACCTCAAATCTACCACACTAAACTGAGCTCACAATTAACCTTCATTGCATCAAAAAGAAAATATAAACAAAAAACTTTCATTTTTTCCCACTGTTCACTATATTTCTAAGTAGCATTACCTCTTAAGTTACTCAAGTCAAAAATCTGAAATATTTTACTGCCATATACCTTTACTCTTTATATTCAGTCAATCACTACATCTTTCCAATACCACATTTTAATTACCTACTCTGTACACTTCTTTGCATTTACAGTAGCTATTTTTCCTTTGTCCCTGTACACTATTGCTTCAGCTTAGTCTTCTTTAAACTCTTAGCATATTCTGTGTACAGTCTTATTTAAGCACTTAGTATATTCTGACAGTCTTCTTTCTTGGGCCAGGGCATCTGATAAACTCAATCATTTGTCTGACCTTACATCAACTATCACTTCTTCATGTTCTTCTATCGTAGGGGATAGTCCCATGTCATATCATCAAGAGTACTCTATACTTTATTTTTTACAACATATGTTCCATTTTTTGTTGTTGTTATAAATTTCTAAAAAAAAATCCATAAGTCCATAAACTACCCTATATTTTTGTACACAAAACACATCAAAATAAGGATTCAATTTGTATAGATTTCTTGATCTTTTGCAATAAATCCTTTCAAGAAAATTCAAAAAGTTGGTTCCTATAACAATGCTGCATCAAGCATCTTGTGCATATCTTGTTCTACATATGTTGAGAAAATATTTATGTGCATTTTTTCTAATTTTGACACATCGTAAATATTGCAAAATAAAAGATGTGTACATTTCCATTAAGAATTGTATGAGAATGCTTGGGTTACCAAACTATAGGCATTATTTTGTAAATCTGATAGAAGAAAATGAACTTTCAGCATTGTCTTAGTTGGAATGTCTACTCCTCAGTGTAAGTAGTCTCAAAATAGTTTGTTAATTGAACATAAATACTTCTTGGTAAATTTATTTTCCTGGAAATTTTCCCATTGCATTTTTGGCATTGTTGAATTAATGGGATTTATTGTTGTTTCAAGAATAATTGTAATTGCTGATTTGAAAGTGGTGCTGTGGCCAAAAATGCCATGTGTCTCAATTAATTTGAAGAATTATTTCAGAAATAATGGACAGTGTATACGTAAAAACTGAAATATATTTTAGCTATAATTATTTATAAATAGTGCCTGTTAACACATTTAATAATGCATGCAACCATTACAGTTTACAAAGTAGTAAGTATTATTAATTTCATTTGTAAATCCTAATTATATTACCAAATAAATTAGTGAGGTTTTAATAGCATAATTATGTGAATAAAAATCCATTATATGCCCCAAATCAGTACAAAAATGAACATTTTTATTAACGTTAATAAAATTCCAAAGAAATTCATAATTTTAAATTAATCTGATAGTTTTTAGACTATATCTAACTTCAAATGGAAAAAATATGTAAAAAACAAAACAAAAACGAAACAGCATGATTTGTTGTCTCACGTAATAATATCCTAGAACCGAAACTCTACGAAGATTGATTTACCCTTTATCTTTTATGTGTACAAAACTTTCAAATCTGGATAGCTGTCACGACTGTGATTAGGATTGAACATTGGCTCTTTTCACAGAACATTGGGCAGATTAGAAAGTAAAATAGAAATTTCTGACAGCCATGACTTGAATGTAGCCATCCTGTTCATTTTTTTTCCATTATTTACTCTTGTTATATTTCTTAATTGATGTTAAAAACAAATACAAATTTGTAATTTTCTTTACAGGGTGGTTAACATATTATATTTTTTGCAATAATGGAGTAATTTATCTTCACACTGAGATGAAAATCTATACAAAATATAAATAATAATAACCCTGTCCTGCATGACTTTAAAGTATAATTTATTTCTATGTTATTAGTTATTATAACACAAGAAATATCCTGGGTAAGATATTGGCTAACTAATACATAAATATAATTTAAAAAGTGATTTTATTTTTGTAATATATTCTAGGTTATTACAAATTATTAGGTTTACATCTTGTGCCACTAACTGTTGAATATGCCATTTAAAAAATATTTTCTCTGTTAGTTTAAAAACATGTTAATATCTGCTTCTCTATGACTAAGCATGTATATGAGATATGCCTTATAAGTAATTGGCAATCTAAACTTAAATTTCAAGGATTAAATTGTTTCAAATTGAATTAATAGAATACACAAGTAGCAGGAACTAATATACATAATTTGTATATAAAATAGGGACTTATTTATAGCCAGTGCAGCAAAAATATATTGAAATAAATTGAATATATTTGGGTGGAAAGAATAGGAGTTTTGACATATTTGCTTCACTGTACAGTACCTATATACATTCTCATTCACTTTTTTCTGTTTGTGTGTGCATGTGTCTAATTTATCCTTCTTGGCAAGTACTATATTTTATGTCACTTTTTACTTAGTTGGTTTTGATACAAGGTCTCATTCTGTTGCCCAGACTGAGTGCAGTGGCATGATCCTGCCACACTGCCGCCTCAACCTCTTGGGCTCAAGTGATCCTCACACCTCAGCCTCCGAAGTAGCTGGAACTATAGGCATGTGTCACCACACCCAGTGAATTTTTTATCTTTTGTAGAGACAAAATCTTGCTCTGTTGTGCAGGCTTATCTCTAACTCCTGGATTCAAGGAGTCCTCCTGCCTCAACCTCACAAAATGCTGGGATTACAGGCATGAGCCACCACACCTGGGTCACTTATTATTTTTTAAAGCAATTAGCACAAGGTATAAAGTATGCACCAGATGTCTGTATGTTTAGCTTCCAAAGACAAATATGCCACTGTTATAGATCTTATTACAAATTGTGTGTGCATTCATAGAGATCGCAATGAATAATAAATAACATTTGTTTGCTATTCAGTAATGTCTTGTGTTTCCACATGGTGGGATAATGTGCACACCTATGTAACCTTAAAATGGTATAATATTTAAAGAAATTGATAAATGCTTATAATAAAATTTGTGTAAAAGTTTTGTACTACAGCAGGTATAAATACAGATATATGCATTGGTAGAAATATAAATATATAACATTATAGAAACATAAGAACTGATTTGAATGTCCCTGTTGAACTAGTGAATCTGAAAATAAAATAAATAAAACTAGTAAATGCTAGAATAACTCGTGGGTATAATTAGTGTGCTCTCCTTTATTTTTACAAGTTGAAATATAATTGAAAGTATTACTGTAAGTGACAAATAATAATATGTTAATAAAAGGACAAATACTATCATGGGATGAAGCACTCTGCTATGGATTTTGGCTCATAGGTAAAAAGTTGGCATCTTTGTCATGTATATATCTTGGATAAAATATGTCTATCTTCCGTCATTCCATCTATCCATTACTCCACTGATTTCTCAGATATCAGTCAATCCAACCAAATACAATAAAGACTTTATTAAAAAAGAGAGACATATCCACACATATATGTCAAATAACATATTCCTTTGGCCTTTTTCATATAATATTTCTATCTGTGTACAAATCTATTTATCTGCCTGCCTTTCTGTCCCTATTATCGTTCCCAATGGGCCCTTCAAAGCTATGCAGCAACCTTTATTAATGAAGCATTTTTTTGGAGCCAAACTAATTAATATGTTGAAGATCCCTTTATGTTTGCCCAGAGTGGGCAGGGAGGCAAATGCAAAATAATGTTTTAGAAAGATTATTTGGGCACTGACAAAAAAAGAAGACTAAGAGGTGAGAGATTACTAAATGTGAGGTGTGGGGTTGATTATAAATGGAGTAATATGGTTTTCCCATGTGGAATGTAAAAAATCTCAATGAGTAAATATGATTATGCATTTTGCATAAAATAAAAATATAACAAGCAAACGATGATTTCATACAGATTGTAGCCTTTTATTAGAATCATATTGTAATCATGGATCATTTACTTAAATAATTTGTACATCAATTTTTTAAATGTTAAATTCAAGGATCTGTATTTATTTGAAAATCATTCATCTGGTTTGGAAGATAGTTTTCCATTCTCTCCTGTACTCTTGCTATAGCCTCTAAATATAGCTTCTTTAGTATTCCTTTTCCCACAAGCAGTCTTAGAATTTAAAATATACACTGAACCTTGTCTCATCCCTACATAAAACTTTCTTCATGTTTTCTAAGAGAAAATGTAAAAATCATGAGCATAGGAATATGAACATAATAAGAAAAATAATTATGCTAAAATTACCTCAAATAAATAAATAAATGCTTTTTGGCTCTTTCTTTGGGTGAGACACTTTACAAAGTCATTTACACATGATAGCAAACTTAATCCACTAAACCACAGTTCACTAAATAGTAGCTTCCAGTTAGCAAGGAAGGTACAGAAGTTAATTCCCAAAGATAGTATTTGAGAAGTTCAAAGGAATACTTGGATTTTCTGATGTCAAAGTGGAGTGTGGGATGAGAAATTACCTAGTGAGTACAATGTACACCATTTGAGTGATGGATAAACTAATAGCCCAGACTTCATCATTACACAATATATCCATGTAACCTTTGTTAAAGTTAGTCATTCTGAAACATCCTTTGACCTTTTTTTTTTCTCATGAACTCCCTACTTATTTCCTACATGCTGTAACTGTACACTGAAAGCATAGAATAAAAATGCTATCTTCTGGTGATGATAGACACTGGAGAGTACTAGAGGCAGGAGGAAGAGATGAGGGCAAGTGTGGAAAAACTGTTGGATATGATGCTCAGTAGAGAGGGGATCATTTGTAACCCAAATCTCAATATCACACAATTTTTTTACCCAGGCAAAAAAAAAAAAATCTGCACATTGCACATGTACTCCCTAAATCTAGAGTAAAAGTTGAAAAAGAAAAAAAAAATCCTACCTTTTATTATTAGTTTGTGCCCATATGTGTGCGTGCCTTCTCTTCTCAAGTAAGTTAACTTACCACAAACATATGGTTGTTTGTCCAATGTCTGGCAGAGTTTATAGATGAAGAAGGTATTTAATAAACCCTTCCTCAATTAACTTACAGTTTAAAGATTTATATTCAAAGGTATTATTAGCTAATTACTATGGAAGTCATTAAAAATCCTAATGTGAAAGAAGACACAGTTAATTACTTACAAAGAATATATAATCATATAATATGTATTAACCATTCTCAGTGCTAATGTTTCCCCACTGGTAGTATACAAATATCCAAATACCATGGCAGTTGTCTTTTGTCAATAAATGAAATGCATATTTCAACCTTTTAATGTTATGTCAGGACAGATGGGGGGCCAACCAGCATATGAAAATTAAGCAAGTAGAGAAATTAACAGAGAAATTCATTCAATAATTCATTCAATTATTTTATCATACTGTGGAACATCACTAGGTATTATGCTGCTTTGACATTTTTATTCTATATGGTATTTTATTAAATATAAAATGTATATGTCAACAAGTATTAAAATAATAATTGTGCTATTCCCCTAAATATTTATCTAGTGTCTCAAGTTATATGTGTATTTATATGTCTGTATCTATAAATCAGTATTTATATCATTACATAAAAAATATATAGGAGAGTGTAAATTTTAAATATCAGCTTGGTTAGGCCATATGATGCCCAGATATCTAGTTAAACAATTTTTCTGAATGTTTCTGAGAGGGTGTTTCTGGACAAGGTTAGCATTTGAATACATGGATGGAGGAAACAGGCGGTCTCCCCAGTACAGATAGACATCATTCAATCCCTTGAGGGTCTGAATAGAAGAAAAAGGTGGAGGAAGGTTGAATTTACTCTCTACCTTAAATCTTGAGCTAAGATATGGATCTTTTTTTGCCCTTGGTGCTCCTGGTTCCTTGGCCTTTGAATTGGAATCTACACCATCAGTTCTCAGCCTCTTAGGCCTTAGAAGTACATCACTGGCTTTCCTGGGTTCCCAAGGGACAGACAGCAGAATGTAAGAATTCTCAGTCTCCAAAATTACATAAGCTAGTATCTTATAATAAATTATTTTCTAGAATACACACACACACACATATATATTCTAGTGTTCTATAAATTCACATGATAGATGTAAACCTGTTATCAGTATGTTAATTTTCTTTTATATTTTATTTTTAATCTAACTAGTATCATGAAATAAAACATAAGTGAAATTAGTTGACACTGACACACATGGATGGAGAATTCTTGTTGCAGTTTTCTCAAGCCAAATACTTTTTGGTCTTAAGTATGTATCCCAATTTCATTAATACTTCCCAATATCCTCACCTCATTTCAGGTATAATGCCTGAAATGATGACAGGCATTAAGATTGAATACTGTGAGCCTTAAAAGCTTTTTTGTCTTCAGAGAATTTGTATTTGCAAGCAAACGTCCTTAGGAGAGTGACTCTGAAACACTCCAGTTTGATGGATTCCTCAGGGTTATGTGGTGTACTTACATCAAGCCCTCCTTCCTCCCAAAATTACAATATATTTTATACCATTTGTTTATGTGTTGAGCAATGTAAGTGTGTTTGAGAAACTAAAGTATACATTTATTATATACATATAGTAAAGTCGTGGACTTAACGATGACGGTCATTCCTAAGAAGGGACTATGGTGTTAAACCGTAATTAAATAGTAGTCAGTCAGGCAAAAATTATTTCTTTCCAAACTTTGCCTGACCATATGGGCAATCATATATAATCAACAAAGGGAATTTACAAATTATAAGAAGAGAAACCAGTGTTTTCATTTATTTTAGAAATGAGAAATGTAGAAGTGATCATTTTGTAGGCATGTGCTAATCTACAGTATTGTGACCACCATTTAGGAAAACTCATTGATTTACAAAATTGAACAGAGGACTTCATAAATGGGACAACTGAGACTCTAAAATTACATTGTAACAGATCCTCCCAAGCTTGCAAGTTAAGTATAAAAAGAATGTGTTGTGCTCACAGGCCTTTTTTATTTGTGACAAGGAATTTTAATGATCCTAGTTTGATTACTGCCTTTGATGCTCAACTATCCTACAAATAACTCTCTTGGGAAATAAGATATTGGATAACTGGAAACAACATCCCCTCACCCATAGACAATTGCTTGTGTGATCAGTGACTCTGAAACACTCCAGTTTGACGGATTCCTCAGGGTTACGTGGTGTACTTACATCAAGCCCTCCTTCCTCCCAAAATCACTATATATTTTTATACCATTTATTTATGTGTTGAGCAATGTAAGTGTGTTTGAAAAACTAAAGTTGACTAAACTTAGGAACTAAATGACAAGTTAAATTTTGATTATAAACTGACACTAACATCAAAAGAGAAATATGCTGCTGTGTTACCTATGAGTACATGACTTGTAAATAGGCATTTTATAAGATTATAGCATACTTGGCCAACTGACTAGGAAATATTATCTTTTCTACTTTTCATCTTCAAATAGGCATTCCTTTGGTAATTCAGCAGCTTACATTTTACAACTGGAAGATTAACATATAGTTAAGTAATAAGTGAGTACCTTGCTACTATCAGTGTAATCCATGAACCAGCAACATTGGCATCCCATTGGAATTAGCAAGAAATGCAGAATCCTAAGCCCCACCCCAGATCTACTAAATAAAACTCTACATTTTAACAACATTCTTAGGTAATCTATGTGTTCACTAATGTTTGATAAATATTATTCTAGTAAGAAGAGTGAGAATTAGCAATAACTGCTATCTCCTTTGTGATTGTAGTGAGGCTTCTTCAGCTGCCTCTTGAAAAACAAAACAAAACACTTCCCTCCACAAAGAACAAAAACAAAACTAAGCAAGCAAAGAAACAAAAGGCAATCTTGCTACTTTGGACCTATGCAGCATTTATTTCTGGCTATAACTGACTGGAATTAAACAGTACCAGCTTCCTTTAGATGGAGAATTTTCTGCTGAACTCATTTATGCTGTGTGCCTTGTTATGTTACCTGCATTTAAGTTTGAGGTCTCTGATTTATAGAAAAGCAAAGCTAATTTAATGATTATCTTTTGCTCATAAATTTTGACATTCTCTTTAAGACATAACTTAATCGATGATATCTTGAATCCAGTCCTGGTCAGATATATTTTACACATCCTCCTAACTCCTTTGAGAGGAATCGGAGACAGGGATTTCTGACCACTACCATGGAGAATCAAGATAAAGCATCCTGTGACTGTTAGCAGCTCAATTAGGTATTTATATTGGATTAGGGAACATGAAATCAATGCCACTGAAAGCTTGAAGAACTCTTATGCTTATTAACAAGCAGCTCTTTATCTTTTCCATCTCCCCAGCATGCCCAGGCAGAGAATATAGAAAAGGTAACTTGGAGTTAGGCATAAGAGAGGCACAGACAGTGGATGAACCATATTTTCATTGATCCTTAGTTGTCTTAGTTGCATTAGTAAGCTCCTGAGAAGGTGGCTCTTGGAGAAATTAGTCACAGACCTGAATGTTTCTTCCTGATAAACAGCATCACAGTAAAAGATATACCAAGATCTCTTGTTGGGCTTAGATTTCAGATGCGCTACAGACGAAACATTAAGACCTGATTTCTATCTCTTCTTGATATTCAATTTATAATATGAAGCCATTTATATTTTCTCCATTTCTAGTATCAAAGGCAGCCAGTACATTGATTTAATTCTATTTAAGGAAGACTAGCCTTCTCTTGCCGTTTCCTATATGCACAACGATGATGAGTACAGGTTTTATTATTCAGCATATATTCCTTTATTGGTA
The DNA here is from genome assembly GCF_029289425.2 of Pan paniscus. Lineage (NCBI taxonomy): Eukaryota > Metazoa > Chordata > Mammalia > Primates > Hominidae > Pan > Pan paniscus. Next base: position 83,715,312 of record NC_073263.2, on the reverse strand, counting down.
ATGACTGAACAAAATGTAAAGCTTTGAACATTAAATGTAGCTTAAATAAAGTAACATTTAAATAAAATCTAAATACAAATAGGCAATTATACTTCTACATTTTGCCCAACTATTCATCAATCATAATTGTCACCATTATATAACCTGCTTAATTGAGATTGTGTACTTTCAGTTGAATTTTGTATTTGATGTTTAGGGTGTATACATTTTTAGAAAAGGTTAATATGATCCCTTTGTAAAATAAATATTCTATAATCATGTATATAATAATTATTTTGGCTTTTTCTCCTCTGAATCAGGTCATGTCAGCTTCATTTTCAGAGTTACAAACTACTAATGGATGGTGTATCCTTCTAGATAAAGTGCACAGACACCCCCACACTCCAATGCACACCTAAATTTCATTTTAAAATAAAGGTTAGTGTGAAACCTATACTGTTTTGAACATTATTTTTTGCTATATATGTATGTATATGCACGAATGTGAACATTTGTGTCTAATCAATTCAGTGAGGTATTATTTTTAGTGATGAATACCACCATATTTTTATGTGCCACAAGAGCAGTAAAATACAGTAACTGAACATGAGTTCAAGATCCAGGGTGTGTGGACTTTTTTTTTCTTTTTTTTAACAATATCTTATTTCAGTCCTTAAGTAAGCTTTCTAATATCTTGGTGTCTTGGTTTTCTAAACCACAATGGAATACTACTTTGGAATACTACAAAGATGAGTCAGATATAGTTGTTGTAAAAAATAATAATAATAATAATGATAATAATAAAAAGCTTAGAAAAACATCCAATAATCTAGAAATTACTAAAACATTAATTTTTGGACCTTGTTTTTGTTTCTCACATTATCTATTTTATTTGGGCTAGATAGGAATATAAATATTTTACTTATTTGTGCTTTCATTTACTGAAAACAGCTACTTTATAAAAAGAATGCCTGAAAACAAAGAAGAAATCAAACTTATCCATGTATTTGGTTTCACAGGAATTCCAGAACAGATCTAAATGCAGGCCTCTTACACATGGGAATTCAATTTTAGGATGGGGAAGTCTCACAGGTTCCAATATAGGACAGATGTTCAATTTATTTTGCTATTCACTTAGCACTTGAAATTTGTTAAACCCAATTCGATCTCGAACTCAGCTTTTTACTTCAATATGCTTTAACTATTTGTGCTTTTCAAGGTCTTCTTAAACTACCAGCTTTTGTCTTTTTGTGTGCCCTGTATGCATGCAAACTGCCTAAGAAAGAATCTTTGTCTTCTCATTGTGTATCAAAGGATAGACATCTTAACAGGTAACCTATGAAATGGGAGAAAATACAGGCAAACCATACATGTGATAAGGAGTTAATATCCAAAATACATGAGGCACTCCTACAACTTAATAGCTGAAATAATAATGATACCCCAATCAAAAATATTAAAGAACTTGAATGAACATATCTCCATAGAAAACATACACATGACCCACAGGTATATGAAAATATGTTCAACATCATAACTATCAGGGATTTGCAAATCAAAACCACAATGATATATCATCTCAGATCACATACAATGGCTATTATTTTTAAAAAGATAAGTGTCGGCAGGATGTGAAGAAATTGTAACCATTGTACAGTGTTGGAAATATAGTGTGGGTGGAAATATAGTTTGGTGTAGCCACTATAAAGCATAGTTAGAAAGTTCCTTAAAAATACAAAATAGAACTAGCAATCCAGCTACTGGGTATATATTCAAAACAAATTGAAATCAAGCATTTAAGATATGTTTGCATTTCTATGCACTTCTATGTTTATTTCAGCATTATTCACAATAGCCAATATGTAGAAATAACCTAAATGTCCATCAATGGATGAATAATAAGGAAAATATGAATATATGTACAACGAAATATTATTCAGACTTAACAAGGAAATTCTGTCATATGCAACATCTATGAACCTAGAGAACACTGTGATAACTGAATGAAGCCAATAAAAGAATTGCAAATACTGCATGATTCCACTTATAGGAGGACTCTAAAATAGTCAAAAATCATATAGGGAGTAGAGTAATTTATATTGCCGCCAACATTGTATGTGCCCCTTTTCTCCACAGCCTCACCAACATCTGTTATTTTTTTTTGAAACTTTAACAAAAGCCATTCTGACTGATGTGATATGGCATTTCATTGTGATTTGGATTTACATTTCTCTTTTGATTCATGCAGATTAACATTTTTTCATATAGTTGGTTGGTCACTTGTATGTCATCTTTTGGAATGTGTCTGTTCATGTCCTTTGCTCATTTTTTAATGAGGTCATTTGTTTTTGTTCATGGATTTAAGTTTCCCATACATTCTTGATTTTAGACTTTTGTTGGATGCATAGTTTGAGAATATTTTATCTCCTGCTGAAGGTTGTCTATTTACTCTGTTGATAGTTTTTCTTGCTGTTCAGAAGCTCCTTAGTTGAATTAGGTACTACTTATCAATTTTTGTTTTTGTTGCCATTGCTTATGTGGACTTAGCCATAAATTATTTGGCAAGGCTGATGGTGAGAAGGGTATTTCCTAGGGTTTCTTCTAAGATTTTTATAGTTTTAGGTCTTACATTAAAGTCTTCAAGTCATCTTAGTTAATTTTTATATGGTTATAGATAGGGGTCCAGTTTCATTCTTCTGCATATGAATAATCAGTTATCCCAGCACCATTTATTGACTATGGAGTCCTTTCCTCATTGCTTGTTTTTGTTGACTTTGTTGAAGATCAGATGGTTGTAGGTGTGTGGCTATATTTCTGAGTTCTCCATTCTGTTCCATTTGTCTATGTATATATTTTTGTACCAGTACCATGCTGTTTTTGTCACTGCAGCCCCTTGTAGTATAGTTTGAAGTCATGTAATGTTAATGCCTCTGGATTTGTTCTTTTTGCTTAGAACTGCTTTGGCTACTTGGGCTCTTTTATGAATATTATTTTGAATATTAGAATAGTTTTTTTCTAATTCTGTGAAAAATCACAGTGGTAGTTTGACATTAATAGCATTGAATTTGTAAATTGCTGTGTGCAGTATGGCCATTTTAATGCAATTGATTCTTCCTATCCATGAACATGCAATGTTTTGGCATTTATTTGTATCATCTCTGATTTTTCTTTTACCAGTGTTTTACAGTTCTTCTTGTAAATATATTTCACCTCCTTGGTTAGATGTATTCCTAGGTATTTGATTTTTTTCTGGTTAGTGTAAATGGAATTGTGGGTTTTTTTGTTTGTTTGTTTGAATCTCAGCTAGAATATTACTAGTGTATAGAAATACTACTGATTTTTGCACATTCATTTTGTATCCTAAAACTTTACTGAAGTTGTTTATCTGTTCTAGGAGCCTTTTGGCAGAGCCTTTAGGGTTCTGCAGGTATAGAACCATATCATTAGTGAATAGAGATAGTTTGACTTCTTCTTTTCCTATTCGGGTGCCTTTTATTTATTTCTCTTGCCTGATTGCTCTGGCTTGTATTTCCAGTACTATGTTGAATAGGAGTCGTGAGAGTAGACATCCTTGTCTTGTTCCAGTTCTCAAGGGGAATAGTTCCAACTTTAGCTTATTTAGTGTGATGTTGGCTGTGGGTTTGTCAAAGATAGCTCTTATTATTTTGAGGTATGTTCCTTCAGTTCCTAGTCTGTTGAAGGCTTTTATCATGAAGGATGTTAAATTTTATCAAAAGCTTTTTCTGTATCTATTTGAGGTAATCATATGATTTTTGCAGTTTGGATATTTCTCAAAGAACTAACAGTTGAACTATTTGACCCAGAAATCTCACTACTGGGTATATAACCAAAGGAAAATAAATCATTCTACCAAAAGGGCACATGCGCCTGTATGTTCATGTCAGCACTATTCACAATAGCAAATACATTGAATCAACCCAGGGGTCCACCAACAGTGAAATGGATAAAGAAAATGTGGTAATATACACCACGGAATAATGTCCTTTGCAGCAACATGAATACAGCTGGAGGCCATTATCCTAAGTGAACTAATGTAGAAACAGAAAACCAAATACCACATGTTCTCACTTATAAGTGAGAGCTAAACATTGGTACACATGAAAATAAAGGTGAGAATAATAGACACTGGGGACTAGTATAGAGGCATATAAGGAGGATAACAAGAGCTAAAAAATACTACCTGTTGGTTTCTATGCTCACTCCCTGGGTGATGGGTTCAGTCACACCCCAAACCTCATTGTCATGCAATATACCTCCATAACAAACTTGCCTTGAACATATACCCACTGATTGTGAAATAAAAGTTGAAAAAGAAAAAATAAATTTTAGAAAGAGAGAGGAGAATGTTGGTTTCTGAGGACTGGGGAAAGAGGGAAATGGAGAGTTGCTGTTCAATAGGTATGAAGTTTGAGTTATGCAAGATGAATAAATTCTAGAGCTCTCAGTGCAACATTGTACTCACAGTTGATAGTGCTGTGCTGTGCCTTTAATATTTTCTGAGAAGGTAGATCTCATGTTAAGTGTTCTTAACACAGTAACAAGATACTTTGATTCATTGGCTAAATAAAAATACATTTTATAGTCAGGTAATATTACAATAAAATGTGTTCACAGTAGGAAAATCACCTTGTTAATGAGGAAAAGTTATTCAATTAGCAAGAGACACTCTCCATCTCTAGATAAGCATTTTGTATAAGTTGTATTAAAAGAAAGGATAAAAAATAGTCTGGATAATCCAGATCAAATTAATCATCACTAAAGAAGGCATTATCTTTGGCTAAAAGTTAAGAGCAGCACTAGATTTACAGAGAGAAAAATCCACAGTTTATATAAGAAGGCTTTTTGAATAAAATTTGTTCATATAATTGTTTTAATGTGCTTAATTAAGAAAAGCTTATGAAAATCTCATTAGCTATTCTTGCTTCAAGAAATACAATATGCCACTCTATATACATAATATTATAAAACTCCATAGTTATTTTCATATGCAAAAATATAATGTACTGTTAGCATGTTGTTTTCTAATACTCAATTTTTGGAAAGCATTAGAATATGTTTGATTTTTTTTCATGCAGGAATACCATCCAGTATTTAGAATACAATGTCATGAGGCTGAATCAACAGGCACATGTGCCAGAATAGGTTTTCCTTAATTTCTCAATCAAACAAAATACATAGGGATGTATCAGTTATTAGAGAATATGGCATTACAAAATATGACACAGTCAACACAGGGAAGAGTTAGCATTAGGTCTCTGGTTGGTAAAACACTGTCATAGATACTGCAACAGAGTAAGATTTTAAGCAAGAGAATTTGAAAAGGAGACAATAGAGTTTCAAACACTGGTAATGAGTATTCTGACACTAAAACAATAGGAAGTACATGTATTGTTAGAAGTACTAGCAAGGAATGCAGGCATGGTGTAAAGTAGGAAGGCATGAGGCTTGTATTCAATAAATTAATTACTGTATTTACTTTCCATATATGAAGTACAGTGTTAGAGTAGATTGAGCAGGTAAGGCTCAGCTAAGACCAAGCTGCCACTTTTTTTCATAACAACTAATAAAGCTTAATTTTTGAATAGACTGTGTTAATCTTGACTTTAGGTTTGGAATTAAGTTACAGGATTAATTATGAGTAAGTCATAGAGGAGATCGTTTTAAAATTTTATGTTCATCAATTTAATAATACCATAATATTTTAAGAAAGTAAACAGGCATCAAAACTGCATATGAAGTTACAGTAAGAAATACATGCTATATATCTCTCCTTTAAACTTACATGTTTTTTAATCTTTTTAAACATGTATATTTGGTATTGGATCAAGATGAACTGTTTTTCATTTTCCGAGGTTCTCTTCCTGTGTCCTAGTTATCAAACCCACAACAAAAATGTATTTTGAATATAGTAACTCCATACAAATGCAAGAGAGAATAAAAGACTGCTATTAAGCATGCTGAAAGTTTCAATGAATAGCCTTAGATCAAGTAGAGTTTGGTATAAGGAATTTTTTTAAATATAACAATAACTGAATAACTCTTCTTCCCAAAATATACTCAGAAAAAAGTATGCTATTATTTGGATAGGAAAAAGAGTGGAGGAGTTTTAACTCACAGATAACAGTCTGAAAGTACAAGTGGGGAAATTTGTACATTCATTAATATACATTATTTTCAAAACATATTCAGAGAGCTTGAATTGTTGGTCAAATCTCCTCCTTCAACTTGGGTTGAGCCATAGGCAGCCCAAACAGACACACAGAAAGATAGATAGATGATAGATAGATAGATAGATAGATAGATAGATAGATAGATAATGTATTTGTAAATACAGATAGGCATTAGATGGGTCAGAGTCCAGAGAGTCACGGATGCCCACTAAAGAAATGAACTCTCCTCCACATCCCAGACTTCTGTGATACCATGTCCAGCAACCCATCCCAATATTCACATTGGCTGTAGGCAGAATTACCATTTGTTCATGTCAAAATATTTATTGATCATGTATTATATGCTAGAAATGTAACTAAGTGCTTGCAATACATCAATAAATAACGCAGTGAACAGAAGAGTCTTACTATGGCAGCTTTCCAATGAGTCAGCCTGGTACTGGTCTTAGGCACTGTGAGCTTGGAGTTACACAATTATGCTTAGAGCTCTGTAGAAGTCTCTCTCTCTCTCTGTATACATTGAATTCATATTATACCACTTCACATATATATACATGCATAGAGAGAAATAAATATATATATTTCTCTATATATATATATCTCCTTCCATTTTACTATATATTTGATCCCATCTATTTCCTGTTATTTAAAGAATTACTTATTGTAGCATTTTATTTTCTCACAGCATTTTTTACACCTATACTGCTTTGTGTTATTTTCAATGGTTGCCACCCCTATGGATTACAGTATGCCTCCTTAAATTATCACAATATATATTGAGTTAATATTATACCACTATTGACTTTGAATAATGTATTTTTTGCTAACTTTAAATTGACATTAAATAATGTATTAAAAGAAAGAAAAGTAGCCTTTATACATTCAAGTATACTAACCACATGTGTAAAATGGAAATAATGAATACTTCATGGTAGGTTATGAAGATTAAATATATGATAGGCAAATGATTTAGTTTATTTGTCACAGAAGTAGTCCTCAATCAAAGATAGCAATTACTAATATATTTTCTATTTATACTAAAATGATTAGCTTATCTTAAATAGCTACTTTGTTCCTGCAAAGATAGTTGCAAACATTATGTTAAGCATTTGCAGCAATAATGTAGATTCTATCTAGTTTACTGATTCTATTAATCCTTTAAATACCTTATAATGTGGCCAAAAGTAGATACTAGAGACTTTCTGAAGATGACTTTTTTATCAAAAAATAATTTTATTCATCTTTCCTGTTAATTAGCATCCCTTTTCTCTCATCACTGCATTTGGAAATTTTCCCTAACTTCTATCTAATATGTATCTATCCCAATGAGATTTTCTTCCTAATGATTCCAATTATAATAAATATTCTTATTCAGGTCAGCTCCATAATATCACTTAAAGAAGCAGTGAAAAACTCTGGAAATGTCTTTACAGAACCTGTATTATCAAGATCCCTTCCAAAAATTCCAAAATAAATGGATTGGCATGGGAGAGGTAGATTTTATATCTCTGAATCTTTATTTCAGAAATAGAAAATACCTGTTATGCGTCAATTTATTCTTCCTTTTCAAAAGATGTTTATTGATCATAATTTGTATAATTTTTATTGTTTTAATATTTTGGTTTCAATTTTTCCTACATGCTGTGTATTCAACCTAAGCAGACTTCTAGGCCTGACCTTATACTTGGAAATGATCAAACATATAATAGGGAAATTTTAAAGCCTGGTATTTAGTAAGAATAGATAATTGTTTACTACTAGTTAGTTGGTATACAGAATAGTTAAATCATTCAAGTTTATAGAAATATATCAATAAGAACACATATGAGACACAGGGAAACATATTTGATAAAACTATTTAACTTGTGACAGTATTTTAAAAATAATGTTAAGAAGGATAATCATAGAATTACTGTCTAAATATGCCAATATTTAGACAATTCAAAGATCCCTACTAATTGTTCTAATTTATTAGGAATTGTGTGTTTCAAGTGCAAGTATTCATGATATTTAGCAACATAGGATAGAAAGGAGGCAGGAAGGGATTAATTTCTAACACAAATTTAATAATTCTGAGTAAAGTGATTGAGTAAAATCTGAACTTATGCAATAGTTGAATAGGCAAGGACCTTTATTTAAAGGAACTTCTGATACATAAACAGCATCCACCAATTATTTTGGCCTCGAGAAGTTTAGAGTTTGGAGAGAAAAATGCAGATAGGTAAACAAGCAAATTTAATTCCTGATAAGTGATGGCAGGCTCAGCTCTTACTATATGCAAAGAAGTCAGTTAAAAAGATTTGCCAGTTATGCCATTGATACGTTAAAAATTGAGCCTTTTTTTTTGCAGTAGTCTGTGGCCAAAACCCATTCCTCTCAATATCAGTGTCCCATTTCCTCTAAAGTCTTGTGTAAATTTTACGTCAGTAAATCCTTTTCTACCCACATTGTATACAAAGTAAATTATAGACTCTCCCTATGCATATCTCTGTATCCTCTTCTTCTGTTTTACTTTTCTCCAATGTAATGATAACCATTGACACTAGGCGATAGCCAATTCATTTATTTATTGTCTGTTTCTACTTATTAATTCCATAAAAACATGAACTTTTTCATTTTTTTTTCCTGCAGCCACTGAGAAAAATGTGTTATAGACTAGGAGCTCAGTAAAAAATTATTTGCTGCTGCTTAGTGAATATGCATGATTAGCAATTTAGAATACTTAATTCCATAATTCCTAGAATATGATGTAGTACCTAGTCTTGAGAGGATAGCAATAATTTTGATTTTGATTTTTTAATTTTATCTTGTGATTTGATAGAATCTTAAAAACGTGGGCATAAAAGACTTTATTTGTTACTTTTCGTTCTAAGAATAGCTATTTTGTCTTGTTGCACAGTCACTTCCAGTTAACTGAGCTTGTCATAAAGTACAGATAGTACTCAACTTACAATAATTTGATTTACAATTTTTTGACTTTACAATTGGTTTATTGGGGGCATAAAAATTATTTTTGGATTATGATATTTTCAACTTATGATGAGTTTATTGGTACATATTCCCATTATCAGTCGAGGACCATCTATACTGCAAAGCTTCAAAATACACCAGCTATAAAAATCCAGTCATGTTGAATATATATAAATTTTAGAAGACACTAGAGAAAATATATTTCTAAAATGTTCTCTAGTGAAGAAACAATAATTTTTAAGACAGTTTGACAGTCACATAGAGAGATGGTGAGTTTTACATGGCCTCCTTCAATGTTGCATAAGTGGTCAGGCTTTCCCATCCCATTCCCTTGGATACAGTAATTGATGAAAAAAAAAAGTGTATTTGAGGAAATTATTCACTTCCTGAAGCAGATATAAGGGCCTATATCTCATTCTGCACTCAAGAGTTTAATATTCTTCTTCTTTAAAAAGAACGCTCCGAGTAAAATTGGCTTCACTGATGTTATTAAAGTCTTCTCTCAACCCAAAAAGCACAGTAATGGCAGGGATCTTATGTTGGGCCTATACGATAACATCCTATCAAACACCACCAGCGACTACTCTCCTGCACCTCAGAGAATCTCTTCAGGTTCTGTGTTTCAAATGAGCTTGTGTTTTGCCTTCGCTTTCTAATCAGCTTGCTTTTTCTACAGCCTTTGACAATTTATGTGTGTTTTTTATCTGCTGTCTGCATAACTGCCTAATCTATTATTATCAAGATTTGAATTACATTGTATGTTTGATTATTGATCTCTATAGATTTATTCCTGAAAGCTGTGTTTGAGATCTTATTTGAATTCATGTTTCTAAATAGAGTCTGTGGGTCAACTCCATGTGAGTCTGCTCTATCAACTTGCTTTTGAAAACAAAACGATGCTGGTGCTTATGTTCTTACTTGTTCAAAATGGAAGTTCAGATATTAGATATACATTCAGTTCATTTTCTCTGCCTTAATGTCCAGACATAGCATTTATTACATTGCAGTAAATAAGATCATAAGATATTTTGAAAATATCATTTTTTGTCTTCTTTAACCAACCTTGAAGTCTTGTGTACTTTATTATTTTAGTGATTAAATAATACTCAGATTCATTGTTAATATTTGCTACTTAGATTTAGAACAATTTAATACAAACACATATTTAGTTTTAACCTCAATAGGCCTTTGAGACAACATAATCTCCATTTTACAGAAAAATAACATACTAGATATTTCACATAAAATAGCTAGTAATTAGCAGAATGTAGGGGCTTCACGTGTCTTACAAAACAAATGAAACCTTTTTATTGTTTATAATATTCTAGTGATGGATTTCAAGGATTCTGTCATTTATGGATGTCTTCCTTAGCTAATCAAAGCAAATAAACTATGTTTCTTTTTAAATTTTCAAGCAATGTTTTGATTTCCTTATCCAGCCTTTTAATATGGTCCAACTATGTCAATTTCATATTTTCTCAGAATTTATATTAGATGATTTTCCCAAATAACATAATTTTAACTAATATTAATATAAAATTAGATATATTAATTTTTCTCATCACACCTTGTGTTTGAAAGTTTCTTAGTAATATTATCACTATCCTTTCAAAATTAATTTTTTTCTCAGGAGAAAAAAATGAAAGATTACTGTACTGCATCCCCCTATGCTACATGGAAACCATAAATGGTAATTCTGTTTTAACGACTCACTTGGATGTTTAATTTCCTTCTTAATATGTGCAAGCCAATAAAATAAACATCCCTTAGTATCTTGGCTTGTAAACATAGATGATTAAGCAAAATAATTACTATGGTCTCGGATCAGAAGATTTTTCATTCTGTCAGTTATTTTTATTCTATCCGTGAATAACAAATTACCACAAATTTAGCAGTTGACAACACATTTGCTATTTGTTTATTTATATTTCATAGTTCTGTAAGTTACAAGTCAAAGCAGATTCAAATGGATTCTCTGCTTATGATATTTCAAGTCCAAAATCAAGGTGTTGGCCAGGCTGGGCTCTTATCTGAAGGCTTTGGGAAATAATCCTCTTTTAATTTCATTCAAATGGTTGACTTAATTATGGTCAGTTGTGTCAGATGAAAGTGGTTAAATTCAGGTCCCCATTGCATTGCTGGCTGCCAGGCATAATCTATTTTATTCCTTGAAAGGCCACTTGCATTCATTTACATGCCCCCTTTCATCTTCAAGCCAATGGTCACCGTTAAATCCCTCTCATGCTACCACTTCTCTGATTTTCCTTTCTGCTACCAGTCAGAAAAAGGTAACTGCATCTGCTTAAATAATAGCCTTACTAATATATAATTCATGTAGAACAATTCACAAATTTAAAGTGCAAAAAATTGATGGTTTTAGTATATCCATACGGTTGTACAAGCATCACCACAGTAAATTTCAGAACATTTTTATTACCACGGCATTGTTAAACTTCTTTATTGAATCTCTGGATATATCTGTCTGGCTAACTCCTTTCAAAATAATAAAATTAAGTGTCTCTTTAACATTTCAAATATATTGCCCCATCCATGATTGGGTTATAAAATATATTTTAACTTTTTTGAGACAGAGTTTCACTCTTGTTGCCCAGGTTGGAGTGCAACGGTGCGGTCTCAGCTCACTGCATCTTCTACATCCCTGGTTCAAGCAATCCTCCTGCTTCAGCCTCCCCAGTTAGCTGGGATTATAGGTGCCAGCCACCATACCTGGCTAATTTTTGAATTTTTAGTAGAGACAGGGTTTCACCATGTTGGCCCAGCTGGTCTCAAACTCCTGACTTCAGGTGGTCTGCCAGCCTCAGTCTCCCAATGTGCTGGGATTACAGGGATAAGGCATCGTGCCCGGCCTTAACTAAATTGTATAAACAGAAGTAAAGAGGACATACCATATATTGAGTGAAATTTTTTCCATGAGCATCTTGGACCAATATTACTTCATAGAACTTTAATATTTTTCTGATCCTTTCCTTGCTTAGCATTTGTACCATTATTAATAATTTTGAGCCTTAATTCACTACCACTTGCTAAGCCATTTCTTCCTCTCTCTCCATATGTGCTTTATAATCACAAATCCTTCAGATTTCTACTGTAGACAGATTATTATTTCATAATGCTAGAAAAATTGTGAACACATTCAGCCCTTTAAATTAAAACCAAAAATAATAATGCAAGAAATCATAAATATCTCTACATGTAAGTGTTTCTGTGAAACATTAAACATGTTATGTATAAAAATACCTAAAACCCATGTTTCTGGAAATATTTACCAATTAAAATATGCTTCATATTTAATTATCAGTAACAATAAGTACACTAGCAAAGAGATAATATTACAGTAGTCAACTCAGGACTTCACTTTGTTCCTTTCCACATCATTCTCTCAAAAAAGCTGCGTGGGTTTCTTCACAGAGTAAAAATAGTTTTTTAAGAATAAATAAACAGAGCCAGAAGAAGCCTTCAGGGGTCTGAGCTGGGAAACTGATACATTATTCCTACTGTATTTTATTGGTTATATCAGTTTGAGAGCCTAAACAGATGTGGGGACAGGTAGGACTCTACCTCTTGGTACTCTGTAGTTGTATTTGTGACACACAATCTAAATGTACAATGAAATGCTAAATACTTTATAAAACATTCTTAAACAATACCTCATATTATCTAGTTTTCCAGAGGAATATTTGAAAATGAATACATAATTGGATCTTGAAGAAAATTGCTACTGGCTATGGGAAAATATTTTTAAACATTCTTACATAAAGAAACAAGTCTGATTTTCTATAATGACTTAATTTGTCATTCTCAGTAGGATTGTTGAGATATTGCACAAGAGCTAAAGTTTTATGTTGTTTTTAATTTCAATTTATTAATATTTTACTTTATTTTCTGTGAGCATATTGTTTCCTCAGGTCAGATATTAACTCTGTCCAGATTTCTTGATAGTTGGAAACCAATAAAGATTTAATAGAAGGAGCCTGAGGGAAAGTATGCATTTAAATCAGGTGGTGTTATTTTAATATTCTAATAACTTTCATCTATGTGGCAGTAAAATTCAATTTCAAAAGTTTTAATGAAAGGAACACGTGATTTATTTTGCTGGATGTTCATGAATCTCTTAAGTCTTTGTTTCATAAAATAAATTGTCTAGTGTTGCTTTTCTTATAGTGTGTTTCTGAAATACTGGCCCTACAGAATGTTAATAGAACATAATACAAATGAGAAAATTAACAAAATGTTATGTTTTTAAAATTAGAGGGATTTTCTCAGAGCTGAATATCTTGTATTTTACATTCTAAATCTTCAAAATGTATGATATACATTTAAAATAAATATGAATAAATAAATGTATTCAAGGTGTGTCACTGAGGATTGCTGATTCTAGTTACACTCTTAGGAAAACAATGATTTCTTTTTTTTATTATTATACTTTAAGTTTTAGGGCACATGTGCACAATATGCAGGTTAGTTACATATGTATACATGTGCCGTGTTGGTGTGCTGCACCCATTAATCATCATTTAACATTAGGCATATCTCCTACTATTATCCCTCCCCCCTTCCCCCATCCCACAACAGGCCCCAGTGTGTTCCCCTTCCTGTGTCCGTGTGTTCTCATTTTTCAATTCCCACCTATGAGTGAGAACATGTGGTGTTTGGTTTTTTGTCCTTGTGACAGTTTGCTGAGAATGATGGTTTCCAGCTTCATCCATGTCCCTACAAAGGACATGAACTCATCATTTTTTGTGGCCGCATAGTATTCCATGATGTATATGTGCCACATATTCTTAATCCAGTCTATCATTGCTGGACATTTGGCTTGGTTCCAAGTCTTTGCTATTGTGAATAGTGTGGCAATAAACATACATTTATGCAGCCAAAAGACACATGAAGAAATGCTCATCATCACTGGCCATCAGAGAAATGCAAATCGAAACCACAATGAGATACCATCTCACACCAGTTAGAATGGCAATCATTAAAAAGTCAGGAAACAACAGGTGCTGGAGAGGATGTGGAGAAATAGGAACACTTTTACATTGTTGGTGGGACTGTAAACTAGTTCAACCATTGTGGAAGTCAGTGTGGCAATTCCTCAGGGATCTAGAACTAGAAATACCATTTGACCCAGCAATCCCATTACTGGGTGTATACCCAAAGGATTATAAATCATGCTGCTATGAAGACACATGTACATGGAAAACAATGATTTCTATGGTCATTAAAGAGATTTAATAAAGTGTTTAATTTTTGCAAATATACTGTAAAGACCAGCAGAGCAGGTTCTTGGACTGCATCTAAGAATGACTTGCAGCATGAAAAATAAGTCATGTTTCGGGAAACTGTAACTCAGGACACTACCAAAACACTGAGTTGAGTAACATATTGCAAGTGCTGGAACCATTGAATCAGTAAGCTAGTCCCAAGAAGCTGCCGTATTTACTATGGTCACTTAAATAACTGAAAAACAGAGACTAATTCTGGGCCCTACCTCTTTCATGACTGGGTTTTGATGGCCACAAGGCTGAAGACTTGACGTTGATGCATAATGACTTCTCTTTCTTTTTAGTTCAATTATAAATGTCTCTTATCGAACCCAATTCCAACACAAAAAACAGCCACAACTATTGCTATTTTTTTCTTATCTTCTTACATTTTGGATTTGCTTAATGTTCTTTCTTTAATGCCTTGAGATGGGTCTTAGATAATTGATTTTTCACTTTCTTATATTTAAAATACACATATAAGGCAATAAATCCCTGACTCCATCTTATCTACCTTCTCTAAGTTTTATGATATATCTTTATTAACATTTACTTCAAAATGCCTTTTAATTTTGACATGGCTTCTTGATTTATGGATTATTTAAAAGTACATATCTTTATTTTAACATACATCAATTTGTGAGTGGTACTGTCTAATTTTTGAATTAATTTTACTGTGGCAAGATAGTGTAATAATTATTTCAATCCTTTGTGATCTGATGAGACTTGATTTGCAGCACAGTGTTTTAGTCTGTTTTGTGCTGTCATAACAGAATACTTGGGACTGCATAATTTATAATAAATAATAACTTGTTGGTTCACAAATCCGGATGCTGGGGAGTTCAAGATTCCTGAGGAGGCACCAGCTGGCCAAAGCCTTCTTACTAAATCATCCCATGGTGGAGGGCAAAAAGAGGGCAAGAAAGAGAAAGAGAGAGGGATTCAAACTTATCGCTTTATAAAGAACCCACAGTAACTGACCCACACAGGAAATAACAATATTAATCTATTAATAAAGTCAGAGACTTAGTGACCTAATCAACTCTTAAATGTCCCACTCTTAACACTGCTGCAGTGGTAATTAACTTTCCAACACATGCTTTTTGGGGAGCACATTCAAACCATAGCACCCAGTACAGAGCCATTTTGAGGATAAATGTTGAACTATATATATGTAGTTATACATAGTGTAAATACATGTGATCATCTTTCGTAGGACAAGTGTATCAACCAGAGATCTCCAGAAAAGCATAACAAATGATTTATCATAAAAGTTGGCTCAGGTGATTATGTGATTATGGTAATTCAGCCAAAATCCAGTGATTTAGTAACAGGGGTTTCCATATCCAAAAAGTGGACATAGGAGAGGAGAATGAAAATTTGTCTCTCATCCATCTTTTTGTACTAACAGGGCAGTCAACGGATTGAATAATGCTGCCCACATTGATGAGGTTGATTTTTACTCAGTCTGCTCATTCAAGTACTATTCTCTTCAAGAAACACCCTCACTGACACATCCAGAAATAATGTTTTACATCCCTTAGCCTAGTCAAGTAGACACATAAAATGAACAATAACAACTTCACGCTTTGTAAACTCGGCACCTATACGAATCTCCTTAAACCATACTTGATCTCCAAATAAAGAAAATAAATAGGATGGTAATAATTTCACATAATATGATACAACTATTCTGTGTACAACTAAAAATGCACTAATCCCTACCGACAAAGAGGAAGTAAAGTTCTTGAGTGATGTTCACTGTTATAATATCCCATAACTTAAATATTATGATGTAAAATTAGCAATATTTATTAAGGGATAATAAAGTCAATACATTTTATGTTATATGATAAGGGAATAAGATAGGAATGTAAACAGATACTTGCTTAATATATGTACACGTACACACATGAGGGTGTACAACATAGGAACAAAATACTCGTGACAATTATAGTCTTCACTTCTGTAACTGGTCATGTGGTTGTTACTAGAATTTATAACCACCTTCTTCTGCTATTCATTCTGTATTCACTTTGCCTTCAGCAAGCAGCTCAGCTGGTCGTGGTTTCTTACTTGATGTAGTTACACAAACTTTTATACCTGAAGGATCATGGCTGTTTGTAGTCCTGCCTGGATTAGGTTGTAGTTTTCCATTGGCCTTAATTACTAGGGATGGTAACACTAAGAGAAGCCCTGAGAAACCTCCGATATTTCAGATATACTTTCTTTACATCCATTGTAGAATAGTAGTTCAACTTTCCCCATAGTATTGAAAATTAATAATCCCAGCCAACACTATAACTGCCTCCTTGGTCTATTGACTCAGAGCAAGAGAAGCCCAAAGTAGCTGAGTGGCAGTCTTAACTTAGAATTCAAGGGAATCATTGTGTCTACTGGTAGAAACATTCCTTCCTCTGGGACTAAGACTTCTTAGGCTGGCAGAGCATGAAGTCACAGGAATAAGAAGCAACAAATTTGTTAGTGAGTCAGTAGGGGAAATGGTGAATGGTGACACTCCCATTTCCACCCGTTTATTTCAGGACCTGTGAATCCTGGCTATTGGAGAACGAGTATCACATACTGGGCACTGACTCACAGCATACACAGCCTTTTATGGAGAACCTTGCCCTAGCTCATAATGTATTGCAACCTAGTTGGTGCTATAAATGAATCTTCACAAAGGCATTCCACCATTCTACTAATCCATCTGTTTTGGGACAGGGAGGTGAGGAAACAGGGCAATAACAGTGAATCCTGAGTATGTGCCCATTGCCCCCATTTCTTTGGCTATGAAGCAATATCCTTCCTTTACATTAAACCAAGGTAGATTGGGCATTTCCAATTTGTTCATGTTAGGCCATATTTTGACCTTTCCATGTTACAGTTTCATTTATGTGCTCCATTACATAATTTAAATTTTATTCAACTTTTTTCTCTTAAAGCAGTAAGTGGAGATTTGGTGTTATTGTTTGATGTTTTTAAGAAAACCGACATTATTTTATTTACTGTAGATGTTGAAACCTGGTATTTCATGTTAATTGCAGGCACTTTCCATAAAGAGTATTTTCTTAGTGTATTAGATCATTCTCACGCTGCTATAAGGACATACCGAAGACTGGGTAATTTATAAAAGAAAGAGGTTTAATTAACTCACACTTCAGCATGGCTGGGAAGGCCTCAGGAAACTTACAACCATGGCGGAAGGGGAAGCCATCATGTCCTTCTTCACCTGGCAGCAGGGAGAAGAAGAATGATAACCGATTAAAGGGGGAAATCCCTTATAAAACCATCAGCTCTCATGAAAACTTACTATCATGAGAGCAAGGGGGAAACTGCCCCCATGATCAAATCCCACCAGGTCCTTCCCACGACACATGGGGACTGTGTGAACTATAATTCAAGATGAGATCTGGGTGGGGACACAGACAAACCATATTACTTAGTAAATAAGTTTTCTAAAATGTTAGGCAAAATATTATTTAAAAACTTTAAAAGTAAATAACAATTATCTAACACATGTAATATTGTAATATATTATACATTGATGTTTACTTTTTGAACATAAAATTAAATGTCTTACTTTTAAATGTTAGACACATGAATTGTTTCATCAAAAATATCCAAATCTAATGTGCTAGAATTGATAATTTGGTAAGATTATGGTATACTCTGTAATATAATTTCAATTGGTAATTTATGTTTGGGTGTTATATTTTTAAAAGTTTAAAATGTGCTTTCCAGCTTATGTCTGGAAATCTTCACAGTATATATGAAGATTATTTTTCTTTCTTTTTTTAATTTTTATTAACATTTAATTGACATATAACAAAATTCACCTATTTAAAGTGTACAATTTAATGTTTTTTGAATATGCAGCCATCTCCACAGTCAATACTGAAAGTTTCCTGAAGGAAAAAAATAGCAATTAGCTGCCACTTTTTATTTACCACCACCACTGTCACCCCTGGCTCTATGTAACAACTAACTTAATTTCTGTATGTATATGTTACCTTATTCTGGATATTACATGCATGTTGAATCATGTAATATATATTTTTCTGTGAATGGCATTTTTACTTAAAGTGTTGAAGGTCCATTACTTTATTAACATTCATCAGAACTTCATTTCTCTTTATGGACAAACAGTATTGCGTAGTAGTGATACACCACATTTTATCCATTCTCCTGTTGATGAACATGTGAATCATTTTTACCTTTTGGCTATTATGAATAATGGGTTATTCACATAAGGTTAAAAATTGTGTGTGGCTATATGTCTCCTTTTTAAAATAGAAAATTTTCACTTCTATTTTAGATACAGGGGTACATGTATAGGATGGTTAGTTACATGGGTATATTGGACCCAGCTAGTGAGCACAGAGCCCAAGAGGTCTTTTTTCAACACATACCCACCCCCCCACTATATTATTTGGTACTGTCTATTGCTTCCATGTTTGTGTCCATATGTGATCAATGTTTAGTTCTGGCTTACAAGCAAGAATATGCTGAATTTTCTTTTGCTGTTCTTGTGTTAATTTGCTTAAAATAATGGCCTCCAGATCCATTCATGTTGCTGCATATGTCATTATTTTGTTCCTTTTTATGGTTGCATAGTATTCCATGGTGTACATGTATCACATTTTGTTTATCCAATCCACCACTGATGGAGAGCTAGGTTTATTCTGTGTCTTTGCCATTGTGAATCGTGTAGTGTTGAACATACAAGTGCATGTCATTTTGGTAAAGTAATCTATATTCCTTTGGGTATATACCCAGTGATAGGATTTTGTGGTCAAATGATAGTTTTGTTTTTAGTCCTTTGAGAAATACCCAAACTGTTTTCCACAAGGTCTGAACTAATTTACATTCCCACCAACAGTGTATGAGCATTTCCTTTTCTTTGCAGCCTTGCCAGCATCCGTTGTTTGTTGAGTTTTTAATAATAGCCTTTCTGACTTCTGTGAGATGGTGTCTCATTGTGGTTTGAATTTGCATTTCTCTGATGACTAGTGATGATGAGCATTCTTTCATAAGTTTATTGGCCATATATATGTCTTCTTTTGAAAAATGTCTGTTCTTGCTTTTTCCCCACTTTTCAATGGGGTTATAATTTGCTGGCTGATTTGTTTAAGTTCCCTATAAATTCTGGATATTAGGCCTTTGTTGGATGCATAGCTTGCCAACATTTTTTTGAATTCTGCAGATTATCTGTTTACTTTATTGATTTGTTGTTGTCGTTGCTGTTGTTTTGGCTAAGCAGAAGTTCTTTCGTTTAATTGGCTTATCAATCTTTGTTTTTGTTGCAATTGCTTTTGGTGACTTGGTCATAAATGCTTTGCCAATTTCAGAAGGGTATTTCCTAGGTTTTCCTCTAGAACTTTTGCAGTTTTACATCTTACATTTAAATCTTTAATTCATCTTAAGTTAATTTTTCTATACAGTGAAAAATAGGGATCCAGTTTCTTTCTTCTGCATATGGCTAACCAGCTATCCAGCATTATTTATTTAATAGGAAGTCCTTTCCCCATTGCTTATTTTCATCAGTCTTATTGAAGATCAGATGGTTATAGGTGTGAGGCTTTATTTCTTAGTTTTCTAATCTGTTCCATTGGTCTTGTGTCTGTTTTTGTACCAGTACTCGCTGTTTTGTTTACTGTAGCCTCATAGTATAGTTTCAAGTCAGGTAATGTGATTTCCCAGGCCTTATTCTTTTTACATAGGATTATTTTGGTTATTTGAGCTAATTTTTGGTTCCCTGTGGATTTATGGATCACAGTGCAATAAAAATATAAATCAATATTAAGAATACCTCTCAAAACTACACAAATATATTAAAATTAAACAACTTGCTGCTGAACAACTCTTGGGTGACCACTGAAATTCAAGCAGAAATCAAAGCAGTATTTAAAATTAATGAAAATAGAGACACAAATTCCGAGAATCTCTGGGATGCAAGCAGCGAATTAAGAGGAAATCTATAGCCCTAAACACCTTTATCAAGAAGTTAGAAAGATCTCAAATTAATAATTCAACTTCCCACCTAAACGAACTAGAAAGTAAAAACAAACCAACTGCAAGGCTAGTAGAAGAAAGGAAATAACTAAAATTAGAGAAGAAATTAATAAAACTGAGATGCTAAAACTTATACAAAGAAACAATGAAACCAAGAGATTGTTCTTTGAAAAAATAAATAAGATTGATAGACCACTAGATAAATTAAGAAAAGAAAAGAGAATATCCAAATAAGCGCAATCAGAAATAACAAAGATGACATTACAAGTGATCCCACAGAAATAAAAATGATCCTCAGAGAATACTATGAACTCTATATACATGAATCAGAAAATCTAAAGGAATGGATGAATACCTGGAAACACGCAATCTGCTAAGACTGAATCAGGAAGAGACTGAAACCCTAAATAGACCAATATTGAGCTCTGAAACAAAATCAGTATTAAAGAGTCCACCAACTAAAAAAAGCCATGGAAGAGGCTGATTCACAGCCAGATTCTACCAGATGTCCAAAGAAGAGCTGGTCACAATCCTACTGAAACTACACCAAAAACTCAATAAGGAGGGACTCCTCCCTAACTCATTCTATGAAGCCAACATCAGCCTAATACCAAAATCTGGCAGAAACATGACAGAAAAAGAAAACCTCAGGCCAATATCCCTGGTGAACATAGATGCAAAAATCCTCAACAAAATACTATTCAATCAAATCCAGCAGCACATCAAACAGGTAATCTATCATATCAAGTAGGCTTTTTCAAGGTTGGTTTAACACATGCAAATCAATAAATGTGATTCACCACAGAAACAGAATTAAAAGCAAAAAACATAGATCATCTCAATAGATGTAGAAAAGTCTTGTGATAAAATCCAAGGTACCTTCATGATAACAACCCTGAAAATAATAAAAGCCATCTGTGAAAAACCCATAGCCAAAATTATACTGAACAGGTGAAAGCTGAAATTATTTGACTTGAGAACTGGAAAAAGGCAAGGATGTCCACTCTCAGCATTCCTACCGAATATAGTACTGGAAGTTCTAGCCAGAGCATCATTCCAGGGAAAGAAATAAAAGGTATCCAAATCGGAAAAGAAGAAAAACTCTCTCCCTTTGCTGACAATATGATTCTATACTTAAAAACTCTAAAGACACCACCCAAAAGGCTTCTAGAACTGATAAATAATTTTAGCCATGTTTCATCATACAAAATCAATGTACAAAAATCAGTAACATTTTTATGTAACAGTAATGGCCAGGTTGAGAGTTAAATCAAGAACATATCCCATTTACAATAGCAACAACAAAAAAATAAATTACCTACAAATACAGCCAACCAAGAGGGTGAAAGATTTATAAAAAGACAACCATAAAACACTGCTGAAAGAAATCGGACATGACACAAATAAATGAGAAAACATTCCATGTTCATTGACTGAAAGAATTAATATTATTAAAATGGCCAAACTGCCCAAAGCAATTTTCAGATTCAATGCTATGCCTATCAAACTACCAATGTCATTTTTCGAAGAATTTGAATGCATTTTACAAAATTATTTGATCATTACTGATTTTTGTTATTTCTTGGCATTTTAATAATTATTGGCACAAATGTGATAAAAAGTGTTTGCTCTACCCGTGGTGTGCAATTTGAATTTTTTATTAACTTACATGTCAATAATATTAAATAATTAGTAACAGTGCCCCAAAATAAGTTTACATGTTTTCATTTAAATGTCTGAGTTTATTAGTTCCAAATATGGTATGTCTTTCATGATATCTGACATTATACAGTATATATTTTATGATTTGTGACATTACACAAAATCTAAGATTTAGAAATATGATTACATAAATCCACTATGTTTAAAGAATAGAGATTTGTAAGGAAAAAGGTCTCAGTTTTATTGTTACATGGTCACATAAGGGCCATCATATATTCTTTATTTTCTAAACATCTTCTGACTCCTTCAGACATCATTACAATGCCTTTAATATCAACCAGTCGCGCGCGTGTGTGTGTGTGTGTGTGTGTGTGTCTGTGTGTGTGTGAAAAATCAGTAGGCCACAATATTTATACATTGAAAAAGTATTGTCATGACAAAGTCGTGGGATTTAGCATGGAACTTAAACTATGGAATTGAGATGCAGGCACAATCTGGCTCACAGTAGTTAACTATCGAAGGTAGCACTGAGATTCCAAATGAACTAATAATCCGGCTAGTCAGGGAGTTAGTGATTGATAGAATCAAAATCAGTAAGCAGTTCCACTGTAGAGGAGAAAAGATTATAAGGTAATCACTTGGCAGTAATGCTTGGGCAGGTATTTCTCTTTTATATAACTTGCCACAGGTTTTCTTGAGAATGCTTGAGCACAGGAGTTCAGATGAAGATTTGGGATTGAAGGAATTCTGAGGCCTCACTCTCCCAGTGAAATGAAGAAAGCCCCATGAATCCTTGAAGCTGTCCCAAATTTAAATGGCTAAAGGACAATTGCTCTAAGGATCTTCATTCCTTAAACTGATGTTATCACCTTGGGAAGTATTCATACCATACTAATACAATGCAATTAATTTTAGAATAGAAAATGTACTTTATTTCAAAAAAATTGATAAGAAACTTTGGAAGTCTTCTGAATGACTATGGAAAAATAAAATCTGTGATATACAATGCTAAACTGGCACAAACATACATCATGTGTTTACCACTTTAAAAACCATTATTTTTAGTCATATTAATCACATCTTCAAATTGAAGAACCAAGTTGCTTAATACAATGGCAGACACTTTGCTGTTCTGCAAATTTGGTTTGAATTAATTTATGAATAAATAAAATATTTTTATATATTCTCTCCTTAGGTTTTAGATATCCCAAAATTTTTCCTGTAATAAATGATGAAGTTGATCAATTATTCTATAATACAGAGAGCATCACAGTCTGTATCATTTTCAACTGTAAAAAAATATGAGCACTTCGTATAATTCGTCTAATATTGAAATAAGCAAAGTATAAAGAAATAAGGTACATTCTAATTTTCTCAGACCTTGTAAAATCAGTAATTTTTGAGGTAATTTACATGACTGTGTCTTATGAAAATAATTTCTAAATAGTATACAAACCTTCCTTGAATATTTTTGTAAAACTAAACAAACATCAATAATTACATAATTAAGGCATTGATTTGGTGAAAATAATTGTAACAATTTTATATGATAGTTATAAGAATATAATTATTATACTATCATAACTGACCTTTTCTTACTTTATTATCAAATATTTTAGGGTCAGACGTGATGGCTTACATGTGTTAACCTAGTGCTCTGAGAGGCTTAGATGGGAGGATCACTCGAGGCCAGGAGTTTGAGACCAGCCTGGGCTACATAGTGAGACTCTGTCTCAACACAAAATGAAAAGTTTTATTTCTCGAATGTCAAATAATTTAAAAATTCCTGGTCGACTAACTTCTGCTATGGTTCTTTAGCTAGGTGATTAGCTCTGCATGGACATCTTTACCTCTTGACACATCCTTGGCTAATTATCTTACATCTATTAAGTCTCTGTTTCATCATCACTGTTTCAACCAGGCCTTATACTATCAATCCTATTCTATCCAGCACTACTGGATTCCCTCTACATTTTTCTTTGTCATCTTTCTATATTATCTCCTAACATTCTGTATAATTAACCTATTTATTAAGTTCATTGTTTATTGTCTATCTTCCCCTATTAGAAGGCAAGGTCTACAGGGCATAAATTTTTTCCTTACTTGATTTACTGATGACTTTCAAATGCTAATTCATTATATAGCACATAGCAGGTACACAATATATGTTAGCTAATTATACATATAAGTTAATAACCTTGTTTTTCACCAATAACTTCTAGATACAGTCCTTTCAATTACTTTTTAAAAACTATAAATTACCTTGTTTATTCCTTTTCAAATTTTTTAAAATTGTTCCTTATTATTTTTCCCATTGAAGTTGAAATTGAACATCACATTCTTAATATGACCTACAAATATTTCATAATCTGATTCAGTGCTCTCTCTCCAACTCCTTGTGAGTCATTTTAAGAAATATAAACATAAAACCTACTAAAACTGTCTGTACCTCGTTCAGACTCCCAAACACCTTTGTTTTCACTTCCCCATCCCCTTCCACTTCCCATTAGGTGTATTCTCTCTTTCTTTCCATACACACACACACACACACAACTATCTACTTCACTAGATTGTAAGTTTATTGAGTAAATAATTCATTTTATGATAATGAATTCAGAATTCAGCATGGTGACTGGTACATAGTAAATATAAACTAAATATTTGATGAACACATAACATTAGCCCTTTTTTATAACTGAAAACTCCTACATGAAGTTATCTCATAATGGGGCATATAAAACTTAAAAAAAAAGGTTTTTATAAAAAATGACTGAAATCACAATTTTCCCTAAGAAAGTGTAACTTAAGTTGTAAAAGAAAGTGACAAAAATGGTGAAGATGTTTCCATTTTCATATTGTCTTCTGTAAGTATATGGTGACAACCCTGACTGAAATCCTTCTGCCTTTGTCTGCACTGTAATATTAATTTTTATTCAGAGTCCACTGACCACAAGATCCCCAGGTAACTGGAAACTGATAGTCTCAGGCAATATTTACTGAAACTAGACTTTCTGGCACCTACAAAATTTTTGTGATTCTCACTGAGAAGATTGCTCATACACTCAGTCTATGAAACAGAATGAAATAAATTCATAGAGTGCTTGTGTTGGAATCCAATCCCACACCATGTGTTACACAAATTGCCCTAGCCTTAATCCTGGCATGCTTCTTTGTGAGAAGAATGAACAAAAGCCAAATCCTTCTATTATCTTGCTAGCCATGGCCTTATATGTTTTCTTTTTCAAAATAAATCCACCTTGCCATATGACATTGATAAATTTCTCCAAAGTCCTAGTGCATATGGGACCAGCCTTGCATGACATTGGAACAATGGGAACTCATATATGTTGCCTGTGGGAATGTAAAATAGAAAAGCAATTTATAGTGTAATTTTTTGGTTTCTGGTAAAACTGAAACTGTGCGTACAGTTTAATTTAGCAATGACTCCCCTAGATCTGTACCCTAGAGAAAATCCTTTGCAGCTTTGTCTGAATGACAATAAATTAAAGAACTTCAAAATATCCTTGAAATGTTGAATTAACACATATTCTAAGGTATAACCATTGCGGTCTGAAAATAGACAAAATATACATAAAATATATATTACATATATAAATATAAATATAATATATATACAGTAGGCAGCTTATGCCTTAAAATGGGTGGCATCTCAGATATAAGAAAAATACAAAAACAATGAAAATTGATTGGAATCTAAAATTCTGCCTCCTTGATGAAGTATCTGTGATGATTCCTCTTATGCTTAGGAAACAAAGCCCTAAAAAATCCATACACACCTACAGAGGTGGGTGGAAATGGGGCCTATGATCCAAACTTGGCTAGTTAGAATCACCAGGCAAATTCTGCTGTATCTATAAGAGAAACTTCTAACTAAATGGGGTTGGTAATCCGGGAACAGATAATTTTGGTACTATTTATCGCAATCATACTTACTACCTGAGAAGAACTTGCCAGACATAGAGATGGGTTAATTTTGGTTTTGACATTTTCTATACTTAGCAAATATTAAGCAATGTTTTCATTGTTTATGCCTTCTTTCAGCATAGTTTATATTTTCAATGGTTGAATCCAGTTAAACAATTATTTCAAGTTATTAAATTAATATTAGTATCAGGGAATTTAAATTAGAGATATTAAAATTCATAATAAAAGTAAAATTCATAAGCGAGTGTTGTATCATTGAAGAAGAGGAAAATTAAGAAAAAGAGATTATAGAACCCCATAATATGCTGAAAATTTATTTAATATTTTCTGTCAAAAAAATAAAATATCTACCCAAATTATTTAAAACAAATACCATTTAATTAAATCAATTAAAAAGTTAGGCCATAAATAAGTAGTAAACATAGGCATTTATTAATCTGAAATGAGAAGAAAGGAGTTATAAATGGATAAAAAGCAATTTAAAAAATATTTACATCACAAATTCTATGAATGCTGATAAAAACACCTTGATACTAATTTTTCTATAACTTTGTAAAATAATAAATAATTTATTGCACTAGATATCACAGAGGTTGTGATTAAATATTCTAATTCATTTTATAAGAATATATCTAATTTAAAATCTTCTTGAAGAAAATGTGCTACTTACATCCAATAATTTACAATTGTGTATATAATTTGACTCAGTAATTTCACTCTCATATTTTTCAAGATAGTTATCACTGAAACGTAGGCATTATTACATACAG
This sequence comes from Pan paniscus, assembly GCF_029289425.2. Taxonomy (NCBI): domain Eukaryota; kingdom Metazoa; phylum Chordata; class Mammalia; order Primates; family Hominidae; genus Pan; species Pan paniscus. The sequence continues at coordinate 83,688,501 of NC_073263.2, read as the reverse complement.
TTATGTTATAAAAGTGTTATTTTAAATTAAAAATACTAGGTATTCACTTACAGTGATGATTAAATAAATTATAATGCAGGCCACGGGTGGATTACTATGCATTTATTAACAGTTTCATTTAAAATATGTAATGAAGTATGCTTAAAATCATTAGTGATAATTATGATACAAAATATTATAACACTCATGTATTACTGAAGGTATGTATTCTTTTTAAATTTAATTTTATTTGTTCATGTACATATTATCTTTCCAAAATTGATCATTTATCATGTAATTTATAGTTAATTAAACAATAAATCCCTTTAGAAAAATTCTCCTAAATACATTAACATTTTTCTTTAACTGACTCCACAGGAAAGTACATGCAATTAACATGGAAGTTATTCACTGGAAAATGAACAAGCCACTCAAATTTCTGGAATAAGAGTATTTCCATGTTGTTTGCAAAAGTAACTGTAGAAAACAATTTTTTACATGATAATTATACTTATAATTTATAATTGAAGTACAGTCATAAATGTTATTGTAGTAAAGTAAGTGTTTTATGCTTTGTATTAAGTTTCTGTTGCTGCTATAAACAGTTTCCACACACTTGGTGGCTTAATACTGTACAAGTTTATTATCTTGGAGTTTTGGAGGTCAGAGCTCCAAATGAGTTTCACTAGACTAAATTAATTTGTCACCAGACCTGTGTTCTTTCTGGAAGCTCTAAGTTCTGTTTCCTTGCCTTTTCCAGCTTCTAAAAGCTGTCTGAGTTCCTTGACTCCTGGCCCTGTATTATTGTGATTTCTGCTTCTGTTGTAACTTACACACCATCTCTTTGCTCCTGTTATCACATTGCTTTCTCTCTTTACTTCCATTGTGACATAACACTCTGGCCCTTTGACTCTACTACCTTTCTTTTATAGGGTCCTATATAATGCAACATAATCTCCTTATCTCAAGATACTTAATCTAGTCACATCTGCAAAGTCCCTTCTGTCATGTAAGATAACATTCACAGGTTCCAGAAATTAGGGTATGGACACATTTGGGCAGCCATTACAAAATCTACCACAAATTCATTGAAGAATAATACTAAATTGGAAGATCAATTAAAATAGTTTTGTTTTGGTTAAACAGTTAGTTTAGTGCCTTAATATGTATCATCAAATTTTTTTCTACATATGATACATGGATAATTTCTGCTTAAATTTATAATAATTTTAGGTGGTGATTAAACAAGTAGTTTGGCTTTACTGAATGGATTAGCTGAGAGTAAATAGTTTTTATATTTTCAACAAATTGTATGGTATCAGTCCAACGTCCAAACATGTTTTAATCGCAGATCAGAAAATGAAATAAGACATATCAAAATTTATTAGATATGATCATCTTAAACATCATCTTGAAGATCTGTAAGTTATAAGATGCAGAACATATAAGATATGTATCATTCCTTTTTATAATTAGTTAAAAAATATATTTATATAATTTAATATCCAAGCAAAAGTTTTTAGAATTAAATAAAAATGTGTTCTTAAGAGCCAATGAAATAAAAAATCTAGCAATTAGTCAATCTCAGTGGTTAATACAGTCTCCTCTGAATAGGCAAATGTCAGTTAATGTGAATTACGTATCATCATACCTTTGCTCTTTCAGGTTTTGAAGCCTATATAGCTGGTCAATTACTAAAACAAATTTTTGTACATTAATCAGAGCAGGAAGGAGAATCATTTTTAATGCCCACCTGTTGTAAATAGTCTTAATTTACTGAAATGGTCATTATTCTCTGTATTTGCAAGTGTGTTATTTAACCCTGGGCTACTTAAGAATCCAGTAAGGTTAATTAATCTGAGCCTATGTACAAGCAATATGAGTTAACTTTGTTGGTAAGAGAATAGGAATAAAAACTTCAAAAACAAAGTTAAGGAATTAAAAACCAGTATAATCACTTTTTTGTTAGGATGTATAGATATGTACATCTATTTATACTAAGAAGTATATATACTTCTTAGTATTGGTGAAGTATATATACTTCTTAGTATTGGTATTTATACTAATTATAAATTCTTAGTATTTATACTAAGAAGAAAAACACATATTTTACATATTTAAAATAATTTTTAAAGTTTTATTCTTAAAATAATTTTAAATTTTTACTACTTCAAGATGTTTTTGTGAAAACATTGAATTCAATTCCTAGTTCAGGTAATAGTTGTATATTTTATTATTTTGAAATTTTAAACATACAAACATACATATTATTCTATTAAAACAATATTTTGATTGAAAACCAAATGTAGTAATGTTTGAAATATGAAAAATTAATTTGACAATTGATCATTTATAGTTCTCATTTCTTTGCTAATGTCAAAATAAATTATTTATTTAAATAGAACTAACCGTTAGATTAAATATATTTGTTGAGATATACTCTTTGCCTTTCATTTCATAGCTAGGAACAATGCTACCAGCAACTTACTTCAACTGTGACATATAACAGAAAATTTGTAGTTGGGTTAGGCAAGTAACAGTTATGTATTGTCATAAGTTGGTCCAATTTACTTTGGTCTTGGTGACTATAAATAAATATTTATCAATTATTATAAAGGTATATGGTTGCCACAATACATAGTGATAGGAAATGACTTTTAGCAAGTTTACTCTTTATATATTTTTAAATGTTTATTATTAAATGTATACATTTGTTAAACTAAATACCCTTGAATTTAGCATAATATATATTGCTTGATAAAACAGGAAATAAGGCAATAAGCTATAACATGAGTATAATATTTGACTTATATTTTTGGTCAAAGAACAAATGCCATTCAGTATTTACTCAGGTACTTATATACAATGGAGTACTATTCAATCATAAAAAATAATGAGATCCTGTCATTTCCAACAGCATGGATGGAACTGAAAGTCATTATGCAAAGTAAAATAAGCAAGCATGGAAAGACAAGCATCACATGTTCTCACTTATTTGGGGGATCTAAAACTCAAAACAATTGAACTCATGAAGACAGAGAGTAGAAGGATGGTTACCAAAGGCTGGGAAGAATAATGGGAGGGTGGAGGGAAATGGAGACCATTAATGGGTATAAAAAAAATAGAAGAATGGACAAGACCTAGTATATTATAACACAATAGGGTGGTTATACTCCCTAGTAATTTAATTGTACATTGTAAAATAACTAAAACATTATCATTGAATTGTTTATAACACAAAGGATAAATTCTTGAGGGGATGGATACCCCATTTTACATGATGTGATTATTATGCATTGCATGCCTATATCAAAACATGTCCTGTACCCCATAAATATATGTACCTAGTGTGTAACCACAAAAATTAACACAAAATTTTTTAAAAAGAGAATCTTACAGTAACAATTTATTATTTATTATCAAATATTTAAGATTCAAAATAATGGAGATGATAATTATCACCATAATATAAAAAGTAAGAGTACAAAAGTAACATAAAAATTATTTCCAAGATTATTCCTTATTTTGATCATTTCTGTGAATTTAATAAAAGAGAAATTTTAACTATTTGAAGATACCGAAAAATAAATTCATATATGTGTTACTATCTTCCTGCAAGCATTTTTGTTTAATTTCATTGCGATGTGATTGTACTGATTTCATTCATGTATCACATACATAATGAATGTCTGCTATGTCCCAACCCCTATCCTTAATGCTGGTTATTCAGGTTTGAGCAATTATGAAATATTTCTTAGAGATACTCTTCAAATGAATGGGAGAATTTAATAATAGATAAATAAGGGGAGAGGAAAACTATGGAAGAGATTGAAGGAGAATCATTTGAGAGCGCTTGTCTGGGTGACTACTTTGGTTTGAGTGACAGAGGATTAAGTGTTGAGGGGAAGACAGGTGTCTGAATGATCCAAGGAAGGTTGTTGTGTGAGTATCTGGATTAGGAGGGACTTAAGGGCAATGAAAACATCTAGTGCAACATCGTATAAAACAGGAATGATCTTTATGAAGCAAAGAAAATATGGGAGGCTAGAGCATAGTGAGTCAAAAAATAAAGTATATAGCAATGACATAAACGAGAGCAGGAAGATTTGATTTCTTTGAAAGTATAATTGCAAACCATTAGATTATTTTAAGCAAGTAAGGATGTTAACTACGGTTTTTTAAATGATTTGTCTGGATTTGTTGAAGGGGTGAAGAACGAAAGGGGAGCTCAGGGAAATCCCTGGATTTTTGGCTTCAGCAACTTTGTGGGGTATTGCTGTTCATACACCTAAATTCAATGAGAAAGAATCAGTTGCAGTATGGATAAAGAATTCTATTCTGCCCAAATTACTTTTAAGATGATATCCAGGCTGGGCGCGGTGGCTCACGCCTGTAATCCCAGCACTTTGGGAGGCGGAGGCGGGCAGATCACGAGGTCAGGAGATGGAGACCATCCTGGCTAACATGGTGAAACCCCGTCTCTACTAAAAAATACAAAAAAAAAAAAAAAAAAAAATTAACCGGGCGTGGTGGCGGGCACCTGTAGTCCCAGCTGCTAGGGAGGCTGAGGGAGGAGAATGGCGTGAACCCAGGAGGCGGAGCTTGCAGTGAGCCGAGATCACGCCACTGCACTCCAGCCTGGGCAACAGAGCGAGACTCCATCTCAAAAAAAAAAAAAAAAAATGACATCCAAGGGATATAGTAAGGAGGCCAATATATAGGCAAGACTGGTGTTTCAAGGTATAAAACAACAAAACACTGAATTGCAAGTAGCTAACCAAAACAAGCATTTAATTCTTCACCACATTACATAAAAATCATAGGTTGGCTTCGTGTTTGCTGTGTCGGCTGGGCTCAGCTGGCCTCAGCAGGATTCTAATGCATAATACTTGACTTCTTATTCTGGGGCCAAGGCTAAGTGAGCGTTTGCTATTCGAGGAAAGATTCTTTTTTCCAGCAAATCACAAAATCTCAAAGAGATAATGGACAAACTACATAATTACATACAAATCTTATGCTCAGAAATGCGATATGTTATGTTTTCCTCATATTTTATTGGCCCAAGCAAATATTGTAACAAGTTTAAAGTCAATGAAATGATGAAGTATAATTTTGCTACTCAAAATGATGGCAAGGCTGGAGAGAGAACAATCAATTGTTAAGATTTGACACATTAAGATGCGTTATACTTCCCCTGTATTATTGAGATATATGATATTTACTTATTTATAATAACGTTCACCATTTTAAATGCACTTTTTCCCTAAATAATAGAAATATGGTTATAATGCTGCTGCAGAAGAAATAAATTGCTGTCTGTCAAGAGCTTTCAAAACTCAGTAGCCACTTGTCTTATTAATTCATCATTAACATTTCATAACTCTGATTTTGACAGATTCAGAAATTGGAGAATTAAAATGTATCTGACACAACTGGGAGGTGTTACCTCCCACAAAAAATCACACTTACTGCATTTAACTTAGATTTTCCTGTTAGACCATGCTTGATAAGCATAAGCAGAAAGCATGATCAATTTGTTGTATGATGTTAGAGCTTTTAGTAGCTATTATCCTGGGAGACACAGCTCTGTACCCTGTAATACATTACTGGTGTATATCATTCCCTCTGTGATTCTGTCTACCCTTCCAATGGGACCAAACCTTTTTCTCAACTGAAGTATATCTTTATTCATCTATTTATAGTTTATGTTATTGTACAAGGCCTGGTTGGGCCTGTGGGCCATTTAGATTCCTCAGTATTATTCTGTATGTCTCTTCTGATCCATTACAACTTCATCCAAGTCTTTATTATTATCTTCTTAATTTTGATTTTTTGTCAGGTGTAATGTTCGTTGCTGGAGATACAATAAGAGTGGTGCAGATGTGATTCAGACTTGTCCTGATATATCAGTTAGAGTTTACAATTTAATAGTATCAGTACACCCATGCCCTAAAGCACTCTTGGAAAGGAGAGGAATGTAATGTTCCGAAAGGGTTTATTATTAATAACCACAAGAAATAACGTTGTAAAAATGCACATTCAGTACTTAGGTCTTTCTTGATTTATGCATCTCAACTTGTTTTAGGGTACATAAAGGGACTGGAAAGTAGCTTTTTGGTTCCATTATAATAATACAATCTTCTACGTTATGCTCACTAGTGGATAACCTCTGTTTTTAAACTTTGGGAGTCGTTGCAAACCTTTTTGTCTTTTCAGAGAAAGATTTTCCACTTGGATCTTCCATCTCTTTTTTACCCATTGACACCTTAAACTTTTTGTCAGTCACTCATTTTTCCCTCATCAAAATCTGATCTATTATGTTAATTGATTGTTTTTTAATATCAGCTAGGACCAGATTCAGATTTTTATAAGGGCCTAACAATTATACATTTAGAGTATAATTTTGAAGACACATAATATAAGACAACAAACAAAATTAGTTTCAAAATAAATTATTCTTGAATACAAATAAATTAACAATGACAAATTTCATAAAGTAAGAAATTTTTTAAAATTGCCTACTTTTTTAGGTTCAAGGAGTACATGTGCAGGTTTGTTACGTGAGTAAATTATATGTCACAGGGGTTTGGTGTACAGATAATTTTCTTACCCAAGTAATCAGCATAATACCTGATAGGCAGTTTCTTAGTCCTCACCCTCCTTGTACTTCAAATAGGCCACGATGTCTATAGCTCTCTCCTTTTTCCCATGTGTACTCAATGTTCAGCTCCCACTTATAAATTAGAACATGCCAAATTTGGTTTTCTATTCCTGCATTAATTTGCTTAGGATAATGGCTTCCAGCTCCATCCCAATTGCTGCAAAGTACATAATTTCATTATTTTTTTTGGATGCATAGCAATCCATGGTGCAAATGTACCACATTTCTGTATCCAGTCCACCACTGATAGACACCAATGTTGATTCCATGTCTTTGCTATTGTGAGTAACGCTGTGGTGAATATATGCATGTATGTGTCTTTAAGGTAGAATAATTTCTATTTCTCTGGGTATATACCCAGAAATGGGATTGCTAGGTTAAATGGTAGTTTTGTTTTACGTTATTTGAGAAATCTCCCGACTGATTTCCACAGTGGCTGAACTAATTTTCATTCCCACCAGCAGTATATAGGCATTTCCTTTTATCTGACACCTGGCCAGCCACTTTTTTGACTTTTTAATAATAGCCATTTTGATTGGTGTGAGATGGTATATCATTGTTTTAATTTGCATTTCCCTAGTGATTAGTGATATTGAACATTTTTTTCTTGAAACAGATAATAATACAGAAAAATATCAATGTTCCTTCTAATTAACTCCCTCATATTCTATATGTTTTAAAAATTGTCCCTACATTTTGGTTTCATATGTATTGCATAAAGCCATAACGAGGGTCCATGGCAGTTTTCAAAACAATACACTTATCTAACTGAATTTGTTATTGACTATAAAAGTTGTATTTTTCTTTACTTTTACTTTCACATTACTTTTGCTTTGTTGTTTATCTCGTTAGTCTGCTGATTTTCTTTAACATATTACCTCTTTTGTTTTGATGTCTTCATTATCTATCTTTTTTCTTGACTAATATAAGCATCTGTAGAAGTGAGAATGAATCAATAAGTGTATTTCCTAAAGCCTATACTAAGTATCCTCATTCAGCTAAACTTTCTTTTAGCTATGTCCCAAAATTCTTGCAATCAGTTCAACACTACTCAACACAAGAGAAAGTGTCACAGTAGAGAAATTGGAGTAGAAATAGGTAAAAATCTTTTTTTTTTTTTTTTTTTTTTTTGAGATGGAGTCTCACTCTGTCCCCCAGGCTGAAGTACAGTGGCGCGATCTCGGCTCACTGCAAGCTCCGCCTCCTGGGTTCGCGCCATTTTCCTGCCTCAGCCTCCCGAGTAGCTGGGACTACAAGTGCCCGCCACCACGCCCGGCTAATTTTTTGTAATTTTAGTAGAGACGGGGTTTCACCGTGTTAGCCAGGATGGTCTTGATTTCCTGACCTCGTGACCCGCCCTCCTCGGCCTCCCAAAGTGCTGGGATTACAGGCGTGAGCCACTGCGCGCAGCCGTAGAAATCTTTTTTTTAGAGGAGTAGAAAGAGGTAAAAAAATCCAGGCCATTGTGGAGTCAGGTAATTGTGGTTAAAGTATTCTACTTTCTCAAAACTCACAAAGCCTTAAGGCTATGTAAGCACATTGCTAAGATCCCTTCACAGGCTTCTTAAATGGTCATAAAATAAGAGATTGTGTACCTTAAGTATTATGCTGAATATTATTATGTAGCCGTTTCTATGCAGCAAGGATGACAAAGTAAACCAAACGAGAACTTTACAGTTTTCTGTTTTTGGACTGTGATATCTTTTAAATAATCAAGACTTTCACAGGACCTCAAATTAGTAAAATGTCGGCACCTAATGTAAATCACAATGTTATTTCATTGACTTTTATTGTTATTCTACCCATTTGTTGTACAGAAATCAATGTTAAATAGCATTGCGTATTTACATAGAGAAGAGTTCTTTCCTGTAAATACTGTCAATGGTGAATGTATATTTTTAAATGATCATAAATGTGATTAGATGACTGAGTGTCCCTCAGATGTACTTTAAAAAGAATGTTATCTGGCCCGGGACTGTGGCTCACGCTTGTAATCCCAGCACTTTGGGAAGCCTAGGCAAGCGGATCACCTGAGGTCAGGAGTTGGAGACCAGCCTGGCCAACATGGTGAAACCCCATCTCTACTAAAAATACAAAAATTAGCTGGGTGTGGTGGCGGGCGCCTCTAATTCTAGCTACTCTGAAGGCTGAGGAAGGAGAATGGCTTTAACTTGGGAGGCGGAGGCTGCAGTGAGCCAAGGTCGTGCCACTGCACTCCAGCCTGGGCGACAGAACGAGGTTCCGTCTCATAAAAAAAATAAAAACATGTTATCAATTTAGACAACGTTTATAAACAGTATATTTCTGCATAGATAAGGCCTTGAAAAGTAGATAGATGATAGATAGATAGATAGATGATATAGATAGATTAGATAGATAGATGATAGATAGAGAGATGGACAAATATTCCTATGAATTAAGCAGTTTATGTTCAGTGGTAGGAAGACTTTTATTCAATTTACAGCTCTTTTAACATTTTAAAAATATTCTATCCCTTATTATTGGTTAAAAAAACATACATTTTTAAAACTGGCGAGTGAAAAGATAAACAGTAATTATAATCTTTTATACAAAACATTCTCAGTAGAATTTATTGTATTTGTTTCTCATTATTACCATAACAAATTACTACAAACTTAGTGGCTTAAAACAACACTGATGTCTTACTGTTCTGGATGTTTAGAAATCTAAAATGGGTGTCCTGGGTGGAAAACACGGTGGTGGCCTATTTCCTCCTGAAGACTCTAGAACAGTGCAGACTCTTCTCTCCTTTTCCAGCTTCTAGAGGCCGTCTGCATTTCTTAGCTTGTGTGGTCCCTGCCTGCTAGAGTCCTCACATGGCATCATTCTGAAACTAGTCTCCTGCCATTCTACCTTGCGATTACAATGATCTACCCACATAATCCAGGATAACCCTTTATTTCAGGATCATTAATTTTATTAAATACGCAAAGACCTTTTTTCATGTAAAGTAACATATTTAGAGGTTCCATGGCTCAGGAGATGGCTATCTTGGGCAGGGTTCATTATTCTGTCTATAATATCTGTTTTCTAAGACTATCAGGAATAGAAGACACAATTGAAATGCAGCTGAAAAATACACTGAGAGCACTCAAATATATTTTATTTGATTCAATAGGATTGTATTTAGTTCAACTCCCCCAATATCTTGAGTATTGTATTATACCAGGCCCAGCTGTATCAATAATTTTATATATTAATAAGAAAAAAGACACAATTCATTCTGACACACTGCAAAGAGTATTTCAGATTCCTGAATATTCTAAGATAAATTCTAATTCCTGAGTAGGAAGTCCAGGTAGACTGAAATTATATGCCATTATATGCAATTTATATTATTATTTTATTTAAGGCCCACATTTGGTTCTTCCGTGAGGACTTACCTAATCACCCTTGCTCTTCTAGGTTGTCTTCTCTCTTTTGATTTCACAATTCAGTTTCTTTTATATCCTCCAGTGCATTGCATTTATTTGGTGATTTAAGTAGTCATTACTCCCACTGATTGAGTGGCCCTGGAAGCAGAATCAACATTATATTTATCTTTGTTATGCCTGTGACTTGCACAGAGACTAGAAGCAAATGAAATGTGCTCAATAAATAGGTATAGTTCATTAAGCAAATAACTAAATGGAGATGATTAAATTACTAAATGAATAATTAAGGACAAACATATATTACAATGCTTATTTTAAACATACTCAGCATTTAAATATGAACATCATATTTCTGCCTATTTTTTCAATTTCTCTGCTTTTACTATGAAGGCACTCACAGCAGGAATGTTGCATTTGGTGCTTTAGTCTCTCCAGGTGATCATAAATGTAGTAGCTTTATGGAAAGCAGTTGGCTCTGTATTTCCTGGAGTCACTCTCAGAGCTTTCACCCAGGGATATATTCTTGAAGAATGATTTTCGTGTCAACTATTATATTCTACAGCACTTTGCAGTAAGTGACTCTGGGCTGTTTCCCTTTGTTCTCTAAGAATCAAGTCTAAAATAATCCATCATAACCAGACAGCATTTGTGTTATTTAAATATCTGCAGACAGTCAAAAACTATTTCTATTCTATCATGCCATTTTTGTTCATTTAATGATTGCCAAAATTTCTCTGAGATCCCTGGGGGAAAATAATTTAAAAATTTTCTTTTAGTCTTTGCTACTGAATAAGAAATAAAAGATTTTTAAATGATATAAATTAAACATAGAAGTCAATTTGTAATTTAACAATAAGCATGCAATATTAAAATATGCAATTTCAAGATAAATATATATTTATAAATTATGGCATTTTCTGGCTGCCAATGAAACCAGCTTTCCTTTTAGCTGGTTATGTCATCTCTCTTCTCTTCTTACCTAATTGGCTTCTGATATTAAGGATCACACAGCTGTCAAACAGGAAAGTTAATTTCCTGTATCTCATCATGGCTTGACAGTAGTTTTAGTTACTCACAGAGAATCAGAAACGGGAGTGTAAAAGAAAGAGAAAATTGTTTGGACTTTATGCATTATATTTAAATAAATAAACATCTCATTAATAGTTAAAAAAAAGAAGGAGAGGCCTATTTAGTTTTTTTTCCCACTCTAGGGTATTTATAAACATATATCAGCAAGAGGATTGTTTGTTTCTCACAAACTTTATAGGGAGGGAATTCTTAGTTTAGTTTAGTCAGATTATTTACACAAATAATAGTCACATAGTAAGAATATGCAAAATTATGTGAGTGCCACCAAAGATCCCCTAGAAAATAGTTCCTTTTATTATTAACGATTCACCACTTTCTGACTTATATTGTGCAAATTCCCTCTGAGTCCCCAATATGTTGAATTTCAAGACAAACCAAGACACCATTCAAATTATTTTTCTTAATGTACTTAAAAAAGGACATGGTTCTTCTTTGCTTTGGATAAAAACTGGACAATATAACTGCCTCACAGGGCCACTTCATGCATAACTTCAGTGAGCACGTTCCTTTTAATGCTGAATTGGCATAAAAACAAGTTTGGCCCTTTTCAGCATGTCAACACTGCCGATACATGGCTCACATTAAGGGACTTATTTAAGATTAAGGGACTCCTTCAGGAAAATTCAGGCTCAGTTTACAAATTTTGATATTACACCGACCTTAACTTTCAAGTGACTGCAGGAAATTTTGCAGCCACCAGTTTTGCTGTTTATTAATTTCTCAGAATTCTAGAAGCATAATGAATCTGGATTCTTAACCGTTGGTTTATTTGTATTCTACTAAATTTAAATAATCAGAAAACAAATAGAATGCCCCTGTATTGTTACAACAAGGCATTGGTTTTCTTTATTTTATTTTATTTTTATTATTATTATTATACTTTAAGTTTTAGGGTACATGTGCACAATGTGCAGGTTTGTTACATATGTATACATGTGCCATGTTGGTGTGCTGCACCCATTAACTCGTCATTTAGCATTAGGTATATCTCCTAATGCTATCCCTCCCCCCTCCCCACACCCCACAACAGTCCCTGGAGTGTGATGTTCCCCTTCCTGTGTCCATGTGTTCCCTTTGTTCAATTCCCACCTATGAGTGAGAACATGCGGTGTTTGGTTTTTTGTCCTTGCGATAGTTTGCTGAGAATGATGGTTTCCAGTTTCATCCATGTCCCTACAAAGGGCATGAACTCTTCATTTTTATGGCTGCATAGTATTCCATGGTGTATATGTGCCACATTTTCTTAATCCAGTCTATCATTGTTGGACATTTGGGTTGGTTCTAAGTCTTTGCTATTGTGAATAGTGCCGCAATAAACATACATGTGCATGTGTCTTTATAGCAGCATGATTTATAATCCTTTGGGTATATACCCAGTAATGGGATGGCTGGGTCAAATGGTATTTCTAGTTCTAGATCCCTGAGGAATCGCCACACTGACTTCCACAATGGTTGAACTAGTTTACAGTCCAACCAACAGGGTAAAAGTGTTCCTATTTCTCCACATCCTCTCCAGCACCTGTTGTTTCCTGACTTTTTAATGATTGCCATTCTAACTGGTGTGAGATGGTATCTCATTGTGGTTTTGATTTGCATTTCTCTGATGGCCAGTGATGATGAGCATTTCTTCATGTGTTTTTTGGCTGCATAAATGTCTTCTTTAGAGAAGTGTCTGTTCATGTCCTTTGCCCACTTTTTGATGGGGTTGTTTGTTTTTTTCTTGTAAATTTGTTTGAGTTCATTATAGATTCTGGATATTAGCCCTTTGTCAGATGAGTAGATTGCAAAAATTTTCTCCCATTTTGTAGGTTGCCTGTTCACTCTGATGGTAGTTTCTTTTGCTGTGCAGAAGCTCTTTAGTTTAATTAGATCCCATTTGTCAATTTTGTCTTTTGTTGCCATTGCTTTTGGTGTTTTAGCCATGAAGTCCTTGTCCATGCCTATGTCCTGAATGGTATTGCCTAGGTTTTCTCCTAGGGTTTTTATGGTTTTAGGTCTAACATGTAAGTCTTTAATCCATCTTGAATTAATTTTTGTTTAAGGTGTAAGGAAGGGATCCAGTTTCAGCTTTCTACATATGGCCAGCCAGTTTTCCCAGCACCATTTATTAAATAGGGAATCCTCTCCCCATTTCTTGTTGTTGTCAGGTTTGTCAAAGATCAGATGGTTGTAGATATGTGGCATTATTTCTGAGGGCTCTGTTCTGTTCCATTGATCTATATCTCTGTTTTGGTAACAGTACCGTGCTGTTTTGGTTACTGTAGCCTTGTAGTATAGTTTGAAGTCAGGTAGCATGATGCCTCCAGCTTTGTTCTTTTGGCTTGGGATTGACTTGGCGATGCGGGCTCTTTTTTTGGTTCCATATGAACTTTAAAGTAGTTTTTTCCAATTCTGTGAAGAAAGTCATTGGTAGCTTGATGGGGATGGCATTGAATCTATAAATTACCTTGGGCAGTATGGCCATTTTCACGATATTGATTCTTTCTACCCATGACCATGGAATGTTCTTCCGTTTGTTTGTATCCTCTTTTATTTCATTGAGCATGGTTTGTAGTTCTCCTTGAAGAGGTCCTTCAAATCCTTTGTAAGTTGGATTCCTAAGTATTTTATTCTCTTTGAAGCAATTGTGAATGGGACTTCACTCATGATTTGGTTCTCGGTTTGTGTGTTATTGGTGTATAAGAATGCTTGTGATTTTTGTGCATTGATTTTGTATCCTGAGACTCTGCTGAAGTTGCTTATCAGCTTAAGGAGATTTTGGGCTGAGACAATGGGGTTTTCTAGATATACAATCATGTCATCTGCAAACAGGGACAATTTGACTTCCTCTTTTCCTAATTGAATACACTTTATTTCCTTCTCGTGCCTAATTGCCCTGGCCAGAACTTCCAACACTATGTTGAATAGGAGTGGTGAGAGAGGGCATCCCTGTCTTGTGCCAGTTTTCAAAGGGAATGCTTCCAGTTTTTGCCCATTCAGTATGATATTGGCTGTGGGTTTGCCATAGATAGCTCTTAGTATTTTGAGATAAGTCCCATCAATACCTAATTTATTGAGAGTTTTTAGCATGAAGCATTGTTGAATTTTGTCAAAAGCCTTTTGTGCATCTATTGAGATAATCATGTGGTTTTTGTCCTTAGTTCTGTTCATATGCTGGATTACATTTATTGATTTGCATATATTGAACCAGCCTTGCATCCCAGGGATGAAGCCCACTTGATCATGGTGGATAAGCTTTTTGATGTGCTGCAGGATTCGGTTTGCCAGTATTTTATTGAGGATTTTTGCATCAATGTTCATCAAGGATATTGGTCTAAAATTCTCTTTTTTGGTTGTGTCTCTGCCTGGCTTTGGTATCAGGATGATGCTGGCCTCATAAAATGAGTTAGGGAGGATTCCCTCTTTTTCTATTGATTGGAATAGTTTCAGAAGGAATGGTACCAGCTCCTCCTGTACCTCTGGTAGAATTCGGCTGTGAATCCATCTGGTCCTGGATTTTTTTTGGTTGCTATGCTATTGATTATTGCCACATTTTCAGAGCCTGTTATTGGTCTATTCAGAGATTCAACTTCTTCCTGGTTTAGTCTTGGGAGGGTGTATGTGTCGAGGAATTTTTCCATTTCTTCTAGATTTTCTAATTTATTTGCATAGAGGTGTTTGTAGTATTCTCTGATGGTAGTTCGTATTTCTGTGGGATCAGTGGTGATATCCCCTTTATCATTTTTTATTGCATCTATTTGATTCTTCTCTCTTTTCTTCTTTATTAGTCTTCCTAACGGTCTATCGATTTTGTTGATCTTTTCAAAAACCAGTTCCTGGATTCATTAATTTTTTGAAGGGTTTTTTTGTGTCTCTATTTCCTTCAGTTCTGATCTGATTTTAGTTATTTTTTGCCTTCTGCTAGGTTCTGAATGTGTTTGTTCTTGCTTTTCTAGTTCTTTTAATTTTGACGTTAGGGTGTCGATTTTCGATCTTTTCTGCTTTCTCTGGTGGGCATTTAGTGCTATAAATTTCCCTCTACACACTGCTTTGAATGTGTCCCAGAGATTCTGGTATGTTGTGTCTTTGTTCTCATTGGTTTCAAAGAACATCTTTATTTCTGCCTTCATTTCGTTATGTACCCAGTAGTCATTCAGGAGCAGGTTGTTCAGTTTCCATGTAGTTGAGTGGTTTTGAGTGAGTTTCTTAGTCCTGAGTTCTAGTTTCATTGCAGTGTGGTTGGAGAGACAGTTTGTTATAATTTCTGATCTTTTACATTTGCTGAGGAGTGCTTTACTTCCAATTATGTGGTCAATTTTGGAATAGGTGTGGTGTGGTGCTGAAAAAAATGTATATTCTGTTGATTTGGGGTGGAGAGTTCTGTAGATGTCTATTAGGTCCACTTGGTGCAGAGCTGAGTTCAATTCCTGGGTATCCTTGTTAACTTTCTCTCTCGTTGATCTGTCTAATGTTGACGGTGGGGTGTTAAAGTCTCCCATTATTAATGTGTGGGAGTCTAAGTCTCTTTGTAGGTCACTCAGGACTTGCTTTATGAATCTGGGTGCTCCTGTATTGGGTGCATATATATTTAGGATAGTTAGCTCTTCTTGTTGAATTGATCCCTTTACCATTATGTAATGGCCTCCTTTGTCTCTTTTGATCTTTGTTGGTTTAAAGTCTGTTTTATCTGAGACTAGGATTGCAACCCCTGCCTTTTTTTGTTTTCCATTTGCTTGGTAGATCTTCCTCCATCCCTTTATTTTGAGCCTATGTGTGTCTCTGCACGTGAGATGGGTTTCCTGAATACAGCACACTGATGGGTTTTGACTCTTTATCCAATTTGCCAGTCTGTGTCTTTTAATTGGAGCATTTTGTCCATTTACATTTAAAGTTAATATTGTTATGTGTGTATTTGGTCCTGTCATTATGATGTTAGCTGGTGATTTTGCTCGTTAGTTGATGCAGTTTCTTCCTAGTCTCGATGGTCTTTACATTTTGGCATGATTTTGCAGCAGCTGGTACCTTTTGTTCCTTTCCATGTTTAGTGCTTCCTTCAGGAGCTCTTGTAGGGCAGGCCTGGTGTTGACAAAATCTCTCAGCATTTGCTTGTCTGTAAAGTATTTTATTTCTCCTTCACTTATGAAGCTTAGTTTGGCTGGATATGGAATTCTGGGTTGAAAATTCTTTTCTTTAAGAATGTTGAATATTGGCCCCCACTCTCTTCTGGCTTGTAGAGTTTCTGCCGAGAGATCTGCTGTTAGTCTGATGGGCTTCCCTTTGAGGGTAACCCGACCTTTCTCTCTGGCTGCCCTTAACATTTTTTCCTTCATTTCAACTTTGGTGAATCTGACAATTATGTGTCTTGGAGTTGCTCTTCTCGAGGAGTATCTTTGTGGCATTCTCTGTATTTCCTGAATCTGAATGTTGGCCTGCCTTGCTAGATTGGGGAAGTTCTCCTGGATAATATCCTGCAGAGTATTTTCCAACTTGGTTCCATTCTCCCCGTCACTTTCAGGTACACCAATCAGAGGTAGATTTGGTGTTTTCACATAGTCCCATATTTCTTGGAGGCTTTGCTCATTTCTGTCTTTTCTTTTTTCTCTAAACTTCCCTTCTCGCTTCATTTCATTCATTTCATCTTCCATCGCTGATACTCTTTCTTCCAGTTGATCGCATTGGCTCCTGAGGCTTCTGCATTCTTCACGTGGTTCTCGAGCCTTGGTTTTCAGCTCCATCAGCTCCTTTAAGCACTCCTCTGTATTGGTTATTCTAGTTATACATTCTTCTAAATTTTTTTCAAAGTTTTCAACTTCTTTGCCTTTGGTTTGAATGTCCTCCCATAGCTCGGAGTAATTTGATCGTCTGAAGCCTTCTTCTCTCAGCTCGTCAAAGTCATTCTCCATCCAGCTTTGTTCCATTGCTGGTGAGGAACTGCGTTCCTTTAGAGGAGGAGAGTCACTCTGCTTTTTAGAGTTTCCAGTTTTTCTGCTCTGTTTTTTCCCCATCTTTGTGGTTTTATCTACTTTTGATCTTTGATGATGGTGATGTAAAGATGGGTTTTTGGTGTAGATGTCCTTTCTGTTTGTTAGTTTTCCCTCTAACAGACAGGACCCTCAGCTGCAGGTCTGTTGGAGTACCCGGCCGTGTGAGGTGTCAGTGTGCCCCTGCTGGGGGGTGCCTCCCAGTTAGGCTGCTTGGGGGTCAGGGGTCAGGGACCCACTTGAGGAGGCAGTCTGCCCATTCTCAGATCTCCAGCTGCGTGCTGGGAGAACCACTGCTCTCTTCAAAGCTGTCAGACAGGGACATTTAAGTCTGCAGAGGTTAGTGCTGTCTTTTTGTTTGTCTGTGCCCTGCCCCCATAGGTGGCGCCTACAGAGGCAGCAGGCCTCCTTGAGCTGTGGTGGGCTCCACCGAGTTTGAGCTTCCGGGCTGCTTTGTTTACCTAAGCAAGCCTGGGCAATGGCGGGCGCCCCTCTCCCAGCCTCGCTGCCGCCTTTCAGTTTGATCTCAGACTGCTGTGCTAGCAATCAGTGAGACTCTGTGGGCGTAAGACCCTCCGAGCCAGGTGCGTGATATAATCTTCTGATGTGCTGTTTTTTAAGCCCGTCGGAAAAGTGCAGTATTGGGGTGGGAGTGACCCGATTTTCCAGGTGCCGTCTGTCACCCCTTTCTTTGACTAGGAAAGGGAACTCCCTGACCCCTTGCGCTTCCCAAGTGAGGCAATGCCTTGCCCTGCTTCGACTTGCGCACGGTGCGTGCACCCACTGTCCTGCGCCCACTGTCTGGCACTCCCTAGTGAGATGAATGCGGTACCTCAGGTGGAAATGCAGAAATCACCCGTCTTCTGCATCGCTCATACTGGGAGCTGTAGACCGGAGCTGTTCCTATTCGGCCATCTTGGCTCCTCCCCTGCCACATCTGTTTATATCATAGTTTACTAAACATTTTAAGCCCACTGTTGAGACCTACTGCTCAGAACATGAAAAGATCCCATTGAAAATATTACCGATCAATGGCAATATACTTAGTAACCCAAGAACTCAAATTAAAATGTTCAGGAGGTTGCATTAAGAACACTCATGATTCATGAAAGAAGGCCAAAATATGAACAGGAATTTGCAGAGTGGATGATGACTGTAGAGTTCAAAACTTCAGTGAAGGTAGTAACTCCAGATTTAGTGGAAATAACAAGAGAACTAGAATTAGAAGTAGAGCCTGAAGATGTAACTAGATTGCTGTAATTTTATGATAAAACTTTAACACATAAGGATTTGCTTCTTATAAATTAGTAAAAAAGTGGTTTCTTGAAATGGGATCTACCCTTGGTGAAGATACTGTTAACACTGTGGAAATGACAACAAAGGATTGAGGATATTACATAAACTTAATTGATCAACCTGGCTTGAGAAGATGGATACCAATTTTTAAAGAAGTTTTGTGGGTAAAATGCTATGAAACAGTGACACATGCTAGATAAATCTTTCATGAAAGGAAGAGTCAATTGCTGTCACAAATATTATTGTCTTATATTCAGAAATTGCCACAGCCATCCTTACCTTCAGCACCACCACCCTTATCAGTCAGCAGCCATCAACCTCAAGGCAAGACACTCTACCAGCAGAATGATTAGGTTAAATGAAGACTCAGATGATCATTAGCTTTTTTTAGCAATAACGTATTTTTTAATTAAGACATGTACATCATTTTAGACATTATGCTATTGCTCAGTTAATATACTTCAGAATACTATAAAGAGACATTTGTACACATTAGAAAACTGAAAAATTTGTGTACCTACTTTATTGTAATCTTCACTTTATTGTAGTTGTCTGAAATTGAACTCAGCATCTCTGAGATATGGCTGTACTGTGATATCTAGCTAAGAATCTTCACATTTAAATTTCCTAAGTTTAAATTTGATATCACTTAATTTCATGTTTTTGGTATACACTTGTTTTTATTCTTTCATTAAGATAGAGTCTGTCCTTATAGACTAAAACTTTAAAATAATATGTTTCTATTAATATTTATCTAGGAAGTAAAGTAAAACACTTACTTTCTAGCAGCCTAAAAATTAATTCTTAACCTTGTAAGTTTAGTTTTATCACTAAGGAGTACTGTGATTTAAAAGATATGAAAAATTATCCCGATTGACAGAGAATTGCTTTTATCACTTATCCCAATCTTAAGAGTTTTCATGATGACAAGCATAGGAAAGAAATCTATATATTTAGTATAAATGGTGTGTCACTTGATCTTTCTGCTAGAAAATGTTAAACTGTGTGATTACTGCATTATGCATATTCAACCTCTGAAAATTTTTAGATTAAATATTGTTTCAGAAGACAGAACAGAATGAAAATTAAACATTTACAAACAGGAATCAAGACAAGCAGATGCATATTATGCTGAAGTTTAATGTTTAACTATACCACTAGTGGAAGGACTAACATAGAAAAAGCAACAGAAAGAAAAAAATCTAGGGAAAATATTTTAAAATAAACATGGTTCAACTATGTAATAAGTGGCACTTTCATGTTAAAGTACATGATACTTTCAAGTGAATAATTCTAATGTGAGCTGTACAGTTAGAAAGCAAATTTGTATTCCTCCCTTAGTTGATTCAAATGAACACTAACAAACACACTTTAAACAATATTTAGCAGGATCCATGACTCAAAGCTTCTTTCTTATTTTATCTATGTGAGGCAAATTTATTGTGTCATTTGGACTGCAGTGATATTTAAGCCCTGTACTGATTGTCACATGACAAAATAATAAATGAAGTCTGGTCTTTTGACACAAGTTGTATTTTTTTATGTGTGTTTGTCTGTAATCTCTTGTATAGGTAAATAATATTTATTTAACTACATCAAGGCCATTGGGCTTTTTCAGACATGTGGACACAGCAGCAATATGCAGTAAACCATGGTTGATTTAAGATACTTCAAATATATATGGAGTATGTTTTAGCTGCTGCTCTGTCAACTGTTATCCTTCCTGACAGTTGAAGTGGGAGAAGAATTGCTCTTGGGTATTACTTTCTTGATTCATAGAAGGATAGTTAGAAGTTTCTGCAAGACTGGTGGCATAGAAAAAAACAGAAGATGTGTTTGTGTGATAGATCAGGGATTTGATTTTTTTAAAAGGAGAATCTAACACCTTTCTATCAGCTGAAATGGTGGCATGATGAATAATTGAATAACATCATGACTAAGACACCAATAGTGAGTAAGTTACCTATTTTCTCCTTAAATTTGACAATTCCATGCAAGTGAAAATGTAAAATACCTGCTAAGAATTCATTTTGCAACCAGTATAAATGTTTGTACCTTATCTACAAATATTTTGGAGTACTTTAATTATACTAAGTAATGTCATTGCCCTAATTGTCACATACACAATCAGAAACTTTATCTTACATTGGAAAGCAAGAAAATCTGAATGCAATAATTTGAAGCTGGACTAGATATTTTTGGCCTTTTTCAAGATGCCCTTTTTAATTCTACAATTTCTCCCTTTATCATCATGATGGAGACACCTCTTCTGCCTCAAAGGATAAATACATTTCATCCATACAGTATATGTATGAGAAAAAACTGGTAATTTTTTTCTCTATAGAGTAACTAAATTTAAAAGAGGGAGATATACAGTTAGAGGTTGCATTAGTTATTTTTTTTTAACTATCATAGCAAAGTACAAGAAACTAGATATTTTAAAAGAACAAAAATTTCTTCTCTCACAGTTAAGGAGGCTAGAAATTTAAATTTCAATGTCTGGTGTTGTCAGGACCACCTTCTCTCTAAAATCATGAGAGGTGGATTCTTCCTAGCCTCTTTTAGCTGCTAGTAGACCTAGACATTCTTTGACTTGTGCAGTACAACTCCACTCTCTACCGCTATCTTCTTATGATCCTCTTCCCTGTGTCTGTGTCTGTGTCCATATTTCTCTTCTTACAAGGACCAGCCATATTAGATTAAGTGCCTGCCTCACTCCAGTTATTACCCCATCTTAACTAATTACATCTGTCATGACCCTATTTCTCTAGTTATTACCCCATCTTAACTGATTACATCTACAATGACAATGACCCTATTTCCAAATAAGGTCAAATTCGGAGTCACTGGATGTTTGGCCTTTGATATATCTTTTGGTGGAGATACAATTCACGCTGAAACAAATGTGCTTCGAATGAAAGAAAAAGATAAAATGAGAATAAATAAATACACTTTGCCAAAGATACTTTCCTAAATTTTAAATGGAAGTTTAAATTATAGCCATTTCTTATCGTAAGGTTGAACAAATGTGAATTTAAAAAGATCACACTGTTTCTACATTTTTTTAAAAGCTAAAGTATTTCTATTTTAAAAGTGTCATCAGTGAGAGCAATTTAGCCATGTCAATATCAGAAAACCTATGGTTGGGGAGATGTGTTCACATGGAATAATTCTAACTCATAGGCATCATTCTAAAATCTAGAGAGGCATCTCACATTTAACATACTGCTTTAGGTCTTATTTCCCTCCCTTTTATACCTTAAATTATCTTTATATTTTGTACAATGTTTTAAACAAAATTGGTGTGTGCTGTCTCTATTTAGAGAAAAACAGAACATGTTCTCTACAACATTCTAAGTTAAGCAGGCCCAGGGGATCTGCAGCAGCTCTGGAAAGCAGGAAAAAGATAAGGCAATGGACAGTGGTAGCTATGCAAATAGATTTCATCCCACATTTTGAACTAATAGTACTAGTCATTTTTCCCCAGTAAACAAAGTGGGTGAATAACTAAAGCCTGGGCAATAATAACCCATACTTGGCTACAGATAAGTTCAAACAGTGAAATGCAACATGATCAAATCTTAAAATAAGTGTTGTCTTGATTTTAGAATGCAATTGTGGACATACCCTTTGATCAACAACTCACTATTTTCCCCCTCCACCTCAAAAGGATACAGTTTCAGTTATGCAAGATGAATAAGTTCTAGAGATCTAATGTATGACATGAGAAATATGGTTAATAATAATTTTATTGCATACTTGACATTTGCTAAGAGTACATCTTAAGTGTTCTTACCAAAACGAAAAATAAAAAAAAGAATTGGCCGGGTGCAGTGGCTTATGCCTTTAATCCCAGCACTTTGGAAGGCGGAGGCAGGTTGATCACCTGAGGTCAGAAGTTCAAGACCAGCCTGGCCAACATGGTGAAACCCTGTCCCTACTAAAAATACAAAAACTAGCTGGGCGTGGTGGCGGGCACCTGTAATCCCAGCTACTCAGGAGGGTGAGGCAGGAGAATCATTTGAACCCAGGAGGTGGACGTTGCAGTGAGCTGAGATTGCACCACTGCACTCCAGCCTGGGCGACAAGAACAAGACTCTGTCTAAAACAAAACAAACAAACAAAAAATTAGAAATATATACAATTATGTTTATCTAATTATAATATATATGTGTAGTTATATGTGCATCATAAAACAAGTCTTAATAAATTTAAGAAGATTGAAATCATACCAAGTATCTATTCTGACCATAATGGAATAAACTAGAAACTAACAGAGAAGGAAAACTAGAAAATGCACAAACATGGAAATGACCCTCTTACTTTTGAACAACCACTGAAAAAAGCGAAACTAGAAAACACTTCCAGACAAAGGAAAATGAAGCGCAACATTCCAAAGCTTATGGGATTCAGCAAAAGCAGTACTAAGAGGGAAGCTTATTGTGATAAATGCCTACATTTAAAAAGGAGAAAGATCTCAACCAGCAAACCTAACTTTATACCTCAAGGAGTGATAAAAAAAAAAAAAAAAACTTAGTCCAAAGTTAGCAGAAGGAAGAAAATAACAACTATTAGACTATAAATAAAGTAGAAGAGAAGGATAAAGACTTAGATAATATGGACTATATATATTCCTATATATAATATATATTATCTATAATATAGACTTAGATAATATATTTGCATACCAACTGTCTGACAAATAACTAGTATTTAGAGTGTATTTTAAATCTCTCAAAATTAGAGAATAGTCTGGGTGCAGTGGATCATGCCTGTAATCCCAGCACTTTGGGAGGCCGAGGTGGGTGGATCACGAGGCCAGGAGTTTGAGACCAGCCTGGCCAATATGGTGAAACCTTGTCTCTATTAAAACTACAAAAAAATTAGCCAGACATGGTGCTGCGCACCTGTAGTTCCAGGTACTTGGGAGGCTGAGCCAGAAGAATCGCTTGAACCCGGGAGGCGGAGGTTGCAGTGAGCCGAGATCGCGCCACTGCACTCCAGCCTGGGCAACAGAGAGAGACTGCATCTCAAATTAATAATAATAATAATAATAATAATAATTAGAGAATTAAAAAATAGAAAATGGGCAAGAGACATAAACAGTCATTTCAAAATAGAAGATACATAGTTGGCAAATAACACAAAATATTTTTAAACATTATTGCTCATTAGAGAAATACAAATTAAAATCAGAACAACAAAAATAATAAAAAACATAAAATGTTGGTTAGGAAACAGAGACATTGGATCATATTATTGGTAAAGTAAAATAGTGCTGTCATCTTGCAGTACAGTTTTGGAGTTTCTTATAAAATTTCCCAGTAGGCCAGAAATTACACTCTTAGTTATTTATACCGAATGAATGAAATTTATGTTCCCACAAAACCTGTATGCAAATTCTTGTAGCAGCTTGATTGTTAGTAGTCCCAAACTGTAAACAATCCAGATGTTGTTTGAATGGTGAATGGTAAAGGAAACTGGTACTTCACATCATGGAATATTATTTAGCAATAAGAAGGAACGAACTATTGCTAATACACAGGAACTAGGATGAATCTGAATAATTTACACTGAGTGGAAAAAAAGTCAAAAAATTACATACAAAAATTACATGTTACACTGACATAATATTTTTGAGACAACAAAATTATAGAAATAGAGAACAGATCAGTGGTTGTCGAGTTAGGTATGAGATGGGAGGGTATTAGAAGGAGGTGGTAGGGTTATAAGTATTAATAGTAGGGATCTGCATAATGACAGTACTATTCTTTCTTGACTGCTGTGGTGGATACAGAAACAACACATGTGCTCCAATAGCATAGAAATGAATACACAAACACACATACCTCATACACAAATGAATACAAGTAAAACTGGCAGATCTGAATAATGGATTGCATCAATGTCAATATCCCGGTTGTGACATTATAGTATAATTTTGCAAAAGGTTACCATTAGTGATAACTAGGTAAAGCTTATAAAAGATCTCTTATTTCTGACAATGTCATGTGAATCTACAAATACATCTAAAATTACAACAACAACATTTAAAAATTATGTTTGTGGAAATATTTTGAGGTTTAATTTAATGCTATTATCTTTCATAGAAGACTTTAAATCTTTTCTCAGCTATTTGCCAATTTGCACTAGACATCTGGGGACACTTCAAACCAGCAAGGCATTGAGGTGATTTGGAATGGAGCAAACTGTCTAAAACAGCCTGTGAATTTTTAGTTCCCTGTTTCTTAGGGTGCAACCCTTTGCCTTTCTATTCTGAAACAAGAAGATTACGCTAGTGACCCTTCTTTTGGTGGGCCCTGGATTTCAACAACTGTCCCTCTAGCCCAGTGGCTGGAATAAGCAGGAGATGGGGAAACTGGGGGCAGAGAGTGTGGGAGTTGGATGTGAGGGCTGAAGGGTTTTCACACTTCTTCTCTACAACCCCAAGAAAATTTTGACTATGCCTGGAGACAATTTGATTGGTTGTCACAATTGGGAGAATGTTGCTGTAATCTAATGGGTAGAGGCTAGGAGTATTGCTAATCATCATACAAATCACAGGGCATCCCCCACCCGGGTCAACAAGGAATTATCTAGTCCAAAATGTAAATAGCACTGAGGCTTAGAAATCCTGCACTAGCCTCAGAAGGCTGATCTCAGCGACCTCAGCTTTTCAGCCATATACTGTATAATTTGACAAAGTCGTGAGGGTATAAACCACTCCCAAATTTCGCCTGATCTGCCTGTATTCCATCATCTCCTAGCTCCTGCTTAGATAATTTTTCACTGTCTTGTTAACTCCCTCTGATGCTCCCAAGCAGATGAGACTTGTCTACTTTTGTTTTCCTTTTAGTCCAGTTTCTAATTTTTCTCTTTCCTTCTTAATTCTACACAAACTATTGTGCCATCATGAGAAGTCTAAATCCTTTAATACATTTTAAAAATTTTTAGGTCCATTTAATACTTTATCAAGCATACTCATTTGGGATGCTCATTTTTATGCAGTTCTTTTCACTAAAAATATTTTAAAGCTTGCCTTTTAAAAAAATACAAATATTTAATATATGGTGTTTATGCCTAGTATCTATAGATCTATAACCCTGGTTAATCTGTTAACAATATTTTTTTTTCTGCCGATCCCCACCTACTGCTACTTTTTCTTTGATTGAGTACATTTTTTATTGAAAACTGCTTAGTTATTTATTATTTATAAAAACTCCTGGGGTTCAAAAATAAAGTTAATTTTTTCCAAGAATTACAAGCTTTAATTGAAGGCTATGGACACTACTCTTCTACAGCACTGTAAGTAAAATGTTACAAGGAAGCTCAGAAAGATGTTACATAGATTTTAGGCTGAACACAGTGACCTTTTAACTGCTATAACACAGTCCAAGTGCAATAAAGAACCACATATATGTATAGATATGTATATGTACACATAATATACATGTATATAAAAGGTACATCTGATCACATTGCTTTTAACATTTTGGGATATTTTATTTACATAATTTAATATCAACTAGAGATAAATTTGAGGTTATACCTTCCTAAAAACAGTTCTTTAGACACTCCAAGAAACGGAAAAATAAGAATGACAAATCAATTATGGTCAGGAGTTTATCTTCTTTCAAATGCAGCAATTCTGCCTTAAAAAAAAAACTGCCTCAAGGCGTATACATCATATAATGTCACTCTGTAAAAATTGGAAAATCCTGTTGGAAAATCGATCACAGCATCATTTCCTTTTGAGCCTGGACACAACCCGAAAATCATTCAAAACATAGCAAAAAAGGCCATTACCAACAGATCATAATTTACATTAAAAAGGAAACCTATTTCCTTTGTTTAAAGTATTTTCAATTTTTTCTGCTTAAACTGACTGATAAATAATGTTTCAGAAAAGAGTAAAACAAAAAGACCACAATGTTATAAGAATAGTTCATGAAAATAAAATTATTATGAGGTACCATCTTTTGATTTGTTTTAAGTAATTAGGAAACATCTCAATGTTAATTGTTTTATTTAACAAAAAAGAGCATACAAATAATAAAATCGTATATAAACATGTATGCTTATATTTGCTATTTATATCTTTAACAAATATTGGATATTCCAAATTAACTCTCCCTAGAAAATTATAATGTTTTAAAAACCTAACTTAAGGCTTGATGAAAGTCGAGTTTTTAATCTTATGGGAATTATGAATATTTTTATGCTGAAGCCTTTGTGGTTAAGAAATCTTGATGATCATATTACTTGTGAAAAACAATGAATACTGTTTTAGCCTTTTGTGTTTATAAACATGTATATATTAAATAATTACACTAATAAATAACATAAATGAGTGCATGGATTAATAGAAAAGTAGAATTGTATGCCTGAGTCAATTTAGGAGATAATTTTATACACTAGTATCATAAATATTTGTATAAAGTAGCACAGGTTCTCTGTGAGTGCAGATAACTCTTCAACACACTGATTTCATTTCCTTTGGATGTATATATTCAGGAGTGGAACTGCTGGATCGTAATTTTTTAATTAAAAAATTAAAAGTTCTTTTTTTAATTTTTTGAGGAGCCTCCATATTGTTTTTCAGAATGGCCGTACTAACTTAGCTTCCCACCAACAGTCTGTTTTCTCCACATCCTTAGCAACACTTGTTATCTTTCATCATTAGATAATAGTCATTCTATCAGGTGTGAGGTAATACCTCATTGTGGTTTTAATGTTCATGTCGCTGATGATTAGTGGTATCGAGCCTTTTTATTTAACATATACCTGTTGGCCATTTGTATGTCCTCTTTTGAGAAATGTTTACTCAGGTAATGTGTCCATTTTTAAATCAGATTGTTTTTCTACCACTGACTGGCTTGAGTTTTTGTATATTTTGTATCTTAACCCCTTATTGGATATATATATATGTAGAGAGAGAGAGAGAGAGAGAGAGTTTGCAACTATATTCTCCCAACCAAAGATTCTATCTTTTGCTTTGTGGAAGCTTTTAGTTTGCTGTAACCTCAATCTCTTTTTCTCTTACTGTGGAAGTTGTAGCTAAGAGGATCCCTTTTGGCATTTGGTCTGGATTGCAGCCTGATCAAGGCAATGTTGTCTAATGATTGGTACCCATGGAATGATCAAACTAGTGATGCCTGAGCAGAGACTTATGTAGAGGGACTTGCACTGTGGGATCGGGGCAAAAATAGCACTGGTGCCTGGGGAGCAGGCATACCACTGCCCCATTGGTAGCTTGTGAAACAGCTAGGAGGCCAAGAACAGGAGTACATGCTTGCACAGATTTACAGTGGCTCTGGGGCTGGGGCAGGGCCTAGCTCTCTATGACGGCCAAGCTGGTGTCGGGAGCACAGGAATGAATTTGGCTCTGGGGCTCAGAATGTGAAACAGCTCATCGTGGTGAGGATTCTGGTGTCTGAGACATAATGCAGCCACAAATTCCAGGTCTGAAGTGTGAGCATTCAGGAAGTGGCCACAGCTTGGGTGTCGGGGCACATGTGTGGTTGGGAGAGATGGTGGCTCCATTTCCCTAGCAGTTCAAATAGCAGCTGCTTCTTCCAGGGAAAGGAGCGTTTAGTCACATCTTTGTGGGGTTCTCCAGCAGGAATTTGGCCATTCGTTACCTCAGTGGAAAAAGATCCCAGTGTCCTGGGCTGAGCAGTTTGCCTGGAACCAGGGTGGTTTCCACTTTCTGCTGATGCCAATAAATTCTGCCTTCTGTTTTCCTACTTCTCTCCTAGACTATCAGGTATGCCGATCTCACCAGTGATCCTTTCTATATGGATAGTCTCCATTTTTTTGCTTCATTATATTGCTGCAGATCCTTTAATGGGGCCCTCTTTGCGTTGTTTTGATTTCTGGATAGCGGTTTCTATTTATTTATTTATTTATTTAGAGGTGGAGTCTCGCTCTGTCGCCCAGGCTGGAGTGCAGTGGCGCCATCTCGGCCCACTGCAAGCTCCGCCTCCCGGGTTCACGCCCTTCTCCTGTCTCAGCCTCCAGAGTAGCTGGGACTACAGGCACCCACCACCACACCTGGCTAATTTTTTTGTATTTTTAGTAGAGACAGAGTTTCATGGTGTTAGCCAGGATGGTCTCGATCTCCTGACCTTGCAAACCTCCTGCTTCGGCCTCCCAAAGTGCTGGGATTATAGGCGTGAGCCACCACACCTGGCTAGCTGTTTCTATTTTTAATGGTGGGGCTGAAGAATGGTATCTCCTACTCTGCTCTATTGGTAGCCTCACTCTCATGATGTTTTGATGTACATATATATATTGCGAAATAATGAAATCAAGCTATTATATACTTAATTAACAGATCTTTATATACATATTATGTACTGGTATGGAGAGAATATTTAAGTAATTTTCATATATGTAATATTTTATTATTGACTATAGCCACGATGCTGTTCAATAGATCTCCATAATTTTAAATAATAAAGTTCTCAAAGTTTTATACACATACGTTTTTTTCCCATGTTCATGCTTAGAACATTTATTGTTTCACAATAAATTTGTCTGTGTAATTTTACTTGAATGAAGAGCTTTGCTTTTGAAAATCTAAAATGACCACTTTTTTCAGTTATCAAAAATCAGTTCACGTTTGACAAAAAAAATTGTAATTTTGGGTAATAAATCTGTATATCACAAAACTTTTTGAAATTAAGAAAAATTATTCAGCTTTCCTTATCAGTTATTTAAAACATACACAATCATTAATGCCACTTGTTAAAATTTTTAAATACATTAATAAGCTAATATATCTAATTAATATTAAAATATTTTGTCCAACCATCGAATATAATGTCCAGAAGAAACATCAGTTTTGACAAATCAAACATATTGTCACATAGGTCCAACATTTTCTTCCTTTGTTTAACTAATATTACCATAAAAACAAATATGTTTTAGATCATTGATTTGTTTAGTTACTATTTTGAATTAGTTTGCTATTAAATTGTAGTTTCTGAAAAACTAATAATTTTAATATGTACAGTCATGCACCACATACCCACGTTTTTGTCAATGATGCACCACATATAAGTCTCTGCTCCCATAAGATTATAATGGAACTGAAAAATTTCTATTGCCTGGTGACATTGTAGCTGCATTAGGTCATAGTGCAACACATTACTCCTGTGTTTGTGGTGATAATGATGTAAATGAACCTACTGTGCCACCAGTCTTATAAAGGTATAGCACATACAATTATGTGCAGTATGTAATATTTAATAATGATAACAACTATGTTACTGGTTTATGTATTTATTATACTGTACATTATATTGTTATTTTGAGTGTACTCTTTCTACTTATAGATGTTAACTATAAAACCTCCCCAGGCATGTCCTTCAAGAGGTATTCCAGAAGTCATTGTTGTCGTAGAGATGACTACTCCATGCGTGGTATTGCCTCTGGAGATGCAGAGCTGGAAGACAGGGATATTGATGATCCTAACACTGTGTAGGCCTAAGCTAATATGTGTGTTTCTGTCTTACTTTTTAACAAAAATTTTAAAAAGTAAAATAAGTTAATTAATTAATTAAAGAATATAAAAAAGTCAATACAGTAAGAATATAAAGAAAGAAAATATATTTGTTCAGCACCACAATTGTGTGTTTTAAGCTAAGTGTTATAACAAAGGAATAAAATAGTAAAAAAAATTTAGCGAGAGAGTAAAAATTTGTAAGATTAATGTACTACTGAAAAAGGAAAAAATATTTTTAAAAATCTAGTGTAGTTTAAGGGCACCATGTTTTTGTTTTTTAACTTTTCTTTTACGTTTAGGGCACATGTGCAAGATTGTTATGTAGATAAAGTATGTGTCATGGGGATTTGGTGTATAGATATTTTAGTCACCCTGATAATAAGCATAGTACTCAATAGGTATTTTTTAAAACCTTCTTTCTCCTCCCATTCTCCACCCCCAAGTAGGCCCCAGTGTCTGTTGTTCTTCTCTTTGTATCCATGTGTTTCCATTGTTTAGCTTCCATTTATAAGTAAGAAAATATGAAATTTGGTTTTTCATTTTTGCCTTAGATCACTTAGGATAATGGTCTATAGCTCCATCCATGTTGCTGCAAAGGACATGCTTTCATTCTTTTTAATGACTGCATAGTAGTTCATGTTGTATATGCACCAGATTTTTTTTATTCAGTCTGCCATTGATGAGCATTTAGGTTGATTCTATGTCTTTGCTGTTATGAATAGTGCTGCAATAAACATATACACGCATATGTCTTTATGTTAGAAATAATTATATTCCTTTGGGTATATACTCAATACTGGTATTGCTGGGTCAAAAGGTAGTTCTAAGTTCTTTGAGAAATCACCACACTGCTTTCCACAATGGCTGAACTAATTTACACTCCCACCAGCTGTATAAAAGCATTCCCTCTCCTCTGCAACCACTCCAGCATCTTTTAGTGTTTGACTTTTTAATGACGGCCATTCTAACTGGTATGAGATGGTATCTCATTGCGGTTTCGATTTGCTTTTCTCTGATTATTGGTGATATGGAGCATTGTTTTTTCATATACTTGTTGGCCACATGTATGTCTTCTTTTGAAAAGTGTCTGTTTTTTAATGGGGTTGTTTTTTTGTCTGTAAATTTAAGTCCCTTATAGATTCTGGATAACTAAACCTTCCTCAGATGTATAGTTTGCAAGTATTTTCTCCCATTCTCTGGGTTGTCTGTTTACTCTGCTAATGTTTTCATTTTTCTTTTTTTTCCGTGCAGAAACTCTTTAGTTTAATTAGGTCCCAGTTGTCAATTTTTGTTTTTGTTGCAATTGTTTTCGGCGTCACCATGAAATTTTTGCAAGGTCCTATGTCCAGAATGGTATTTCCTAAGTTTTCTTTCAGGATTTTTATAGTTCTGTATTTATATTATATTTAAGTATTTAATCCATCTTGGGTTGATTTTCGTGTATGGTATAACAAAAAGGTTCAGGTTCAATCTTCTGCATATGGTTAGCCTGTTATCCCAGCAGGATTTATTGAATAGGAAGTCTTTTCCCCATTGCTCATTTTTGTTGGCTTTGTTGAAGATCTGATGGTTGTAGGTGTGGCATTATTTCTGGGCTCTCTATTCTGTTCCACAGCGTGGAAGTAGCACCAGAGGACTAAGGTCACGGGGGCCAAACTCCTGCCTGCCACAGGCACTTTATTTTTATTTTTTTTATTTTTTTTTCTTTCAGATGGTCTCTCGCTCTTGTCACCCAGGCTGGAGTGCAATGGTGCAATCTCGGCTCACTGCAATCTCCGCCTCCCGGGTTCAAGCGATTCTCCTGCCTCAGCCTCCTGAGTAGCTGGGATTACAGGTGCCCACCACAATGCCTGGATAATTTTTGTATTTTTAGTAGAGATGGGGTTTCACATCTTGGCCAGGCTGGTGTTGAACTCCTGACCTCGTGATCCACCTGCCTCAGCCTAAGTGCTGGGATTACGGGCGTGAGCCACCATGTCTGGTCAGAAATATTTAGATATCAGAAAGCTTGTAGTAGTGTTTAGAGTAGAAAATTTTAAAAAGCTAAAAATTAAACTGTAAAAAAACTTTAACATGGTTAACATACAAAAGCATATATTGTATCATGGTTTTGTAATGAGCTAATTTAGCAAAGTGAATTTCCAAATTACATTTTTTCAGAATTTCTTTTTTTTGCGTTTCTGGTTAGAGTGGGCCACAAAAGACATTTTTAAAAGGTTTTGAAGAGTGGACAGGAAGCAGTCATTTTGTAGTACACAATGTTTTGCTTATCATATCTTTGGTATAAAACAATACCTGAAACAGCAATTGCTTTTTTTTTTTGGTATTAAAAGTATTATTTCATACTGGAGTCCTTCAAATCCATGTTGTGGCAAAATCAGGACAAATGTAAAATATCTTACAATACATAAAATTCTCCAAACTTAACAAAAATTACAGTAAAATTAACATATTAATTACAGGCAATTTATCACACAAGTAATATAAAATTAAAAGATGAGAAAAGGTAGCATTAGTCTTCTAAGATCCTGTTTATTCTATGCATCTAAAGTTCACAGGTCCAGGTTACATAACTGCAGTTGGCAGCAGATCCTCCAGTTTGGTTTTGGATAATCTCAAACAAACAACCCACAAATGCCACTCTGGTAACACAACAGCTCGTAATACCCCTCTGACCTCTGATACAACACACGCTGACCAAGATAACAAGAATTTGGGAAATAGTAAACAGAAGAATGATTTCTTGTAGAAAGAGAGTGATTTTCAATAATATGCACATAGCACAGGTGTTGAAAAAACTATGACACTTGTTAAAGTGGTAAATCAGACTTTACTCAGAACTATGATGATAGCTGTAGGAACTACTGCCATGGGATTTTGCAGTAATGAAGAGAGATTAGACTCAACTCTGAATACATTACAGAAAAGTGGAAATTTGTATTCAGGGTAGGGGTAACTAAAAAGTCAATGCATTTCATGATATAACTGATCTTATGAAATGAATATGATTATATCAATAGATGCAGAAAAATATCTGACAATATTTGATATCCATTGATGGCAAAAACTGAGCAAATGAGAACGCAAAATAAACATTCAATTAGTGTGAAAAATCTATAAATAATCTATAGCTGATATCATATATAATGGGGAAAGATAAAGTGTTGTTTTCCCTGACAGGCAAGGATTTCTCTCACCACTCTTATTTATTACCATACTGAAAGTTCTATCACAGGCGTAAGTCAAGAAATAGAAATCAAAGTATTCAGATTGTAAAGGAATAAATAAATAAAATGATGCCTATTCACAGAAAACATAATTGTCAATATAGAAAATTTTAAGAGCATCTATTTAAGCAATATCTTGGAAGAAATAACTAAATTGAGCAATGTCACAAGACATAAGATCAATATACACAATACTGTCATCTTTCTGTTAACTAGTAATGAAGAATAAAAACAAAAACATAATGTGTCATCATTTCATGAGCTCTGCTCCATGAGAAAGTAATCTTAAGTAAATATGTACAGAAAATATATGCTAAAATTTTTAAATTATTGGTGAAATATATGAAAGAAATAGAAATAATTATAAAGACATATCATATTAATGAATTTGGAAGACTCAAAATGATTAAGATGACGAACATACCAAACTGATTTATAGACTTAACAGAACACCAATCAAAGTCACAATAGGATTCTTCATAAAAATAGACAAGTTGATTCTCAAATTCATATGAATAAGTAAATGGAACTATACTTTCCAAAATAATTTTATAAAAGAACAGATTTAGGGTACCTACAATATCATGGATGTATTGTGTCCCACCCACTTTCTCTCCCAGCTCACAAAATATTAAGAGTCCTAACTCCCAGTACATCAGAATATGATCTTATTTGGAGACAAAGTCTTTATAGAGGTGGTCAAGTTAACATTAGGTGAGTAGTCTGTGCCCTAAACCAATATGACCAGCATCCTGATAAAAAGAGAACATTTGGACACAGAGGAAATTCACAGAGGGAAGATGATGTAAACAGATAACAGAAGACAGTCATCTGATGTAAACAGATAACAGAAGACAGTCATCTGCAAGCCAAACAGAGAAACCTGGAACAGATCTTTTCCTCATAGCCCACATAAGAAAGCAACCCTGCTGACATTTTGATTTCAGATTTCTAGTCCCTAGAACTGTGAGATAATAAATGTCTGTAACCTCAACCCAACCACTCAGTTTGTGGTATGGTGTTATAGCAACCACAGCAAACTAATACACATAGCCATTGATTTTAAGAGTTATTATTAATCTAAATTAAGAAAGCCAGTTTAGTATAATCGAATGACCAATGAAACAAAGACCAAAGAAACAACAGAAAATCCATACATAGGCAGACACAAACAAAATTAGCTGATTTTTTACAAAAATGCAACAGCAACAATGTAGAAAATATAGTCTTTCATCAAAAGGCCTAGGGACAAGGGTGTATCCATATTTTTTGTAAAGACAAAGAAAGGGTGGGGAGGGGAAGGTGGAGGGAAAGGGAGAATAAGTAGTAGAAGCAGCAGTCAACCTTCTCTTCACACCATATAAATCACTAATTCAAAATGTGTTACAGAAGTAAATATAAAACACAATCATAACACACTTAGGAGAAAAGCTTTGTGATCTTGGATTAGACAAAGTGTTTTAGAACTGATATCAAGTACATTAGACTTCATTAAAATTAAAAATGTTTTTCTGCAAAGGATATAATTAAGAGACTGAAAGAGACTACTTGCAGATGACATAGAAGACAAAGGATTTGTATTCAGAATGCATAAAATGATCAGAACTCAGTAGTAAGAAAACAACCATATAAAAATTTGCAAATGATGTGAATAGACACTTCACCAAAAAACATCCACAAGTTACAAATAAACATATTAAAAGATGCTGAATATCACCAGTAACTGGAAAAATGAACATTAAAACCATGGTGAGAAACAACTAAACACCTATGAGACGGCTAAAACTTTTTTTAAAAAGAATAATAATGAC
Source organism: Pan paniscus (assembly GCF_029289425.2). Taxonomy (NCBI): domain Eukaryota; kingdom Metazoa; phylum Chordata; class Mammalia; order Primates; family Hominidae; genus Pan; species Pan paniscus. Next base: position 83,653,574 of record NC_073263.2, on the reverse strand, counting down.
AAAAGCAAGTGTTCGCTGGCCCAGGGAGCAATGGGATTACTCAAACATTGCTGCCAGGGATGCAAATTGGACAGCCACACAGCAAAACAGTTTGGCAGCTTCCTACAAGGCTAAACATACACATACATTATGACCCAACAATCATGCTTCTGGTATTTATCCTAGAAAAATAAAAACTGATAATTACGCAAAAATCTGTACACAAATGTGTAGCAGCATTCAACACATTGCCCCAAAACAAAAACAACCCAAATGGCCTTTCAGGAGATAAACTGTGATGCATTCACATTCAGCAATAAAGAGAAATGAACTAATGTTTTATGTAACAAGGACGGATCTCCAGTGAATTATGGTAAGTGGGCAAACTCAATCTCAAAATATTACATACTCTCTGATTTCATATTTACAGCATTTGAGAAAAGTCAAAAATATCAGAACTAGAACAGACTAGTTGTTACTATGGTTTGGAAGATAAAGTTTGAATACAATGAAACAGCATGACAGAATTCTTTGGAGCATTAGAATTATTTTGTATAATTTTTGTTGTAACAATTACAATAATATAATTATTACAATAACATAATTATGCATCAAAGCCCATAGAACTATATACCAAAATAGCATGAATTTACTTTAAGAAACTTAAAAATTTTAATTTTTTACTGGTAAAAGAATTGAGGAAATCAAAAGCTTTAATACATTTTAATGTTAAATTTAACTTTAATTAAAAATAACAAATTTCAACAATTTTAACATTTTATTCAATGTGTCTTCATGCTCTCCGTAGGTCAATGTATGTTAGCAATTAAACCTTGCAGACTTTGTGTGGATAATTACTCATCCTTTCAGAAATTTATTTGTAGTATCATTACATTTAACATGCTGAAAGGAATTTTCTGTTGTCACTTTCCTGGGAAAAAAAGTTTTGGGTTGATACAAAGTGCAATTTTTTATTTTCCTGTCAAAAGGTTAGACAATATTTTTAAGTGTTTAAGAAGTCACTTCCTAAAAATTAAATATAAAATATTACAGTTCAAACACAACAGAAGCATTTGTTCTTAATGTACACTTTGTGGTCAAGTAACGTCCCTTCCTTTCACAACAACTGCATTCTAATCTTGAAACTCAGGTTTGGATAAATTATACTTATTTCCTCACAGTATGATACTATGGTTAAACTATGAAATCATTTAAATATAGTGTTAAGCCCAGTAGAGTGATTTTTTTGCATTGTTAAATCTGAAACAGGGAACTATAGTCATGTATTTATTTGTTACTGGGATATAGTTTGCATATTGAAGTAAATAATACCAGATTGTCAAACAAAAATAAAATGCATTGTGTTGTTCATCTTCTAAATACTAATGAATGCCAACTTGTATTCTAATTATCCCTCTAAGGGGAAGTCTATTGATCAAGAAAAGGCTGGATTCAAGAAAAAAGAATCCCAAGGCAGTAATTCTATGCTAGTCGTAAAGCAAATTATAATCAAACACATGATGGTTTGTTCTTTTACAAACACAAGTTTTAATATATTGAAATTCATAACAATGGATTTATTTTAAAGTAAGTTCTGTTTACAGAAATGTTTAACTTTTGTGAAAGACACATAAGAAGTAGTCAGTTTGGAGCATATGTCTACCAGATGACTTACTTCTGGTTAAACGTGATTAATATTAGATGCTCTTTTACTATTTATTATACTGTCCTCAAAAATGAGTTAATATCCACTATATTACTGAAAAGTGATAAAAATATAGGAAGTTAATATATTACTTTGTTCATTCAATAAATATTTCTTGATTACTTTCCATTGGTCAGACCCTGTCCAAATACAAGCAAACAAAACCAGTAAAATCACTTGACATCTTCGGGCTAACATTCTAGCAGAGGTCAAAAGACAATTTTTAAAAAATCAAATAACTAAGAAAACCATAGCAATGCTACAAAATAATAAGTTCCAAAAGAAAATAAATTATAACAAGTTAATGAAAATTGGGAGGAATGTGATTATACCTTTAAAAAAGGTTGATGGCTTTGAATATATGCCCCTGCCAACTCTCATGTTAAATTGCAATCCCCAGTGTTGGAACTGGGGCCTGGTGGGAGGTATTTGGGTCATGGGAGCATATCCCTCAGGGCTTGGTGCTGTCCTTGCAATAGTGAATGAGTTCTTATGAGATTAAGTTGTTTAAGCATGTGGTACCTCCCTTCCTCACTTTTTTGCTGTTGCTCCTGCTGTGGCTCTGTGACATGCCTGTTCCTGCTTACCTTCCCCAGGGAATAAAAGCTCCCAGAAGCCGAGTAGATGCCAGCACTATGCTTCCTGTACAGCCTGCAAAATCAGCCAATTAAACAACATTTCTCTATAAATTATGCAGTCTGAAGTGTTTCTTTTTTCTTTCTTTCTTTTTTTTTTTTTTTTTTGAGATGGAGTCTTGCTCTGTCACCTAGGCTGAAGTGCAGTGGCGCGATCTCGACTCACTGCAACCTCCGCCTCCCAGGTTCACGCCATTCGCCTGCCTCAGCCTCCCGAGTAGCTGGGACTACAGGCGCCTGCCACCACACCCGGCTAATTTTTTGTATTTTTAGTAGGGACGGGGTTTCACTGAGTTAGCCATGATGGTCTTGATCTCCTGACCTCGTGATCCACCCACCTTGGCCTCCCAAAGTGCTGGGATTACAGGCGTGAGCCACCGTACGCTGCAATGCAAGGACGGCCTAACACAGAGGTGGTTATGATTGACATCACTGTGAAGATGATATCTGAGAAAATTCTTGAAGAATGTAACACAGTCAAGGTTGCAGGGAACCTAAAATTGGATTTGATTTGAAAATATTGGAAAGCTAATACCCAAGCCACTAATCCCTTTATAAATCTTGGGCCCAGACTAGTATCTGACAGATAAAAGATTGTTGAAGAAAACAGTATTTGAATGCAAGTACATTATTTAAACAAATTTATATTTTTGAGAAATCCTGAAATTAGAATTGAAGTTTACTTTATAGATTTGCATTCCTATGAATCTTATGACACATAAGAGAGCGTCCTGGGCAAACAAGCCAGCTGTATATGGAATTCTTAGATGCTAGAGTTGTGCACCATTCCAGGGAAGTTATATCACAAATCCTGTGATTTGGGACTATACTAAGCAGAGTGTTTGCGATAGCATTGGCAAAATTTCTCTCTGACACTTTGCCTTCTAACAGGAAACCTCAAAAAGATAAAGCTTATTGAATATATAAGGCAGTGATGCAGAGGAACCTTGGGACAAAAAAATTAAGGTGATGCCCAGAAACAATAAATATGATTTTTCTCAGTAGCAGAATTTCATTCACTCATAAAATAGAAGCCTCTGGAATAACTTCATCCTATACTGTATCTTTTTTAAATGGTATAAGAATTTTGTCAAAAAGAAAACAAAAAATTAACAATGTCATTTGTTTTCATTTCTCAGATGCCTCCAGATCACTACATGGACATTGAGATATTCAATATATGAAGGAAGAATTTTTACAGCATTCAGGTAGAAACTGAGATTTTGCTGGACTAGTCATGTTGATCTCGGGACAAATACAGGAAATGCTATTTATTTAAAGATAAACATTACTCAATAAAAGGTCTAAAAATAAAATGTAGTATAACAAAACACATAGCATTCAGGAGGTAGATAAAAAATTTATTGTAGAGATTCATTTAAATTTTTCCTCAATTCAAACTGTATTTCAGAAAATACTGGGCTCTTTTATATCCCTTCTTTTATGAAGGTACCAAGATGCATATTGCTGTTGCATACACCGTGAGATATATGCTTCCATCTTTGCTTTTTAGAATCCACTGGGACAAGCTATAGGATAAACCCTCCTTGACACTGCCACACTATCCCTTCTGCCTTCAAAGGATTATCACAGCATTTATGGTATGCACACATAGATTTTATTTCTACATTATTAGTGTTTTTCAGGTCTTCTAAGTAGGAAATTACAACTTAAAATAATCAAGCTATAGTCTTCTTGGCTAATTTGATTTTGCCTTTATTGCTAGAGAGACTTAAAAATTTTTAGGCTTCAACAACCCTATCTGTCCCCTAACTGGCTTAGTTATGCTAAATTCATAACACCAAGTATCCTAGGCAGGTCTGCATTGCATAGTCATCTTCACATTTTAGGCACCTAAAGAAGAGAGAAATTTTTAAAAATCAGAGAGCAAATACATTTTGGATGTAGTTTCACATATATTACACATATGAAAAAAGCACATGAATATATATGTGTATATACATTGTCTTTTGTGCAAAATTAGAAATCTGTAGGATTTCCATAGATATGTCTTATTATATGTTTAACACATGTGGTAGTGTAATCCTAACCATGTCCATTCTTATAGCCTCAATAAAAACTAAATCATTTCCCCTGAAAGAAAAACTCAGCTCAAATACTGAATAAGAATCATGCATATTTTTTTTCAGATTTTCTTTTAGGTTTTCACTTAATTTAAACAGTAGGACTGTGTGGCTGACTTGCCACTACTACTACTTGAGACAGTCACTACAGCGGTTACTTAATGTTACTGCTTGAGACTGTCATTACAAGACTGAACAAAAGGATGAATGTAGAAATAAAAACTTAAGACAAAAGAAACTGTTTTAAGGAAAGGCTAGCATGGGGAAGAAGAGAGCTCCCTACTTCTAGTGAGCAAAGGCAGCCCCCCAACAAGCTTCTGCAGCCCTTTGTTATTTATTAGGTAACAAGAGCAAGGAGCAGAAGGTAACGATTGGTCAGCTGCTTTAGGTTCATATTGTTACTGACAGGCTTCAATTACACCTAATCATAAGAAACATTTGTGCTGCCTCCAACAGGACTGCTGGTTTATTTTCTATTCTACATATATAAGTGTGAACATTACCAAAGGTATACATAGCTAAGTTGTGAAGGAGAGCAGTTACAAAGCATATAATGTAAAAGTATTTCTCTTACAACCAGGATCTGTAATTGCTCTCAGAGACATGAGCTGCTATGTTGAGAAGATGCTGGTAGTTTTCTGATCAACTCCTGAAGTTGTGGTCCTCACAATGATCCACATTCACTTTATTTAACTTTTTGTGAACATTAAAGTCTTTATGTGTGTATGTGTGTGCATGTGCATGTGCATGTACCCACATGGATATGGTTTAAAAGTTTATAAAGGTTAAAAATATTTATAAAACATATATGAGTGTAACCATCTTTTAAAAAAGAGTACCAGAAATTTAGAAACCCTTTATAGATATACATAAAGCTCATAATCTATTATTCTAGTTTTTTGATAAAACTGATTATTTTATATTGTCTTGACTATATATTAGATTGTTATAAATATATTTCATTATAATTGTACATGTTTCATATCACATTATCCTATTTAATTCATCCTCTTTGTCAAGTGCCTTTATAATCTATCACAACAGAAGAAGTAGAATCAGGGCAATGATAAAGGTAAAGCAAGTGAGGTTTCCTCCATTCTTCTCAGGACAATATGTAAAGGGAAACCAAAAAACTAAATAATTAAATTATATTTTACTATAATATTTGAAAATAACCAACTTTAATGCAATAAATTCATGGTACAAAAACATCAAAATTCTAAACAAAACCAGATTGCACCCTGCACTTACCCAACTTTACCTTACTGGCTTTGTCCTAATTTGGGCCCTAGGTAGAGAATATTTTTATTCCCAGATGCTAGGATTGAATGTGTCTCCCAAAGTTCATTTGTTGGAAACTTAATCCCTAATGCAGCAGTGTTGGGAGGTGGGGCCTATTGAGAGGTATTTAGGTCATGAGGGTGTCACTGTCATGAATGGGTTAATGCCAATTACAAAAAGAGCTTGAGGCTATGAGTTTGATACCTCTCTCTCTATATATATATACACACACACACACACACACACACACACACCCCTCATCTCACTATCTGTCATGATTGACACAGCAAGAAGGCCCTCACTAGGTGCCCACACCTTGACAATGAACTTCGCAGCCTCCGGAACCGTGATATAAACTTTTCTTTATAAATTATCCATCGTGTGATATTCTCTTGCAGCAACACATGACTCAAAAAGTTGTCCATTGATGTTGATATTATCTTCATGACTTGCTTTGACAAGCAGAATATTAGCATACATAAAGCAAAGAAAGCCTTTCGATGTGATTGTGTAATTTGGCTGGACCTCTTGTATTCTATGATTCTAGATGACAAGAAGATCCCCGGAGATCAGTTGGTTCTAACATATAAATACAAAAGAAACAGAAAAATGAGACCAATTATTTGGGATCACAATCAAGATCAAGGCCAAGCTGGGCCAAGATGACCTGCACCCTAGTAGAAGGTCTACCAACCTTTAGACCCTTGAACAAACCGATGCATAAATTTATTGTAAAGGCACATAAAACTTGTAGTTTATTTAACAATTTTATAATAATACTTGAGGTGTGTAGGAATGAACCTCAAATACAGTTTTGTATATTTCACAGTGTATATAAGCATCATGAAAATATAGTTTGTGAATGGAGTAGAAATAATGCATTGAAAATTACACAGCCATACAAACAAAAAGAGAAAACCAAAATGGAAGAACAAGTCAACATAAGGCATTGCAATGCTCAGCTGTCAATAATATTTAGATAAGCATAAAATGTTCAAATCTTTTAAATAACTCTTGACTATAATTAGTTGAGTATATAAATAAATACATAAACCTAAATGTGTATATTCATGATTTATCAAAACACATTTATGTACCTACTAAATATATCAAGACATAAAACTTAAATGCCAGCCAAGAAAGCTTTTATACTTCTCCTCTTTCATTACAATCTCCCTTTTCTTATAAAGGCCATGATATCACCTGTGGCCATAATGTAGTATTTTTGATCATGTGTGAACTTTATATTAGAGGACTAATACACAGAAGTATTCTTGTTTGTTTTAAATTTACAATTCACCCATACTTTTGTTTTTAGCATCAGCTTGTACAATATATTTATTCACTAATGTTATTAATCCACTTTTAGATGTTCTTGCCTGTTGTGGTACTATTCTGAACATGGGCATAAATAACATTGAACATGTCCTTGGTCATGAATGTATGCTTGCATTTCTCTTTGATGTCAACATAGGATAAGAATTGGTGGTACCTAGGGTCTTTGTTTATGCAACTTTGGTAGACATTGTCAAAGGAAACTCTCAACTTTAATTGTTTCCAAAAAGATGCCTAAACAATCTTTAAATTATCCTCTTTTTAAAATCATAGTTTTTCTTTATCCAATATTGTTTTCTTATAGATCAAAAACTCATTCATTTTTATGTTCACAATTTCTAGCATGTATAAGGAGACTGAGTGAGAGGTGGGGTGATCTACATAAACAATTTTGTGGGAGAGTTAGTCATTTAGAAATTAGTCACTTAAGGCCAGGCACGGTGGCTCTCACCTGTAATCCCAGCACTTTGGGAGGCTGAGGCGGGCGGATCAGGAGGTCAGGAGATCTAGACCATCCTGGCTAACACAGTGAAACCGTGTCTCTACTAAAAAAAATACAAAAAAATTAGCCAGGCGTGGTAGTGGACGCCTGTAGTCCCAGCTACTCGGGAGGCTGAGGCAGGAGAATGGCATGAACCCGGGAGGCAGAGCTTGCAGTGAGCCGGGATCGCGCCACTGCACTCCAGCCTGGGCAACAAAGCAAGACTCGGTCTCAAAAAAAAAAAAAAAAAAAAGAAATTAGTCATTTAAGACTTTAGCGTATGCTATTTTAAACCACACACCCATTATATGCTTAATAAATATTTGTTTAATAAAATATATTGAACAAGTTACATAGCACAAGCCCTCAACTTTATGATTGCATAAAGAGAACTAATAATAACTGCTCGTAAAGTTATGGTAAGGATTAAATGTAATCTGTATAAAATTCCTGAAGTACTGCACGTATTGAGTTACTAGAATTTTAATGAATATTGATTTAAACTCAATGGCAAGTGTATTTTTCTGTCTCACATAAATAATCCATTTAGCCAAACAGAAATAAAAGATAGAATAGCTTATTCAATTTCCTAATGCTAGATATTCTGAAAAAGACAATGTAAGACACATATTTGCATTGAATTGTAGCAAATGTAGTGTGTGTCTATATGCATATGTGTGTTTGTGTGTGTCTCTATATATAAAGTTGTGCCATTTACAGAATTCTGTAATTTACAAAATATTTACATAATCTGATGACTGCCTCAGTGCTCTGAGTTAATTTTACCATCTAGTATTTATTCTTAAAAATCAATGGGAATTTTTGTAGATAAAATCTTATCAGTCCAAAGTAGTCTTAATACTACTTAAAATAACAAAACCATCACCACCTCCCCCACACATCCACGCACACACACCACACTTTTTAAAATGAACATATGTTTTACTATAAATTATTTAAAAATATGTGCTTAACAATATTAAAATGTGAACAAAAATGTTTTTCAAAAACGAATTTTCTATGAAGATATACAACACATAAGACATATATTCAAAGTTAGAAAAAAGAAACAAAGAACAAAATACAAAAAAAAAAAAACAAGAAATCAAGTCAGCGTAAGCACCTTCTCAAATAACAAAAAACCTAAACTCATTAGTAAAGAACAAATAGACTAACAAAGCCTTCACAGCAAATTATTGAAAATAAATAAATGTGACATAGGAAAACATAACCTAACACAATGCTAGCAAGCCTCTGAGAAAATTTTACATGAGTATTTCTTGTACAAAGGTAAATTTAATGAATTTTTAATGTAATCAGTTGAATCTATTAAAATTAAAATACTATGAGACATTTGTCTTAATTCTTAGAATCTTTTCCAGATAGATAGATAGATAGGTAGGTAGGTAGATAGATTTACACACACATACATGTATTTGTATGTGTGTTAAATATAGATATATATGAGAAAGATTCTAAAAATTAAGAAGTATTTATGTAAATGTTATCTAAATAAGAACAAATAGGAAATAAAGGACCTTGCAAAATCACTAAAACATATGAAATAAATTTATTTGTCATATTATTGATGTCTCATATATAAATACACGATGTATTTGTACTCAATTACCTATTTTATTGATGCTGAAAATCACCATTTTAATATCCAAAGTTCGCAAATTATAGGCAAACTTGTCAAAAGAAAATGTTCAGAAAGTAATTTATATGAATACTAAGTGTCAATCTAAGTGTCTACCAATCATGAATGGATAAAGAAAATGTGGTATATATACACCATCAAAACTACTAAGATGATAAAAGAATGGAATAGTGTCTTTTGCAATAACTTGGATGGAGCTGGAGGCCACATTTCTAAGTGAAGTAAACTCAAGAATGGAAAACCATATATTCTCTTATAAGTGGGAGCTAAGCTACAGGAACGAAAAGACAGACAGTGTGATATAATGAACTTTGGAGATTCAAAGGGGGAAGGATGAGAGAAAAGTGAGGGTTAAAAAAATAAATGTTGGGTTCAATGTACGCTACTTGGGTGAAAGCTGCACTGAAACCTCAGACTTAACCCTGTTCAATTCATTCATGTGACCCAAAACCACTTGGAGCCCAAAAGCTATGGAAATATATTTGTCAACAATTTTTTCTTCTTTTGTGATCTTATGTAAGGCAAAAAAACCTTATTTATTTTATCAATATATAAATTGTATATTATATAAATATAATGCATACAAAATAATATATCGTTATTTATATAATAAAAAAATTTGCCTTGCCGAAGGTCACAAAAAAGAAAGCACCTTTGACAAACTGAAGATAGTTTCAGTAATACCTATTTGAGTCAATTACACACATACATACGTATAGGATATCATATAAAAAGATAGTTATATAGATTAATAATTTTTCAGTGATAACATCTTTTAAAACAAACCAATATTTGCCATAAAAATTGACAAAACTTAGTATTATTATTTGAGTAATAAAGAGCGTCATAGAGTTGTTATGAGGTAACAAAATATATGTAACACAGTATAAGGTGTTGCTCCTATAAATCATAGCTCTATTTTATGTTATTGTTTAATAGATATTTATTTTATTCCCCTCTTAATATACTGAAAATTGAATTTGATATTAAAGATTTGTTTTCTAAAACAGTGTTTTTAAATTTCCCCCATCTCCTTCTTATTTTGTAACATTTTATCTTTCTTACCCACCTGACGTAATATTTCCCTTTTTTTGCTGATCAAGTCCACCATATGGAGTTCAGCAGTCTTCTGTAGGAATTAATCAGGGCCCACTATAGTTACTCACTTTCTGTCTATCAACTATGAAATGATAATAATATATTTATGTCTTAGACTCTCAACTCCTAAATCTATATTAATCTCTAGTATTTGCTTCCAATTAGGTGAATTTGTCCTCAACTGCTTATGTAAGGGCTCCACATAGATATATCATCATGATTTTAGACTCGTCCTGCCCAAATGTAAGTGATGTCTTAATTCTGATCTTATTTTTATTAGGATTCTGACCCTTACTCATGCTGTATAGTAATATCAAGATTACTGAGAAGGCTTGCAGAGGCAATTATTTGTAAGGGATGACAATGTCTGTATAATGTTAGAAGAACTTTATTACTTTATTGTGCAGATTTAATGTTATGAGGCTTGTAACAACAGAATGCATTTGCTTTATTTTCAATAATATATTCTAACAGTCTGTAGAATTGGTAGTGAACATTTATGGTTAGTATTTCTAATATGAAACTAACAACTATTAACTATCTTGACTGTAGCCCTTTAGGATTAGATGGCTCTGAAATAATCATACCTGCCATATATCTTTTGCCTCATAAAAAACCGTCACTAAGATTTTAAGAGGAACATTTTATAATTTTATAGTTGATTATAGGATATGCCAATATCATGGTACAAAGAGAAAATGATTAAAATATTCAAATGTGTTCAGCTATAACTCTGAAAAATTAATATATAGAAAAAATTAAATGCACATGTGTTGTCTAAAATATTTACAGTCACAAGGATAAAATATTTTATTGTAATTGTAAAAAAAACAAAACTGTTAACTGAAGAATCATAGTACTAACACACGGCATGACTCTCTAGAGAAAATTATTCTTATCTTTTTCTTTCTTTCTTTTTTCTACTTACCATGAGCCAATGGAAAATCTTAAGGACTTTCTCTGAGAAATCTGTACTTTCTTTGCCACAGTTTCTGTACACTTCTTCTTACACTGTAAAAGATCCACTTATAGTCAGGGCGGTGGGGGAATGACATGGGTGTTCGGGATGGTTCCTTGAAATTTTGTTTCCAGACATTATCTTTTCCTCTTAACTATACCCTTTCTATTATTCTCATTAGTGCTAATTACTTGGTATTATGACAATCCCATATCAACCTTCTGTGAATTCAAGTTTCTTCTCAAACAATATTGATGCAACTCTTATTGAGCATTTTAATAATATAAAGAGCACAGAATTATGTTATTTTGATGTGTAGAGGATTATTTTATTCTGTTTTAGAACCAGAAAAAAAGAATGTTAGGAGAAAATGTCTCAGCCAAAAAATTAGATGGCATATTAGGAAAAACATTTATTCTCATCCTCAAGGCCTGAAACTAAACACCAAGGCTATTTGCAGTCATCTTTTATTTTCTGCTACCTTCTTAAAAGTATGGTTTTTCTGTTTCATTTTTTCTCCCTTCATTAGCTATTATTCTCTCTCACTATGAACTGTAGGTTGTTTGCCTGAGTTCAGTAAATCACATACGAAATTCTTCAAAGCAATTGACATTTTGGTAAATTTTATTTTTTCCTTTATAAAAATTCTTCCTATTGCACAGAAACCTAGTTTATACAAGGTCCTAATTCATTTCTATAGTATCAGAATTTTAATTTGGAACCAGAGTTGTAGATGTATTGTCATCCCAAATTTAACAGAGAACATATAATTGAATCCAAAAAATTCAGGTGATGTGGTGATCTCTCTGAATATGGAGGAAACTTTTAATATGAACGAGAAAACACAAAAGACTGGAATTTGAGTTACAGCCAGTTGTAGACGTTTAAACTGCTTTCTTCCTTGGAGACCTAATCAAGTAGGTGGAATTGCTTTGTTGGTATTCATGGTCTTTAGTCCATGAGCATTAAAGTAACAAAGTATAAAAAAAAAAGCACTGTCCTAAGATATGTCTTTATGATGCTGGAAGCACTATTTCTTTCTGTTACTTAAAAACTAACTACTTTAGCAGGCTATCAGTAACAACAGCTAAAAAACTTGCAATGTCACTGACTGCTCCTACACCAGGAACTGTTTAAGACTTACATTGTCTCAAAGGTTAATGTGTCTAATATTTTTGTTAATGACAAAAAATTACATAACACATTGTAGTTTACCATAGTTTCAAATATTTTTCCATAAAATTGATATCACCTTAAGAGTCAAGATTCAAATTAAGAGATTTGTAAAGTTCTAATGTGAGGATTATAAAGTTTAAGCATATTATTTGGTATGAAATATAAATGGTATTTTTAAATGGTGTGTTTTAGCCTAGTAGATTACTAAAAACATTTCAAAGAGATGACAGCAAACTTGTAAAAATTTATTTTATATATTTTTATGTGTAATAGTACTGTTCATATTTTACACTATGTTCATAGATTACATTTCTAGAAATATAAAAGTAGATATTTAAACTTTAATGTATTTGAAAAGCGATTATGGCCTAAACACATAATAAATTAAAGAGACTTAATTACTTCTGTGTATATATAAGCATAGATCAAACTTATAGCATTTTCTTTTATCTCCTGAAGTCTGAACTAATATAAAAATAAGGCCTAAAGTCCTCAAATAGAGACCACAGTACTGTATTACATTATTGATATGTGGCTTATATGTGAACGCAACTGGGGTGCCAAGACCTAAATATCTGCCCCTGGTAGACAAATTCTCCCAAATGCAGCCAGTGTAACACAATTGCAAACCCATGTACCTCGTGGTGACCTGCCCTTTGTGAAAAATATGTAAGACAAACTGAAAATGTGCTTGCTCTTTCAGCCTGTAGCCAAGAAAAGAGAGAAAGAATCAGACTTACATAGTTTATCTTTCCCAAATTTATCAATCAATAAAGCCACTATTTTACAGCAAGGGAAATATGAGGAAACAGATACAGAAATTAGGAGTACGAGTGTACATCCTAGAGGAGAAAATCTGCAGTTTTATAGTTCTCCATCCCCCATTAACTCTTATTGTTCTTTTATGTGGCCTCTTGGGATCCCTGATTTGCAGTGTAGAATTTTACATAAGAGACAAACCAAACATGGTCATGAGTTAATTTAAAAACTTTACCCTAAGGCTATTTGGCTGCCAAGGCTGGCATTTAATTCACTATTCAATTGTCCAACCGGAAACACATTCGACTATAATAGTCCACCATGAATCAAAGGTTCTACAATGACATCGAACATATAAAGTTATGTAAAAAATCACAAACACAAAGATGTCCCATATTTTAGTGTAAATCTTCTGTAACTATCAAAAGATTTGCATGTGTGTGTTTATTCAGGGAGAAATTACATCTTACTTTTAAATCCACTTAAAGATTCAATTCCAAAGAGTCAATTTATCCGACCAAATTCTGTTTTATTTGGTGAATAAAAAGTGCTATAAATTTAGACTTATCCTTATATTATTTTATTCTGCTCAGTCTCAGTCTGTGAAGGCTTAGATAAAGAATTCCTGTAGTAAATGTGCCCTGACATTCTTTCTACCAGAAATGAGATTGTTTTTTTCACGAGTTTAAATGATGTTTTAGTCTCTCCCATGCTCAATTTTCTTTGAAGAAAATTTTGTAAAATGTGTTTATTTTTCTAATTGACAAATTGAAATTGTATATATTGATATTGTACAACATGATGTTTTGAAACATGTATTCTTAGTGGGCTGGCTGAATTGAACTAATTAACATAAGCATTATCACACATACTTATCTTTTTTGTGATGAGAACACTTAAAATCTACTGTATTATTTAGTTTCAAGAATACATTGTTATTAACTATAGCCATCAGGTGGCACAATAGGTCTCTTGTACTTATGTTTCCTATATAACAGAAATTTTGTATCCTTTGACAAACATCTCCCAGTCTCAGACCCACCTCCACTCCCAGCCCTTGGTAGCCACCATTCCACTCTCTACTTCTAAGAGTTCAAATTTGATTCCACATATAAGTCTCACATGCCCAATTTTGGAGAACAAAGAATTTAGAGGACATAAAAGATGACCCTAATACTGGGCCCATGCTCAAAATGTTTAGGAGTCAACCCAATCCTGAGCTCCTTGAACAATTATTCCAATTAATATTTTGCCTGGAAAAAATACTGAATTTAGATTATTCTAATCCAAACTATTTGACATACAGCATGGATACACTGGACAAAGAGATGCTCAGGATGGAATAGGCTGGCATGAGATTTCATCACATTATTTAGAATGACAAGCAATTTAAAACTTATAAATTGTTTATTTCTGGAATTGTCCATTTAGTATTTCAGAGAGCAGTTAACTGTCAGTAACTGAAATCTTGCAAAGAGATGTAGGGTACTACTGTATATGGTCTCTATCACAACCATCAGCACTACTGTTGTAGCAAGAAAGTGTCCACAGAATATTTGCAAAATAATTAGTATGTCTGGATTTGGCCAAAAAATATGTTTTCTGACACTCTTCTAGGTGATGTGTGTCCAGTGGTTCGGGAATGATCCTAAATGTTAAATAGGAAAAGGAGAAAGTCAGAAATCTCACAAGATTATAGGGCTACAAAATCAATCAGCCTTGCTACAGGAGTAAATTTAATGGCATTATCTTCTCATTTAGCCTGTTGTTTCAGATAGTTTCATCACTGCCAACTTAAGAGATTGAAGTATAGGATAATAATTAATGAATCAGATTAAGAATTATGGGTCAGATACCCTTGCTCAGGCCTGTAATTCCAACCCTTTGGAAGGCCAAAACAGGTGGGCTGTTTGAGGCTAGGAGTTCAAGACCAGCCCAGGCAACATAACAAGGCCCTTCTCTTACACTACAGGAAAGAGAAAACTCAAACGTCTAGTAGAGAACGTTGGTGGTTGATAGCTACATGGAACTGACAAGAAATGCACAGATCACTAGATACCTGGTAATTTTTTACTAAATTGTATTTTTATAGAAACACCTAAGTAACAAAATAAAAGAAAACCAAACAAACAAATACAAATCTCTTGGGGTTAAAACAACTTACAGATTTTCAAACCTGCACCAGCAATAGGTGGGAACCTTCTACAACACTTAACACAGATATAGCCATGGAGATTAATAGACAAGAAGGAACTTTTTGAAGGTCAAAGCCAGGATATGAGAACAATTAGTGAAAAACCCTTCTAGGGAGCAAAATTAGGATCTAATCAAAGAATTTCAATCTAGCGCTCCAAGTTGTAATGGACCAGTAGCTTCTCAGCGTCTTTCATTCTATTTTTCCAGATGGGAGGGGTTTTTCTTGTTGTTGTTTGTTTGTTTGTTTGTGTGATTGATTTTTGGCCACTATTACTCTATTACACATGGCTATGCATCAAAGTGAGATTTACAATGGTCAATTACAGGTTTGTTCAGGTCACAGGTCATAAGACCAAAGAAAGTTACATCCATATAACATGGAAAAGTCTGCAAATCACTCACTTTTCCTGGACTTTGAGTTAGAGGCAGGAAATAGACAGGACTTTGAGTTGTCTTCTTTGTGGGAGTGGGGAGTGTATTTATTTCATGGTTGAAAGGTGAATTAAAATCTTTGTGACCATGAGGAGACACATGAAAAGACAAATCCAGAGACTTTTATGGGCACATGAAAAATTTCATTTTCCCATGCACAGAGATTCTTAAGCTTCCTTGTCACTAGATATGGTTATATGACTCAGTTCCAAACAATATAATGTAAGTAGAAACATTACGGTCACCCCTAAGACTATTCCCTATAAGAAAACCCTCCTACAAGTTTCTTCACACTCTCTTTCCCTGCCACAAAATGTAGAGTATCCTACGGAGGACATTGAGACTCTTGGGGATGGTGTACCATAGATGGAAGAAGCCTAGACCCTTGAATCTACATAGAAAAGGAGACCTAGCAAATATCATTATCAAATGGTTTAAAATGAGATAAACAATTTTCTTTTCTGTTAAGTATTTGAGATATTCTGAGTCTTTTATTTTGACAATTTGTCTATTCTAAATAATATGCTGCTCTTTCAGAGAGTCACATCTAAAGCATATTTTTCAAAGTTAAGAATATAGGCTAATTTGAGGTAGCTTTCTTGATTATGCAGCTATTTAATTTTCATGTCCCTGTTTCCCAGACTGAAATGTGGAATTGTTTGTGTGATCTGTCTTACGGCATAGTTCCTGAGTATCTTTGGGATAGACATTTTTGATTCTTTTTTTTCCCACAATATTTGTTGCCAGTTTCTTTTCTGTAGAATTTTTGTTTTTAGAAACTGTCTTCTTTCCTCTCTCATTTTTGACACATGTGGAGCACCGAGTGAGCAGGAAGGATACCGATACCTTTCTCCAGATGCACATTTTAGGCTCCAGCAACTTCTAGACTGCGTGCATCTTTCAAAGGTCACACTTTCACTAAAAAAGCACAAGGCCTATTTGCTCTCTAAGCGTTGCTGACCCTCTTGCCAAGATAGTATTCAATGATATGAAAAATGTCTTTCACTGTAAGCATAAAATATAAACTTTAAAAATCAAATGGCTGTCTTTGAATAAGTACAATCATGATTTTTGGTCACATTTTTATTTGGCTAACAACTAATAAGGTTTTCCTGCAAGATTTAAATCACAACAATAATATATCCTGACTTTCCTTATCTTATATGTCTATGCCCATTTATTCAATGAAACACACTTTGAACTTTTTGCCATTCCTCAAATATGTTATGTCCTTCTATGTCTTTGAAATTTCTTTTTTCTAAATGAGGGTGGTATTGTTAAATTAGCTGAGCAACATTAAGCATTCTTGATATTGCAGTATTATACATTTATGACGATCTAGTTCAAACTTTACCAGTTTTTCATCTTTCTTAACTACGGTCCAAGAAATTCTTGTTTATAAATCTTTTATTGTGTTAATGTTATTCCTGTGAATTTGATTTGGATTCCTACGGAACTAGACAGTCTCTTAAACTGGCAAGTTTTAGAGTAGGAGTGAAAGCTCATTAAAAATCTTTAGAGCAGAAATGAAAGGAAGTAAAATGTACTTGTAGGAAACTTGAGAGATCAAGTGCACTGTTTGACCTTGACTTAGGGTTTTATACCTTGGCACACTTCCAAGGCCTTGCATCCCTTCTCCCCTGATTCTTCCATTGTAGTGGACTGTCCACATGTGCCCTGGCCTGCCAGCACTTGGGAAGGGCCACATGTGCAGTGTGTTACTGAAATTTTGCACATGCTCACTTGAGGCACTTTTCCCATATGTTCCTAGAGGAAGGTAATATACAAGTTCAACTCCACCATTCTGCCTCTTACTGTGAATGCTGCAGCGCACTCGCCCAACTCTTGAGATCCTATCGGGAAACTAATAAATAGTTTTAATTTGTTTCATCTATTGGGAGACTGCCTTTCTCTGGCGCCAGCTGCGAACAATTATTGTTTTAGAGAGACACCTTAACAACTGCCTGACTATCACATGATGGTCTTCTGACATTCCTGGTGGGGAGAGCTCTCTCCTGTCCTGCTCATGTTTGACTAGCTACCTACTGTAACAAAATTAAAATACCTGGGAGGGGAGCAAAGGAATAGTGAGGGCCATAAAAAATTATATTATTGCCACGTTGACATGTTTTCAATAGTCATATATTTGTAGTGTACGTGTGTGTGTGTGTGTGTGTGTGTGTGCGCACTCATGATATGGAGAAGGAACGTAATTGAATTTCACCAAGATTGAAACATTTCTAAGGGAGTGGACAAAAAAGGAGAAAAAATATATTATTGAATGATCAGATATTTTAGTATGAAAGTAAGAAGGAAAGTGAGCATATTGGATAAGGAATAGGGAACTAGTAAGTGATATAACATAATTGCAGGAGCAATAGCTAGCAATCCCCAGTGAAGTCAGAACAACGATGAGACTCAGAGTAATAGGATGTGTTTAGAGAATGGAGTTCAGGGAATATGATCCTTGAAACTGGGATGATATATGTGTTAAATTTGAAATTATTGGTAATGGCAAGACGATGATATGGAAATTGAATTGCTGAGGAAGGGAGAAAAACAAGCATTTCGGAAAAACAAATGACAATCTATTGAGAGTATATGGTATTAACAGAAGTAGCATAACACTGGAATCCCCAAGAATTCTGACAGAAGCACAATCTAAGATAGTCACAATGAACCACTGTTTTACACAGTAAAACCCAGTGGATCCGAACAATTGCATATTACTGCAAAAAGGAGAGGTTTTGAGTTAAATTTTATGTCACTTGGATGACATAAAATTTTAAAATTTATGTTTTTAGAGACAGGGAAAGGAGACTAATTTAGAAATGGCACACAGGAATTCTGGAAAAATCTAAGCTGCTTCCAGACTTAGTATGAGGTTGGTACACAGGAGGTAGTATCCTTTGAGAAGGACCTAGCTTCAGCTAGTT
Source organism: Pan paniscus (assembly GCF_029289425.2). NCBI lineage: Eukaryota > Metazoa > Chordata > Mammalia > Primates > Hominidae > Pan > Pan paniscus. The sequence continues at coordinate 83,634,859 of NC_073263.2, read as the reverse complement.
CAAGGCAAAGACATAAATTCTTACACAACAGGTTGGATATATAGGTGGCTCATGCTCTGATAGAATGTGGGATTCAGAAGGCATAAGATAAGCATGCTAGGAGTTTGAGAGGTGTGGGAATTTAGATGAGAACAAATGATATGCAGAAATATATATAGTGATTAACATGTAAGCATTGGGGGTTTACTTGTATAGATTTCTGGTATATGATGGTGACTCTCATAAATGGAGTAAAGGTAAAATGTAAAATGTAATTATTCTTACACCAGAATTTGGCAAGGCTTTGAACACTGCTGGATATATTTAATGTGGTTTACTCTCCATAAGCTGACTGGGTTATCGACCTTCACTTCTCTGGTTTATGTTATTATAGAGACTAGGCAGAGGACAGTTTTGCTTTGGACCCATACTTCTGATTTAATCACTTCAACTAGTTCAAGGCAGAGAAAGAAACTTTACACAACAGTCTGGAAATATAGGAGACTCTTGCTCTGATGAAATGCATGGTGGTGGTGACATATGTCTGTAATATATCACTAACTTTGCATGTCACTGATAATTTTTAATTTGGTGTATTCTTACCTTTCAGATGAAGAAATTCTTTTGGAAGCCTTTTTTGCTTTTTAATGATTTTTTACTGCTTAATATTTATCAATGCATTTGTATTCATACATGTATACAAGAGTTGAACAATTAAGCAAATAGATGGCAGATGGTGAGAGCCAGGTTTTTCACAGTTGGAGTGAAATGTTACAGGTAAGCAAGGGTAGGAGGTTAGAATAAAACATATGGTCACAGAATCGAGTTGGAGCCATCATTATGAATTCATTTTCAGCTCAATATACACAGAGATACATATCTAGGAATATGTATAATTATGTTTATGCAGAGGTTAGTATACATGCATATAATTCCTTACGCTCTCAGTAGACAGCAGCTAGAAGCAAGAAACTCCAGTACAATGAGCATACCTAGCACCCATATCTTGATTTCTAATGCCATTCTCCAGGAAAATAAACCAATGTTCCCTGGAAAAATGTCTGATTCTAGGACTGGGATAAGGAACATTCATAATAAACCTGGACTGTCTTGTCACTCCAGCAAGTCATTTAGTGCTAAAACAAGCCCTGTGTTGATGGAAGCAGGTAAAATGATGCAGGAGTCAACTGAAAGAGCTTCTAATCTTTAAAGCTGAAACAATTTTGATCTACAAAATAATAAACCAGAATTCAATCATAACCCAAATATTATATATATATGCTTTTCCCCCAAGGTTGTAGATCAGATATCTTTAGCATGCCTCACCCCACTAAAAACAGAAAGATCCTGCATAAATATCAACTCTGTGCCCTTTAATTGGAGAAGAAAATGGGTTTCACCAGAATTGTGAAGGATACCAGATACCCAGGAAGACAAACAGTCCCCATGATGGCGTCCAGCTGATAAAAATGAGTTAAGCCCCGGTACAGTCCCTGAGTGAGGCAGAGAGCTTCCCTCTATAACTCACATTTTCATTGGCCAACAGATAGCATTTTGTTTCTCCCAAGCCCTGGAGCTAACTTGGGGAGAGACTTGAAGGTGCTGAGAGGGAAGGACACCAAGAAAAGCTGTGGTCATTTTCCCATACCTGGGACTGAGAGCAAGATGTCATTTTTAATCTGTGTACATACAAGTTCTGTCACTCTTTGGCAACCCAGCAGCATGGCTGTGAAGGCATTTTAGTCTCAGGCCAAAGATTGGAGCACTTGCTTTGCAATGCAGTTGGTACCTCCATAGCAGAACTGTTGAAATTGCCTCAGCAGTAGGTACTGGAATTGTGCTCTCCCCAATCACAGGCCTGAGAACATCAGAGAGCTGCTACAGCTGTGATTTCTCCCAGGTTGGGAGATTTATACCTAGGGCCAGCTTGGTGACCTGGAACTGGTCTCTGTGTGTCATTGCTGCATGCCCTAGCCTGCTCCCTCAAGATTGCAATCCACTGAGGCCCTCTCCACTCCACATCAAGGCAGATATCTAAGCACTCAGAGCACACACTTGCTTGGACCAGCAGTCTGAGCTGCCTCACCCTTCCTGGGCATAGATAGTGGTGCACAGGGATCCTCTCTCCTCCACCCTCAGGTAGATCTCCACTCATTGAAAGCTCTAGTTTGCCTAGATTGTCAGCCTAAGCCTCTCTACCCTTTCTATGCAAAGATCTTGGTGCTTGGGGTCAGGGGTGTCTCCACTTCATGCCCAGGCAGATCTTCAGGTATTCGTAGCACCTGCTTGCCTGGTTCAGAAGCCAGTGGCTCAGAGCCTGGCTCAAAGCCACTCCGCTTTTCCTGGGCATAGATATTTTGGTGGGGCCTACTTTACTCTATGCCCAGGTAGAGCTCCAGGCATTCAGAGCACCTAGTTACCTGTATCAGCAGCCTGTGCCATGACACCTTTCCTGTGCATAGATCACAGTGTAGCAGGACCCCCTCTGCTCTACATCCAGGCAACTCTCCAGACATTCAAAGCACCTGCTCACCCAGATTGCAACCTGAGCTCCCCTGCCCTTTCTGTACAAAGATCCTGGTGTAGGGGGTCAACAAAATAAGCAATGGAGAAAGGACTTCCTATTCAATAAAGAGTGCTGTAATAGTTAGCTAGCCATATGCAGAAGATTGAAACCAGTTCCCTACCTTTATCTCACACACACACACACACACACACATACACACACACACACACACGGAGTCAGAATAAATAACACATAATTACAAAAAGCTAGAGTAAATGGGGAATATTTTAATATTCAATAAGCAATAGCAGTATGGATAGCTACCCAAAAATCCATTTATATCTATAAATTATACCTAATAGCAATGTCAATTCTAGCTAGATAGAAGTTTAATATAAAAGTAGTCACTAAACAATCAAAACACTTATGAACATTGTTTAACTTTTTTTACTTTCATATTTCTTTTTTTAACTTTTATTTTAGGTTCTGAGGTATGTGTGAAGGTTTGTTACACAGGTAAACCCATGTCACAGGGGTTGGTTGTACAGATTATTTCATCACCCAGGAATTAAGCTCAGTACCCGATGGATATTTTTGCTGCTCCTCTCCGTCTTCCCACCCTCCATCTTCAAGTGGACCCCAGTGTCTGTTGTTTCCTTCTTTGTTAAACTGTTAAAGTGTAATGTTTTCGTACTCTTGTGTGAAATAGATACATACATATATGTGTATTTGCAGCAGTCCCCTCTTATCCATGTTTTTGCTTTGCACAGTTTCAGTTACCTATGCTCAGCCATGGTCTGAAGATATTAAGATATTTTCTGAGAAAAATAGCGAGAGAGAAAGAAATCACATTAAAATAACTTTTATTACAGTTTATTTTTATAATTGTTCTATTTTTAGTTTTTTAAAATAACTTACTGTGCCTAATTTATAAATTTAATTTATCATAGGTATGAATATATAAGAAGAAATATAGAATGTATAGAGTTGATGCTCTCTGTGGTTTTAGGGATACACTGGGTGTCTTGGAGATGGGTGACTATTGAATATACATATATACATAACAGTTATATTTATATATACACACATATAAATAAACATAAATATATATAATATATCCAACTATTTATGTACATATATAAATGATTACATATTTAAATGCAAATATGTTTATAAATATGTAACTGTTTTTCAATACTTCAAACATGTTTCTACTTTGAGCCACTTTTTGGCTAGGTTTGTTGAGTCAAATTTAATTAAGTCATTCTTTTTTTTTTTTCCTACTGAATTCAAGGAAAACCTAATCAAATTAGTGCTCTCACTCTCCCCATTTCTCATTTGGTTAATAGTGAGTTCCAGTAGCCTATGTTTATTATAGAATTGGAAAAAAAAATTTAAGTCTTGTGAGTCACCTAAGTAACTGATTTTCTAAGGGATGTATATTGTTCATTCTACTTTCGTCCAATTCTCCACTAAACTTATCTCATCCCTTCTATTCTGGCCTATCTGGAAACATCTCATTCTACTTTTGTCCAATTCTCCACTAAACTTATCTCATCCCTTCTATTCTGGCCTGTCTGAAAACATCTCCATTTTTTTCTGATCTCCGGTAGTTTGGTCTATGATAATAATCCAATTATTATTAATAATCCAGTTGACATGATCAAAAGACAACCTCAGGTCACACACCTATCAATCAAGACTGCTTTGCTTTCAACTGCACAGAAAAAGTATATATGACTGCTTTGCATGTCCAGTCAGATATGAAGGCACACTGTCAGACTGTCTCAGCACATATATCTAAGGCACTCAATACTTCTATTTATGCTCTGCTGTATTATTCCATGACATTGTGGAAAATTCTGGTTGGATATTTTCTCATTCAAAACTTAGATAATAGTGTAGACACAGTTTTCCACTACTTTTGGTCCCCAAGTTAAGAATGTCTTGGAACCTGAGGCCAGGAGTTCAAGACCAGCCTGGCCAACATGATGAAACTCCTTCTCTACCAAAAATACAAAAGTTAGCCAGGCATGGTGGTGCCTGCCTATAATCCCAGCTTCTTGGGAGACTGTGGCACAAGAATTTATTGAACCTGGGAAGCAGAGGTTGCAGTGAGTCAAGATAATGCCACTGCACTCCAGCCTAGGTGACATGGCGAGGATCTGTCTAAAAAAAGAATTTTTGCAAACACAATATAAAAAAGATAACCAGTTTAGGGTTTAGTGGCATATTCACCCTCATTCATGTTGGAAGTGCGTAAGTAAACACTTTAAAATGTTTCTATCATCAATTTAATCTTAGCCTACAAGGAAATAACAATAAATTGTGGTAAATTCACATAAAATTTTGGTAGAATGTAAAGAACATCAATTTTGATAATTAAATATTTTCTATTTAAAGCAAGATTAATCCAACTAGCATATTTTCATATAGAAAGATATTGCAAGCTAAAGAATGCTTATGAACATGTTAAATGACATGGGCCAGGTATGGTGCCTCATGCCTGTAATCCCAGCACTTTGAGAGGCCAAGGAAAGAGGATAGATTGAGCCCAGGAGTGAAAAACCAGTCTGGGCAACACTGTGAGACCATGTCGCTACAAAAAATATAATAATTAGCTGGGCATGATGGCAGTGCCTGTAGTCTCAGCTACTCAGAAGGCTGAAATGAGAGGATTGCTTGAGTCCAGGAGTTCGAGGTTACAGAGAGTTATGATTGTGTCACTGCACTCTAACCTGGGTGACAGAGTGAAACCCTGTCTCAAAAAATAAAATATGAAGTAGTGGGCATCTTGGCATGCTTAATGCAGGTGCAAATATAGCCATTTGAATATAAATGTGCACACAGACATAGATGAAATATCAAAATAATGTGTGCAATACAATGAAATGTTCACAGTGATAGTGTCTTCATGAGAATATTGGTAGCATTCCATTCTTCATTCAGATAAAGTGATAACTTTTAAATATTCATATAATAAAGAATATCTCTTTCATTTATTCCTTCTCTCCTCCATAAATCTAACCATAAATGAGTTAGATATTTATTTTTGATTTTTTTTGCCTTTGGTTAGGTTTTTAAACTCTTGTCCATAAATGACACCATCATTTTCATTCTTCAAATTATGTTTTTCTACATATAAAATGTAAGTCTAAGTTCAGGAAAAATATGTCTGTGTGGAAATACACATCTGAAAGTCATTGGCATCCATGACTTTTCTTTTTGTCTTCCAAAACCTATGCAATCTGTCAGAAAATCATGCTGCCTCAATTTCCAAAGTATACTCAGAACCATATGATCACATGCATTTCTGCATTCCTGGTTCAATTCAGAAGCAGCTTATCACCCATTTATCGTTCTTGCTCCTATGAAAGCATTCCCAATACAACAGCCAGAGTTCATCAGATTGATAGGTAGATAGATACATAGATTCACTGATAGATAGATAGATACATACATGCATGCATTTATATATACATATGTACATATATAGGCAAAGGTCTCTATAGTTTCATTCAAAACTCTAATCCCTTACATTTCCCTAACTCACACAGTATGAAAGCTAGAGGTCCTCATTAAAATACTGATAACATTGGGCAAAGTCACTCTGTTATGTAGCCAACAGGTATTATACCTTGATTCTTGGATAGTGGCTGCAGCTTCTATTTTTCCTCTCCAAACCTAGGATAGAAGAGCTCTTATTTTTGTTTCTTTAAAACATATCATGCTTAATTTTTAAACAACTTTTCAAAGTACATGCATAATACAAAGAAATTGCATTTGAAAGTTTAACTTAAAAATTTCAATATATTTTGCAATTTTTAGTATCTACAATCAATCAATCAAATTTGAGTTTTTACATGCCCTGTGTTGTTCAAAATGGGAATAAACCTAAGTGTCATAGGTTCTGTTCTTTGTTTATTCCCTCTGCATTTTTCTTCTGAATGTCTTTCAACTCACTTCCCATTTGCCTCTTTGCCTTACTCAATATATGTGTCTTCTCCATTAAGCGCTATTAATATAGAAATCAGTATCTCCTCTCCAAGCCCTCCACAAAGATACGTTCTGAGCACCCTCTCGTATGTTCCTCATATAAACTTTGATTCTGCCACACCAAATCAAAATTTGTAAATCCTCAGGCCTGGTCGTATTTATTTACTGGAAACTATGAAACAGAGAAACATGAGGCATGTAGCATGTTTAACTGTATGGCAACTATCAAATGCCATTAATTGGTGAAATAAATGAGAGCAGGACATCTACGATTACTGCTGCTTTTTGTGTTGCCCAATTTGGGGGCAACATTTTGTTGGGCAACATTCTTTTATATGTTGCTCATGTTCTGTCAGGCCACCTTACAAAATTAAGAGGACTTTTTAAACTATCAGCAAAGATGTACTATAGGAAGCTTCGTTTATCATTATTCAGTTCTAAAATAAAATAGACAAAGCAGGCTTGTGTGTAACAAAGTCAACATTGGCTCTAGATGCAAATTGAACCCAAAGTGCTCTTTCTTTGGAAACTACAAAATTAAGGTAAATGTGGAACTCCATGTCCAGAAATCATTTATCCAAATCTCTTCATCAGGGCTTTAAATTGAGATGTCTCTCTGTGTCAAGCTGACTTAGATCCTGCAGGTAATAATGATATACATTTTACCAATACAATATCAAATAACAAAGTTGTAATAATCTATGAGTTTAGAAAACAAATATTTTCGTTGAGAAATAAAGCAGCAGTCTCCCTCGAAAAACAGCATTTTTTATGGTACTTCACAGCTGCAGCACAGCCCAGGAAAAATATAATTTTCTGTTAGCCTTTCAGCTGGCTTTATTCGTTTCAATTATTGGTGGTTTGTTGAATCACTGGACGTGTTTTTATTTCTTCATTGGGGTTAATCTTTACTTCCTTACTTCTACATGACTAAATTTCAATTTTTTAGTCATTATGCTCACTAACACATTTTTGTTCTTAAAATAGCTTTTCTTAAGATTAAGCAATGTACATCATCAATACTTTTTGAATTTTTATCAAACCAATATAACATAGATCAAAAATCTGTATTCAGTTGAGACTTCAAGAGGTGAAAATATTTTAGAAAATAGATCAGGGATAAAATTGGTTTATAAATTATTTAATCATAGTATCATCTGAAATAAATAAAATAGAACTTACTGAAATGAAATGACTACACTTAAAATTTAAAATTACTTATTTCTTTTTGTTGCTATTGTTTTTAATTTAAACCTTTTTCAGCTGATGCTCTGAACCTCCTAATGACAAAGGATATACCAGATACATAAATAATTCTATACAAATCTTAACCCAGTATACTTAAAAAAATACGTTAGAAACTTTAAAATATCCAGGCCATCTACCTGGAATGATTAAAGGTAAAAGAGTCATTCTCTTTTCAAGTTTATATTACCACTTAAATTTATTCCATGTAATAATACAAACAGAATGAAATACAATAATGGGAAATACAGGTTGAGTATCTCTAATCTGAATATCTGAAATCTAAAAAGCTACAAAATCTGAAACTTTTTGAGTTCTGATATGATGCTCAAAGGAAATGGTCATTGGAACATTTTGGATTTCAGATGTGTGGGTTAAGGATGCTCAAATGGCAAATATAATGCAAATATTAAGAAATCCAAAAATATTCAAAATCGGAAAGACTTTTGGTCCCAAGCATTTTGGATAAGGAATAATTACTAGAAAAGGTGAAAATGAATAGAGTAGCCCCCTTACCCATGGTTTCATTTTCCACAATTTCAGTTACCCAAGGTCAAACGTGGTCTGACAATATTAAATATAAAATTCCAGAAATAAAATATTCAGAAGTTTCAAATTGCAGGCCATTCTGAGTAGTGTGAGGAAATCTTGTACCTTCCTGTTCTATCGTATCTGGGATGTGAATCATCCCTTTGTCTAGGAGATCCACACTCTACCCACTCCTCACTTGTTAGTCACTTAGCAGCCGTCTCTCTGTGATCAGTTTCACTGTCACATTATCTTAGTGTTTGTGTTCAAGTATGCCTTATTTTACTTAATAGTGGCCCCAGAGTGCAAGGGTAGTATGTCGGCAATTTGGATGTGCCAAATAGAAGCCATGAAGTGCTTTCTTTAAGTGGAAAGATAAAGTAAAGGTTCTTGACTTAATAAGGAATAAAAATAATTGTATGGTAAGGTTGCTAAAATCTACAGTAAGAACAAATATTCTATCTTTGAAATTGTGAAGAAGGAAAAATACATCTGTGCATAGTGTATATAGGGTCCAATACTACACGCAATTTTATATAGTACGGAAGGCTATTACATAGGATGAATTGCTGTGTGTAAAACCCTGAATATATGTATAACACGTACTGTGACATTGCTAATTATGCATTAATATTCTTAATCCTATTTGTTTGAGGAGAAAATTAGAGATTTAAAGTAATTAGTTCAAGTCCTCAAAAGAGAAATATTTAATTCTATGTCTATTAAGGAAAAAGCTCATAGGTTACTTACATTAGTAACATAGTCTACTGATACTCGTATAAATAATACATTTGTGAATTTCTGTAATTAAGAACTTAACTTTACAAAGCCAATTTCTTTTTACAACGTTTCATTAGGAAATAAAATTTTGTCAACTAAGTAATTATTGTACACAGAGGATTAACATAAGTTTAACTTCTTGAGATTAGGCTGATATCCCTGCTCTTTTTCCTGGGGAGGCTGTTTTCTGGGATCTAATAGCATCCAAAGTAATAGTTACACTTTAGTGTTTATTATTACTGCAAGTTCAAAATTACGTATTTTTTTCATTATTGGTGAATTTTTACTTTTCTCTTTTCCTCATAAGAGTACTATATTAATATCTTAAAATAGAATTTTGAGTATATATTTAACTTAATCATGAAGTGCTTGAGGCATTTCTGAAAACTTTCTGAACATAGTGCAAAGTGATACTTAATTGTATCAGGGAAAATTATGTTGCAACAAACCATTAGTTTTGAGTCAAGAGTCATTATATATGCTATTAGGTGAAACCATCATCTTTCATTCCGTTTATAACCTCAATATGTCGTGTCTTCATTTTAAAATTATGTATAACTCTGTTGTGTCATACCTATTTGAATCCTAAATTTCTTCTACAGCACTGTCCTACTTCTTTCAGTCGATACAGCCAAATTCTAAAGAAATAAAACTCATATTCCTATGAATGGTATTTCCTAGGTTACCTTCCATGGTTCTGTAAAATTTTTGGCTTTATATGTATGTATTTAATCCATTTTGAGTTAATTTTTGTATATGGTGTAAGAAAGGGGTCTAGTTTCAATCTTCGGCATATGGCTACCCAGTTATCCCAGCAAAATTAATTGAAAAGGGATTCCTTTTCCCATTGCTTGTTTTTGTTGATTTTATAAAAGATAACCTAGGAAACACCATTCCAAACATAGGAAAGACTTCATAACAACGATGCCAGAAGCAATTGCAACAAAAATGAAAAATAGCAAATGGGACCTAATAACTAAAGAGCTTCTGCACAGCAAAAGAAACTAACAGCAGAGCAAACAGACAACCTACAAAAATGTAAGAAAATATTTGCAAACTATGCATCTGACAAGTGTCTAATATCCAGAATATATAAGAAACTTAAACAAATTTACAAAGAAACAAACAACCCCATAAAAAAGCAGACAAAGAACATGAACAGACATTTCTCAAATGAAGACATACATGTCACAAAGAGGCATATGAAAAAATGCTCAACATCACTAATCATTAGAGAAATGCAAATGAAAACCACAATGAGATATCATCTCATATCATTCAGAATGGCTGTTATTATTAAAAAGTCAAAAACTAACAGATGCTGGCAAGGTTGTAGAGAAAAAGCAACACTTATGCACTGTTGGTGGGAATGCAAATTAGTTCAGCCATTGTGGAAAGCAGCTTGGTGACTTCATAAAGAACTTAAGCCAGAATTACCATTTGACCCAGCAATTTCATTATTGGCTATATACTCAAAGGAATATAAATTATTTTACCTTAAAGGCACGTGCACACAAATGTTTGTTGGAAAATTAGTCACAATAGCAGAGACATGGAGTCAACCTAAATGCCCATTAACTGTAAACTGGATAAAGAAAATGTGGTACATGTACACTAAGGAATACTATGCAGCCACAAAAAAGAGTGAGATCATGTCCTTGCAGCAACATAGATGAAGCTGGAAGCCACTCTCCTAAGCAAATTAGCACAGGAACAGAAAGCTAAATACCGCATGTTTTCATTTATAAGTGGGAGCTAAATATTGAGTACATATAGACACAAAGAACAAACAACAGAGACCAGGCCCTGCTTGAGGGTGGAGCATGAGAGGAGAATGAAGATTGAAAAACTACCTATTGAGTACTATGCTTATTATCTGGATGATGAAATATTCTGTACACCAAACTCCCATTATACACAATTTTCCTATATAACAAACCATCACATGTACTCCTGAACCTAAAAGTTTTTAAAAAAAGAATACCAGACACCCAGTTAAAAAATAATAAAAATAAATAAAACACACAGTCATTAAGGAGAAACAAAAATAAATAAAATAATATCAAAATTAGCAAGAATAGTCTAATAGATCCATGTTGCCACAATTGTTCCCAATATTTTCATTACATTTCATTACATTTTACCCAGAATAAACAAATTTTTGGAATTTTATTTCATTATTTCAAAGTACATATCCAAAAAATAACAACAACAACAAAAAACTACAGTAGAACCTAAGCCATAACATCTAGTATTAATATAGTACTATTATCTTAATCAGAGTCCATATTCAAATTTCTCATTGTCTCAGTAATGCTGTTTAGTCTCCACACTGTCATCCTGATCCATTGCCTGGATCATAACCACACATTATTGCTAATTACTGTGACTCTTTATTTTCCTTTCATCTGAAACAATTTCTCAACCTTTTTGTTGCTGTTGTTTTTCAGTCCCTTGCATTTTTAAAGAGTTCAGGATATTTATTTTGTAGAGTTTCATATTTGGGCTAGTCCATTTTTTCCTTGTGATGAGATTCAAGCTATTCATTTTCAGCAAAAGTACCACAAAAGTGGTGTTGTGCCCTTCTATGTGCTTCATGTCAGGAGGCACGAGATGCCTGCCATTCCCTGTATTGGTATCTTTATTTTGGCCACTGGATGAAGATGTTGACTGTAAAGTTTTTTCCCCCACTTTAATTTTATGATTATTTACTTTTTAACTAAACAACATATTGAAAAGAAACACCTTAAAACAAATATTCTGTTTCTCATCAAACTTGCACTGGTTAGATTTAGCATCCATTGCTGCTTTTAGCAGCAAATGGATACTTATTTTATAATTATCATTATGGTTGACAAATATTGTTTTACTAACACTATGATTTATTCAGCATTTATTATTGCTGTCTCAATATTTTTTAAAAACCTTTTCCTTACTATTACTTTATTGGTTTATTCTTAAATTTATTGATACCATGATGGACTCAGGGTTACCTATTTTATTTAGTGGATTACATTCCATTGTTATTATTTATTTTGAAGATTTCATTATACCATATTTGGTCAGTATGTGTACCTTCAGGCTGATTCTTGTGACCTTCAACACGCCCCGTTCATGCTTAAAAACTTCTTTATTCTCTAGTATAACAAAATATTCCATGAACATCCAAGAGTTTTCCTCTTCTAGTTCTAGAATTAGCCATTATTCCAAAAAGCCATGGAGAAAAATATTACTCAGACACTAATATATTTGTGCTAGGTGTGTTTACTGCCATTGGTTGTCATGTGTAAGCTCCACAGATATTTACATATACACATGTGCTATGCGTGAGAGATGTATGTTTCCCTCTCATCTCTATCCATCCACCCACCTACCTACCTTTCCATCTACTATAAGTTCATAGTATATGAACTTATCATATCGATACCTCTGATTCCAGTTCAACATGATAGAAGACATTCTTTCTTTCCACCTTTCCATATTAGTAACTTTGTCCTCCAACTGTGACAAATCTGGCACCCATTAAACTAAAAATGTCTACTTGGCTACTTGTTTGCTAAATCATAGAAAATTATACATTTATTCTGAAATTTCTGAAACATATCTTTGGGAGAAAAAAACATATCATGAAATAGAATAGAGGACAATATTAGTTTATAGTTGTTCTTTTTTTATTTTAAACTTTAGGGTATATACTGTGTTTGAATTTATTTGGGTTAACATTTTCTCCCTTTAGTGTGACCATATTATAAACATGGAATAGACATCAATTCAATTGTTTTGTTTGTAATTTATTTTTCATTGTTGATTTTATTTTATATCTTATATAAAACATAAACATGCTTACGAAAATTAAAACTAAACAAAACTAAACTCTATTCACCCCTGCCATCCTTTCCCCCCATTTCCATCCACTCTCTGTAGGTTCTCATTCTCATAATATTTTGCATTATTATTTTTGCATTTTTAATAAAAATAATGAGATATATTTATATGTTCTTATTATATTTTTCTTACACTAACTGTACTCTACTATAAATATTTTTGAATTTACTATTTTCAATTAGCAGTGTATTCTAGATAAAACTTTACATGGGCTTATAGAGATGGTTGTCAATGATGATTTACAACTACAATGGACTTCATTGTTTTCAAGTAGCATGGTTTATTCAATCAGTTAATTATTAATGGAAGATAGGTTTTTTTCCCTAATACTATATAGCTATAAACAATGCTCCAGTGAATAACCACTGCATATAAGTTAATGTGATATTAGGCTTACATTTTCGGTCATTTCCTAGAAGTGGAATTGTGGGATCAGAGGTAAAAATTTGTATTTTTTGGCCTGGCGTGGTGGCTCACGCCTGTAATCCCAGCACTTTGAGAGGCTGAGGCGGGAGGATCATGAGGTCAGGAGTTGGAGACCAGCCTGACCAACATGGTGAAACTCCATCTCTACTAAAAATACAAAAATTAGCTGGGAGTGGTGGTGCACACCTGTAGTCCCAGCTACTCAGGAGGCTGACCCAGGAGAATTGCTTGAACCTGAGAGGAGGAGGTTGCAGTGAGCCGAGATCGCACCACTGCACTCCACTCTGGGTGACAGAGCAAGACTCCATCTCAAAAAAAAAAAAATTGTATTTCTGTTAGATATTGTCAAGTTTCCCTCATAAAGTGATGTAGTAAGTAATAATCGTAGCAGGGTGAGAGTGCCTGTTTCTCCACAGCTTCACCAAGATGGTCCTTATTTTTTCAGTCAAGCTTTTAATTGTTTAGTCGTAGAGTAAGGCAAAATGGTATATCAGGTTTTCATTTTTTTAATTTTGTAAATTGCCTCTTCGTGTATTCACTTATTTATATTTTGTATTTTTGTTTTCCCTCAACTGTAACAGTTATTATATGTTTGTGAATATTAACCCTAAATTAGTTCTACCTTTCCTGAGACAATGCAATTTTAAGCAGATGCTGTATAGTATGTTTAATTTCTTGTTCATTACTAACCTCTCTGTGATCGTTAATACTGAATGTCAACTTGATTGGATGGAAAGATACAAAATATTGATCCTGGGCATGTCTGTGAGGGCGTTGCCAAAAGAGATTAACATTTGAGTCAGTGGGCTGGGGAAGGTAGATCCACCCTTAATCTGGTGGGCACAATCTAACCTGCTGCCAGCCAATATAAAGCAGGCAGAAAAATGTGAAAAGGAGAGAGACTGGCCTAGCTTCCCAGCCTACATCTTTCTCCCATTCTGGATGCTTCCTTCCTTTGAACACCCAACTCCAAGTTCTTCAGTTCTGGGACTCGGACTGGCTCTCCTTGCCCCGCAGCCTGCAGACAGCGTATTGTGGGACCTTGTGATCACGTAGGTTAACACTTTATAAACTCCCCTTTATATGTTTCTCCTATCCAAGAATTAGAAATGGCTTTTTACTCACTCCAGACAAATATTTTGTATTTCTTTTGGTATTTTTATATATTCCTTCATAGATGTGTTGTCCATTACTATTAGGCTTATTTCTAGGTATTTTATTATCCTACTGGCTATTATAAATAGCCAGTAGGATAATATTATAAATAAATATTTTAAGCTATAATATTTATTATAAATAAATATTTTAAGCTATAATATTTATTATAAATAAATATTTTAAGCTATAATATCTTCTCACAGGTTACTGTGTGTTTATGTGAAGGCTGTTGATTTCTGTATGTTAATTTTTGACCTTCTACCTCTTCAAATTATTACTCGAATTAAATATATGATTAGTTCTCTATGATAGTTACATTATCATGATATAGGAAAATAATGAATGTTATTTCTTCTTTTCTTATTCTTCAAACTCTCTTTGACTCCTTTTGCCTAGTTGCATTGACTAATATATTTAGTACAATTCTAGTTACAATAAAAATAAGGAATATCCTTGTTTTTTCCCTAATCATAGTGGCAGTATCACTTGTGTTTCCATTAAAATCAAAATGCAGGCTTTAGGAATATGGTTTATCCTTTTAAAACATCCTATTCTGTGAGTTCTTTTTTTAAAAAATTTTATTATTATTATTATACTTTAAGTTTTAGGGTACATGTGCACAACGTGCAGGTTACATATGTGTACATGTGCCATGTTGGTGTGCTGCACCCATTAACTCGTCATTTAGCATTAGGTATATCTCCTAATGCTATCCCTCACCCCTCCCCCCACCCCACAACAGGCCCCGGTGTGTGATATTCCTCTTCCTGTGTCCATGTGTTCTCATTGTTCAATTCCCACCTATGAGTGAGAACATGCAGTGTTTGGTTTTTTTGTCCTTATGATAGTTTGCTGAGAATGATGGTGTCGAGTTCTTTTATCAACAAATGTGTATTGAATTTTCTTGATGTCTTTTATTCTGTATCTATGAAAATAATCATAAGGTGTCTTTCTCTTTCACTGATTTTTATTATGGTAAAATATACATAAAATAAAATTTACTACTTTATGTTTACGTTTACGATTCAGTGACACTAAGTACATGCATATTAAATAATAACCACTACCATCTATATTCAGAAATTTTTTATCTTTCCCAGCTGAAATTCTGTACCCATGATACACTAACTTCCCATTTCTTCCTTTAGCAAACCCCGGTATTAACCATTCTACTTCCTGTGTGTATGAATTTGACTTTTTTTTTTTTTTGATACAAGTTTAATTCTTGTTGCCCAGGCTGGAGTGCAATGGTGCGATCTTGGCTCACCCCATCCTCTGCCTCCCAGGTTCAAGCGATTCTCCTACCTCTGCCTCCTGAGTAGCTGGGATTACAGGCATGCACCACCACCCCTGGCTAATTTTGTATTTTTAGTAGAGTTGGAGTTTCTCCATGTTGGTCAGGCTGGTCTCCAACTCCCGAACTCAGGTGATCTGCCTGCCTCGGCCTCCCAAAGTGCTGAGATTACAGGCATGAGCCACCATGCACAGCTGAATTTGACTATTCTATATGCCACCTAAAAGTGTATAAGTGGAATCATACAATATTTCTCATTTTTTGTCTACTGTTATAATCTTTTCAAGGTTTATCATATGCTATAGTATGTGCCAGAATTTCCTTCTGTTTTTTAAAGATGAATAATATTCCATTGTATATATATATATATATACACACACATATATATACACTACTTTTTCTTATCCATTGATCTATTGATAACAATTTTGGTTGTTTCCATCTTTTGGCTATTGTGAAAAATGCTGCCATGAACATTGGTATACAAATACCTCTTTGAGTCCCTATTTTCGTTCCTCTTGAGCATATATCTGCTAGTGGAACTACTGGGTCATGCAATAATCGTATGTTAATTTTTAGAGAAATCATTACAATTTTTCCCAGTGACTGCACTATTTTACATCTTGCCAGCAATAAGAAAAGTTGTAACATCTCCACATCCTTAACAATTTCTTCTTCTTTTCTTTCCTTTCTTCTCTTTTTTCTTTTGCTTCCTTTCCTTTCTTTCTCTTTCTTTCTTTCCTTTCTCTTTCTTTCTTTCTCTCTCTCTTTCTTTTTCTTCTTTCTTACTGTGCCATTCTAAAGGATGTGAAGTGGTATCACATTGTAATTTTTAAAATTTCTTGTTGTGGATCTACTATTATGCTGTTGAATAATAGTAATGGATTTACTAATATTGAAACAATCTTAAACTGTTTGGATAAACTCTACTATGGTTAAAATTTTTCTTTTTTTATTAAGCTTTAATTTCAGGAGCACATGTGCAGGTTTGTTAAATAGGTAACTTGCATGTTGCAAGGGACTGTCGTACCTGTCACCCAGGTAAATAGCATAGTACTTGATAAGCAGTTTTTTTATCCTCACCCTCCTCCCATCCTCCATCCTCAAGTAGACCCTGTGTCTATTGTTCTCTTCTTTGTATCTATGTGTACTCAATGCTTAGCTCCAACTTATAAGTGACAACATGTGTTATTTGATTTCTGTTTCTGCATTAGCTTGCTTAGAATAATGGCCTCTTGCTACAGCAATGTTGCTTCAAAGGATACAGTCTCATACTTTTATACGGCTATATAGTATTTTTTGGTGTATATGTGACATATTTTCTTTATCCAGTCTACCATCAATAGGCATCTAGGTTGATCCCATGTCTTTGATACTGTGAGTAGTCCTGTATTGAACATATGTGTGCATGTGTCTTTATGATAGCATGATTTATATTCCTTTAGTATATACCTAATAATGGGAATGCTGTAGTCAAATGGTAGTTCTGTTTTAAGTTCTCTGAGAAATCCAAACTGCTTTCCACAAGGGCTGAACTAACTTACATTTCCACCAGCAGTGTATAAGCATTCTCTTTTCTCCACTGCTTCACCAGCATCTATTATTTTTTGACTCTTTAATAGTAGTCATTCTGACTGGTGTGAAATGTTATCTAAATATGTTTTTATTTGCATTTATCTAATGATTAGTGATGATGAGCATTTTTTTTTGTATGTATGTTGGCTGCTTATGTTTTTTTTATTTTGAGAAGTCTGTGTTCATGTCCTTTGCCCACTTTATAATGGGGTTGTTTGTTTTTTTCTTGTAAATTTGTTTAAGTTACTTATAGATTGTGGATATTAGATATTTGTCAGATACATTGTTTGTAAATATTTTCTCCCATTCTGTGGGATTTCTCTTTACTCTGTTGATACTTTATTTTGCTATACAGAAGCTTGTAGTTAATTTGCTCCCACTTGTCAATTTTTGTTTTCGTTGCAATTGCTTTTGGCACCTTCATCATGAAATCTTTGCCAGGGCCTATGTCTGAAATGATATCCTCTATGTTTTCTTCAAGTAGTTTTATAGTTTTAGGTTTTTAATCCACCTTGAATTGATTTTTATATACAGTAAAAGGAAGGGGTCAAGTTTCACTCTTCTCCATATGAATAGCCAGTTATCCCTGCACTATTTATTGAATAGGTAGTCCTTTCCCATTTCTTGTTTTTATCAGCTTTGTTGAAGATTACATGGCCGTAGGATGGCTGTCTTCAAAAGGCCCATCTTACATGCAGTGACACCCATGGGCTCAAAGTAAAGGAATGGAGAAAAACGTACCAAACAAATAGAAAGCAGAAAAAAGCCATGGTTGTTATTCTAATTTCAGGAAAAAACAGACTGTAAATCAACAATGATCAAAAATTTATAATTTCTTAGAAATTATAAATAATAGTTTAATTTGGTCATTTCCTGTGGGCAGAGTAAGGAATATGTGAAAAATCTCAGCTATTTAGAACTAAATTATACTAATTGCAAATTATCAAGTTTTAGCCTTTTGGCACTAGTTAACTTGTTGTATTAGTCTGTTCTCACACTGTTATAAAGATACTACCCTGAGACTGGGTAATTTATAAAGGAAAGAGGTTTAATTAACTCACAGTTCCGCATGGCTTTGAGGCCTCAGGAAACTTACAATCATGGCAGAAGGTGAAGCAGGCACGTCTTACATGATGGCAGGCAAGAGAGCATATGAAGGAGGAACTGTCAAACACTTATAAAACTATCAGATCTCATGAGAACTCACTCACTATCACGAGAACAGCATGGGGACAACCTCCCCTCCCTCCACACACAAGGATTACACGTCCCTCCCTCAACACATGGGGATTACAGTTTGAGATGAGATTTGGGTGGGGACACAGACCCAAACCATATCACCTGTATAAAAATAAGTTTTCATATTGTCCTCATACCTGTGGGCATATTGTGTTGCTATAAACATGTATGTACAAGTGTCTGATTTTTTTCTGATTTCTAAAGACTACATTTGTAAAAGTACAAATGAAAAGATTTTTATTTTTACTCCAGAAGTAAAAATACCCTAAAATTTTGTTCTTTCTTAATTAAAATAGCCTAAAAGAATAAAGAATAGAACAATAAAAAAAATAAGGCATGTGAATCACACTTATCCTTACATTAAGGGAAAAATGCAGGCTAAAATTATATGACTTTCAATAGTTTCCTTTTATTGTCAATAAGACTGTTCAAATAACTACTTTAGAATGCATGTCAATTAGAGTTGTCACACACTCAAAAAAGGGACTTTAAAGGATGTAGGATTTAAAGAGTGTGGGTAGGTTTAAAGAACCACAAAGGAATATGAAACACTTAGGTATTGGCCACAGTAAAGACCCATCACACAATAAGCCTGAAAGAGAAAAAAAAGTGGTGTTACCAGACACCTTGGCTCCGTGGCAAACGGATCACCTGACATCAGTTGAAACAACAGAACAATCACTGCTACAATGATGGCAATGCAAAGAGGGATACATCTCCAACGTGTTTCTTCATCTGCCTTCTAATACTCTACTACGCTTTCTACTTGCTGAACCCAAGGGAAAAATGAAGAGCAAAGAAGCCCTCCCTGGTAAACTAAGATGTAGTGATCAGCTTTCCACAATAGAAAGGCCGAGAAGGGTACACAATTAATCAGAAGATGGGCAAATAGTGAAAAAGTGACATAATAATACATTTCCACTAAATAAAAATTGAATATTTAAATCATTTTATTATTCTTTTCCTGTGTAAGCTTTTAATGTATGTTCAATATTTTCTTTCCATGATGAATTACATATTCTTTTGAAAGACATTTTGAATCAGAAGAAGCAAATTTGACATTAAGACTTTCTTTTTTTTTTTTATAGATATATCATTTTATTTGTATGTATTTTAAAAGATACACTTTAAGAGAAAAAAATTATCACAACCATTATCATACTGTAATACTGCTAATTCCTTAATACCACTAGATAGGTAATCATTATTTAAATTCCCCCAATACTTCATAACTTTTTCTTTATTGTCAGTTTGTTTGAATCACATCCAAACAATATCCACACATTGCATTTGTCTCTTTCAGTCTATAGCTTCCCTCCCTTGTTTGCTTCTTCTCCCTTGCTTCTTCTTTGTTGAAGAAAGTGGACTATTCATCTTGTTTCTTGCACACAGGATTTGCTTATTGCATCTCTGTGGTATTTAATGCATTTTTCTCCTGTGAACTGGTGGGGAGGGGGGAGGGGGGAGGGATAGCATTGGGAGATATACCTAATGCTAGATGACGAGTTAGTGGGTGCAGCGCACCAGCATGGCACATGTATACATATGTAACTAACCTGCACAATGTGCACATGTACCCTAAAACTTAAAGTATAATTAAAAAAAAAAAAAAAAAGAAATTAAAATGCAGTGTACCATCAATGAAGTATTCTTAACAAAACAAAACAGAACAAAAAAACACCCTGGAATCAGATCAAACTTCTTAAGTAGACATTAAGACTTTCTTGCATGGCCTCCTCTTACTGAGAAATTGTCAATAAGCTTGGATGTCTGTGCTTTAAAAATGGCAAAGAAGATTCATTAACCTGAGGATAAATTAAAGATGTGAAAATAATCAATCTAAAAATTAAAACTTCATCTTCGCTATAGGAATGAGGAAGAAAATGCCTATAAAATATTGACATAAACTGTAAGGGTCCTTAAAATACATTTATTTAGAAAAGAAGAAGGCTTCAAACTTGTGAAAACTACATATTCATTTATGTAATCAGTTAAGTCTGCCTAAAAAGTTTCCATAAAATGGAATGCTGTAGATGGACTATATAATCACATATTCTACCATGAGCAAATTTGACACATGAATTCACCAGTTTGATGAAATAAACCTCACAATTATTTTCTTTCAAGATAACTTTATGTTATATAAAAACATTTTCTTGGACTATTAAATTTCAAGAACTTGGAACATTAAAAACCTAATTATGTTTACATGCAGACTAAAGAACTATATCTCTCATTTAATATGCTACACATCTGCAAGAGGTTTGTTAAACCCAAATAAGAGTATACAGTAAATTGTTCTTCATTAAGTCACATTAGACTATAAGAAACAGTGATTTTTTTTAATTTGTTGAGCCAGTGGAAAACACATAAACACCAATACAAGTATCCATAAAATACAAAACAGACAAAAATAGAGGTAGTAAGGAGGAATTATCCTAGTACAGGAAATTTATGGTTGCCACATTACAAGTATTCTAGCATATTAGCATGTTTATGGCCACATACTAATAAACTGACCACAAAAGTTGAAATCCATCAATAAAAACATACTATTTTTTAGACTACAGGATTTAACTTATTTATGTTATCTTATAGTGAGAAAATAAAAGTGTAACTGACATTAATCTTTATGGAGCAATTATTCTGTATAAAGTGATTTATCTGCATTTTTGTTTTTAATATATCAAATTCATATGAATCATCAGTGACTTCAATGCTTTCAAAGTCATCTGGCATCTACCTAATCATTCACCACTTACTTGTTTTTTATTATTAAAAATTATTGAACATTTTTATGCCTCTGTGCACAAAACAAACTATAAAAAAGGTGCCTTCCTCATAGACCTTATTTTAAGCATGAGACGCTGGACATAAAGTTCTTACTATAGTTCTGAAGTGTATGAAGAAATAAATTAATAAACCATTAATTCAATATTACTATATTGACTCAATATTACTATATATGAATTATACTATATAACTCAATATTACTATAGATGCTGTTGTTATTCTTCACAGAATTAATCACAACATTAGAAATAGGAAATGTCAATAGCATTGCTGTAAGTAAAAGTACTTGATGATTGTGGGGTTTTTTTTAAATTACAGACTTAGTTTAAATGTTCCTTAACGATATGCATCCAATGTTGCATTGTGTTAACAGCTGTCTGTACCAGAACTAGCATAAGGATCCTCTATGTAATAACACAGTCTTTTATTTTACATTGTCCACAATGCTATGAAGTAAGAATCATTTTTTGTATACTAATTTATAAATTTTCCTTATTTTTTTTTTGAGACAGTCTCGCTGTGTCACTCAGGCTGGAGTGCAATGGTGCAATCTTGGCTACTGCAACCTTCACCTCCCGGGTTCAAGTGATTCTCCTGCCTCAGCCTTCAGAGTAGCTGGGATTACAGGCGCCTGCCACCATGCCTAGCTAGTTTTTGTATTTTTAGTAGAGTTGGGGTTTCGCCATGTTGGCCAGGGTCGTCTCGAACTCCTGACCTCAGGTGATCCACCCGCCTCGGCCTCCCAAAGTGCTGGGATTATAGGCATGAGCCACTGTGCCCTGACAAATTTTCCTTAATTAATTCTTCCTCAAGATCAATTACATTGCAAGGTAAAACTGGTTTTCTGACATTACGTAGAGGACTGGTCTTGTGACCTGCTGTGCCCACCAAAAATGCCATTGTGCCTAATTTAAGACTAGACTTTAAGAAGCTTGGCAGGTTCCTTTCACCCTCCCATATGATTGCCACTTCAATAGAACCAAGTTTGGTGTATGTTGATGGATGATGTGAGATACATGGGGGACAGTTCAATTCTCCTGGTCCAACCATCCTTGATCAGCCTGATCAAAATTGCCAAATAGTGTCCACCCAAGTTCAGCTGAGCATCCTATCAATCTGTAACTAAGCACAAATATCTGAGTAAGCCAAGTTCAGACCAGAATAGCCTTCCAGCTGAAAGATAAAATTGTTAGAAATAATACATTCATGGTGTTTTAAGCCACCAAGTTTCATAGTGACATTGTGAGAAACAATAGCTTACTGATCTATATCTATATTTATACCTATATGTATACTGATTCTGGTTTTTAGAGATAAATTAATAAATAGAGAAGTTAAGCACAATAAAAATTACAATTTTAAGGGATAGGATTTTTGACAAATCATAAAAATTTATGCACACTTCATCTTACGTATAAAAATGAAACCTAAGGGCTGAACCTGAAACCACTGATTGTTTCGGATATTATTGTTTAAATCTTCTGAAAAGAAATCAATCAAAGCTTCTGTAATTGAAAACTCACTAATGGAATTTCAAAATACAATTGAAATCTTTATCAATAGACTAGACCAAGCAGAAGAAAGAATTTCAGAGCTTGAACATTTGTTTTTCAAATCAACCCAGACAGACAAAAATTAAAAAAAAAAAAGTTAAGAAAGTCTTTGACAAATATGAGCTTATGTAAAGCAACAAAACCTATGAATTACTGGCATTTCTAAGAGAGAAGGAGAAAAAAATAAGCAACACAGAAAATATATTTGAAGGAATAATCCAAGAAAATTTTCTAATCTTGCTGGAGAGGTTGACATCCAAATACAAGAAATCCAGAGCACATTTGTCAAATACAATACAAAATGAGTATCACAAAGGCATCTATTCAACAGATTGTGCGAGATCAACACTACAGAAAAAAAAATCTTAAAAGCAGCTAGAAGAAAAGGTCAGATTACATAAAAAGGGAGCCTCATCAGGTTACCAGCAGACATCCCAGTGAAAACCTTACAAAGCAGGAAATACTGGGGGCCTATTTTCAGCATTCTTAAAGAAAAGAAATTCCAACCAAGAATTTCATATCCTGCCAAACTAAGCTTCATAAGTAAAGGAGAAATAAAATATTTTCCAGAGAAGCAAGTGCTAAGGGAATTTGTTACCAATAGACTAGCCTTACAAGAGATCCTTACAAGAAATCCTTAAGGGAGTTTTAAATATTGAAATGAATGTTTTCTGCTTCCAGAAAAACACATTTAAGTACATACCCACAGACCCTGTATAGCAACCATGCAATATAAACTACAAAGAAACCAACCAACAGCTTCACAATGGTGAATAGTAATATTCAATATTAACCTCGAATGTCAGTGGTCTAAACCATTGACATCCAGATACAGGAAATCCAGAGAACACTTTGAAATACTATACAAAATGAGCATCACCAAGGCATGTAGTCAACAGACTGTCCAAGGTCAACCAGAAAGAACAAAATTCTTAAAAACAGCTAGAAAAAAAAAAAGAAAGATCAGATCACATACAAAGAGAATGCCATCAGGCTACCACAGACTTTTCAACAGAAACCTTAACGGGCAAAGAGCTGTAAGTTGGATTAAAAAACAAAACTCATTCATCTCTGGTCTTCAAGGGACCCACTTCACAGATAAAAACACCCATAGGCACAAAATAAAGGGATGGAGAAAGATCTATCATGCAAATGGAAAAAAAAAAGAGCAGGGTGCAATTATTATATCGAATAAAAGTCTTTAAACCAAAAACAGTAAAAGAGGACAAAGATGGGCATTACATAATAATAAAGAGTTCAATAAAATAAGAAGACTTAACTATCCTAACATATACACACCCAATATTGAAGAACATAAAATACTTGTTCATAAACAAGTACTTCTAGACCTATGAAAAGACATAGACAGCCAAACAATCATAGTATGGACTTCAAAACCACACTGACAGCATTAGATCATTGAGACAGAAAGCTAACAAAGAAAATATTGATTTAAATTGGACACTTGGACAGCTGACATCTGTTGAATAAGTCCACCCATCAACCACAGAATATATATTCCTCGTCCAGGCACAGTGGCTCACACCTGTAATCCCAGCACATTGGGAGGCCGAGGTGAGCAGATCACCTGAGGTCAGGAGTTTGAGACCAGCCTGGCCAACATCGCGAAACCCCGTCTTTACCAAAAGTACAAAAAAATTAGTCGAGCATTGTGGCAAAATTTATAAAGGGTTATAAAAGTTTTTTGCCTCTTTACAATTTCTGAGTCATCATTTTTGCAAAATAAATCACTTATGGTAATCTGGAATTCTATTTTATAATATCAAGTGTTTTAAACCTTAAACATTTAACAGGCTTCCCCTAATCAAACTTCAGTTTCAAAATTGTCTTCCCTGACACCTGGCTTTTTGGATATTTCAAAGGGTCCCTGAAGTGTCCAGAAAAGAAAGGTAAACAGGATTATTTTACATGTTTAGTTACATGAGATTGACAAAATGATGTTCAGTCTTCTTTACGTTATATCTTAGTGAATAATGCTAATATATGTTTCAAATTGTATGGAATTTCTAAAATTCTAATGTCTAAGTATGTGCTATCAATCATAATTAAGGTTTTTATGTTAAGTTATTGTAAACCACAGAGATAACCAAACTGCTTTGTCAATTGTATTTCTAACTGTAACTACCCTGGACATTTTGCTATTCACAGACAATTGTTGTCTTGTTTTAATCCTGTTCAAAAATGGTTTATAATGAGCTACAGAACATTAACAGGTGCTCTCAAATAGAGGCTTCTGATGACTGTAGAAACTGTAGCATTGGAATAAAGGAAAATGTATAGGACTCATAAAGAGCTGAAATGTTCATGAATATCAAGCAAAACAAGAGTTAACTAAATGGACTGAACTCAGGAAGCTGAAGCAACCTTTTTGACTTTTGCTTGGAATATTGCTTATCCTTGTTTTGTTTTTCAGAGTCAAGGAAACTTATTTTAAATTATTTACAGCCTTTAATAATTGAGTACGATATACCCCGGTGATCAAAATTTGGAGCATGTTTGTTTCTCTCTTCCTGGTTCCTCTACAATTTGGAACCTATCTGTGAGTGTTCTTAACTTAGGGAAATATAGTTGTTTGCATCAGTGCAATAAGAATCCACTTTCATTTGCAACAGAACACCATTGGAGAAAGTGGTTATTTTACCAAAGCTTTGACTGGAAGGGTATACTTCCCTTTAAGGAGTCAATCTTGACTTGCAGAACCAATAAAACCCCTGTGAGGAAAATGGCCTCATACCCTTGCCTACACAGTCCCTGTGTAGGGTTCCTGACCTCTAGTCCGTAAAGAATGTCACTTTCTAACAGGTCTAGGAGCTCCAAGCTTACCTTAGGACCTTAAGAGGAGAGAATCATCCACCTCACAGGTATTCGAGGATAAACTCATGGCTGTCTCAGCTTTAAAGTCTTATCTGAGATTCCTTGTGGAACAAAATTCCATCAAAGCCAATCCAAAAGGCCTATGTAGAAATAATTATTCTTGCTGCACTTTATGCAAATAATCAGGCCAAGTATTAGACTACAGTCTATTTTGCAAACCATTCAGTCCTATGATTATTTTTTTTAAAACAAACATGGCGATTGGAGAGAGAGAAATCATATTTCAAAACTTATATTTGTCATTAAATTCTAAACTTACTAGTTGTTTTTAAGTTTTCACCTACATTTTACGCTAACCCTGCTTGTTTCTGTGAGCCAACCAACACTCTCCAGTGGCAGCTCAAAAAGAACAAAAGGGATAGGTAATGTAAAAATCTGGATCAATATTCTAGTCCTGAGCAATTATGCATATCCTGCCAGGTGATGGAATACATAGGGTTCCCATCACCCAGAGGTTTCCTTTTTGGGAAAGTAAGACCAAGGGAACTAACTAAAACCAAGCACCATGCACCTAAATCCTAGCAAGCATAACTATAGCTACCAGTTATCTGGGTGTGTCACAAGACATCCTTTTCTCTCCCTTGTTGGGTGAGGACTCAGTTCCACAGTTTCACCTTAGCATTTGGCTTATGACAAGCAGTCCATACAACCCCCACTCTGAGATACATCTTTGTCCCAGACTCAATTCCAAGCTTAGGGTCAAAGCCCTAGGAAAGAAAACTGGATCTGAGGGATCCAGAGGCAGATGATAATGGAAGTTAAAAGGCACAGTGCAGGTGAGCATGGCTGATTCCTGCCGATTAAGCCAACTCCAAGCTTCCTGTTTCGTGGATAAAGGCCACGCTCATATCCATGAGATAAATGAGGTCCAGGGAATCCGAGGCTACTGACAGCAGGGGAGATAGGGCATATGTGGGTAAGAGTGAGTGAGTCCCACCCCCGAGGCCCCCCTGCTTCATGGGTGCAAGTCGCTTTGATACTCATGGCCTTACCTGCCAAAGTTGCCAGAACTCGGGAATACAAGGATGAAAGAGGGAAAGAGGAAGCTCTACCCTCTCTCCCTCACGTACCCTGGGTGTCTGCTAGGAAGAGAAGGGAGCCAGGGACACCTGCTCCCCTCTTTCTAGATGGGTAGCTATTCATCTTCAGTTAGTACCCCTTTCAAATGCATCCTGAACCCTTGGGACTCTTTTAAGAGGTGCCGTCTTTTTTCTTTCTTCTTCTCAATTCTCTCTTCAATAATAGTTAATCATGTCTCCTTACTACAGGACACTCCCCTCAGATGCATCCTCCAAACTCGAAAGAATTAATTCCCCAAACCTTAAACTGGTTGTCTTAGGACTGGACTCAAGGGAAGGGAACCGGGAAGCCCAACATGCCAGCAAACGGGTAAAGTTTTTTATTTTTTTTTCAGTTGGGCTTTTGGCCTTCTTCTCCCTTGTGTAAACTGGTAAAAGGCCTTGGAATTTTTTAGGTATCCTTACCTCTCCCCTTGTTTCATTTTGATACAAGTTTTCTAATAACCTGGTTTGTCTGTTCTTGCCTTCATGCCGTCAAATTCCAAATGGTCATGCAACCAGTGCCTCAGACCATGGCCCTTCTGCTGGGGACCCTTAGATAGGCCTCTGAAAGAGCTCTGACTGCCATTTCCCCTAAACAGCACTACCCTCATCAGCAGGAAGCAGTTAAGACTAGTTTTCGTCCTTTAATCTAAAGGCAGTTAGATGCACTATTTTAGAGGGGGAAATGAGAGCCAGGTGGGAGGGGTCCCTGGAGAAACTTCCAGGGGCCTCCGCCCTGGTGTGGAGCCACAAAAGTTAGTGCCCTTTGCAGCAGGGAGGAGCCAGGCTTCTTCTCTTCCTATGTAGGACCTGGGATTCAAGCTGCGGGTAGGAAGCGCTCTAGCAGGAACTCTGGACTTGCAGGAGATCCCTGTTCCCCCCCTTTTTTTCCTTTTCACCCAATAAAACCCTGCTTCACTCACCCTTCAAACCACGTGCAAGCCTAAATTCTTGTGTCTGTGGGACAGACAAGGACCTTGTCTTTAGCTGAACTAAGGAAAAGTCTTGCAGCAGCTGCTAATTGGGAAAAATTAAAATTTCTTGTTCACTTGAACATGACATTCAATCTTGGTACCTGAGACTCTGTCTCTTGAAATTTGACTCACGTTGAAAATTACAATAAAAATTTGTATGCTATTTATATCACAAACTGTCCTGAGGATATTTTCATTAATTCCTGCTAATTAGATTGTATCTTTAAATATAATGTCTTGTTTCCATTCTATCTGAGTCTTAAATATTTAGCATTTCTTTGAAATCTCTAGTTGTCCCTTGATCCTTTCTGTGCTTTCTGAAATTAGCCAGATTTCGTGTCTCTGCATAAAATCAAAGCATAGTACTGAAGCAAAATCCTTGTTATGTTTTTCAAAGTAAAATTTTGTTTAATGGCATAACCTAGAGTAGAATGATGTGCCAAGATCAAATTATCTAATTATTTACAGTTACTCATTCTATATAGTATTCTGTTTCATGTAGATATCAATTTGGTAAATGTATACAATTTAAGCAAAATGGTGATCTTTACATTCATATTCCTTTGTCCTTTGCTGTAAGCATATATTGGATCGTCATGAAAGTTAGATGAAATAAATTCTTAACAAAAGACAGTTCATTCAATGTTTACACTTTTAAGTAGTATTAAAGTTAACTCTGAAATGCACATATGCTAAAGTTATATGTCATAATGTTAGTAGTACAAAGAAGATATATAGTTTTGGAATTTGAAAACCTTGAGTCTCACCCGTTCACTAACTCTGTAACATTAGATATTGAAATTAGTGTGGTGTCAGATTTCTTAACTATTAAAATGGGTAATTATAAGAATTCCCTTATAGAATTATCATATGAATCTTGAGAAAATTAGATTAAATTATGTACTTAAAGTGCTTATCTTAGTGGCTACACAATTGTGAATAGACACTGAATGTAAACTACCTTTATTGAGTAGACAGAGCATTCCCCTTTGCATTCCACATCATATTGTGTGACTGATGTAAATTTTACTCACAGTAGAAATGGAAAATGCAAGCAGCAAAGGGGTGAGGTTACAAATTAAAACTGAATATGCAATTACTGAACAATGCAGTTGCCTCATGGTACGATTACTTTATATCACTATTCACATTTGAAATTATTTGAAACTAATTATAGATCTTGGTGTGACTCACCCTTTACTACCACTCTATTATGTGATATGGCTAAATAAACTGCTCTCCTCTTGAACAAGAGAAAATGTGATTACTAGTAGTCATTAATGACTCTGGGTGTGTATATAATAAAATGATTATGTAAACTGTATGACCCCTAAATGTAGTTACTGGTTTTTAGTACAAATTCTGTATTCATAAGTGAAGATTCTTCTGGGGAAAAAAAAAGTGGATAGCTTCTGTTTAGAGTAAATGATTTTGTTGTTATTTTTATTTATTTTTGTTATGTTTTATATTTGTATCCATGGATGAAAAACAAGTTTCTCATTTATACATTATTTCAAACTAACTTAGAGGCTGATTGCTACCAAATATTTTTCCAAATAATCATATCAAAAATATTTAAACTTTCAAAGAATATAATTTTTACTTTAAAATAAGTTATGCTTTGTTATGAATATTTAGATATCTTTGTATTTAATTAATGGCTCATAAAATTAAACATATTTTATAAAATTTCTAATATGTTTTAATTACTTTTTTAGAAATACCTCTTAAGTATATTGCAAAATAAGATGCTTCACAATAAATTCCATATGCATGATATATTTGTCAGTTTATTCTGTTTTATGTGATAGCATTTCTAACTTATATAATAACAGCTTATTATCTTCATTTTACAAACAGCAAACACAAGCAAAAGGATTAAGCAATTTTCCAAAGGCAAAAAAGGGGGTCAATGTCAGCAGTCAGATTAGAGCTAAGGACGCTTTGATTCCCAAGACTGGCTTAAGATGATTAAAATGCCTCTTTCAGTCTGACTTCAATAATTAGTTAGAAGTTGGATCTTTCTATTGAAATCTTAAAACCTGGTGTTTTTGTTATTTTAAGAAGCACTAATAATAAGCTAAATATTCAGTAAACCAGATGGGAATTTTGAAACATAAGCTAATGGTGTGATCAGTCTAGATATTCTGTGTCTGCATTCTGCTTCTCTTTTATTTTTACTTATTTACTATATTAACAAATCATATATATCGCCAAGATATAGTCTGAGTGATATCACTTCACTACTCTTCACATTACCGTTTTTTACTCACATTCATCATTCACATGTCAATTTACCACCACTTTTGTACTCATTTAACACCCAGAATGGGCTTTTAAAATATCATAAAAATTTGTAGCATTTCTGATCTTGTGTTACTCCACTATTTCCCATTGCAGTTGAAATACTTTCACTTCAGGGCATTTGCGCTCTAAATTAAAGCCTCTTTTAATTGGGCTTCTTTGGACTTAGCTGATGGTTCTACATTGATCCAGTGCTGCTCTGAAATGCCTCTATTTAGAGACCTTCCAAAATAATTCAATATCATTAACATGTTCATTTACTTTCATCACATGTTCCTGCTTTATTTTACTCATAATGTTTATCACTATTGAAAACAACTCATGTATATATTTGCTTGCTAATTGCTCCCTCCACTCATACAGCAAAGCCAGAAATCAGGAATCACATCGATCTTTTCCACTCCTGCATATCTCCATTGACTAGAAGAGTATCTGAGAGGCAGGAGATATCCAAATAAGTATTTTTCACTGAAGTAATAGATATGAGAAACCTTAGGATGACATGTACGTTGTTCATACAGACCAGTCTCCTGTTGTGAGTACTAATCTCACTTTTATTTATAGTATACCACCTTTTATCTTGTTTGTCTTTAAAAAAATTTAAGTGTTCCACTGGAGAAACTAAGGAGAAAAAACAAACATCAATAGAAAAAATAAATTGTCATATATACCCAAGCTTATTTTTGAAATGAAATCAGATTTGATAACCAGGTTCATTTAATGAGAAAAATAATTTATCTTTTACAACTCTACTGGGATGAACACATTTATATTCTCAACTACTTTTAACGTGACACATAAAAAAGAAAGGTTTTTTTATAAGTGTAATGAAAGCTAGCCTTTATATATATGAGAAAGGACTGAATGATATAACTCCACCATTTCTTGTTAAGGAAATGGTCACAAAAGAATGGATTCACTCATGCTATAGGACACCCTTCTCTGTCTGTTGATGATTATTTGTGTAACAGATAGATACTGAATGCAAACTGTAGTACAAGCAATTTCTTTTGTTGGAAAAGATAACTTTGAGTTTTTTCCGCCCATGATATTATATAAGTTAACCTTGATTCTGGAATGTAGAACTATAGAAAATAGTTAACATATTCTACCTTTGAGCCAAGTATACAGTGGGATGAAGCATTATTTTTGTAATTGTAAAATAAACACAATATATTATAACCTTGATGCATCAAGGAAAATTGATTTTCTTTGAATAGAAAAATTTATTTTTATCATTTTATTAAAAAATATTTAATCAGAGATATTTGATCTTTCAAGAATACAAAGGAAATCAGTGACAGACATGGCAAAATAATTGCAAATATTAATAAATAACTGTGTTTTTTAAGGAATATTCTCTGAATTCCTTTTTCAAAATCTGAGCATCAAAAAAATAGGTATACCAAATTACAGAGACATATCTCAATTGTTTTAATCCTCACTGTGCATAATATGTGCTTAGTATCAGATAACTCTAATAGTAAACTTGTTTGTTGTAAGCTCCCTCTTCTAACAACAATTTTCCTTAAAGAAGGCACAACTCAAGGTTTTACACTTTAAGAATTTCCAGATGTGTTTCTTGAAAAGAAAATGGTACATGTCTTTGTCATCCTGTCTTTCTTCTGGGAGAAAGAAGTCCATGAAAATTTGCTATGAGTTAGCTCATATTTGAGCACGTTTTTATTTCATGCCCTTACCCTTAATGCAACAAGACCAATGGAGTTATATGCTGAGTGAATGTCCTGATGAGGCCTTAGACGTGGCTTTGGATTTCTCTACTTATAACATAGGCAATAAAATCCAGTGGCCATTCATGTACACCTCTGTACAAATTAAGGGTAAGAATTGCTTCATAATTTCTAATCAGTATATCAATTAACATTTCCTGAATACTGACTATGTGTGTGAGAGGATAAAACAAGAATAACAACAATAAAAAGATAATATATGTCCTATGCACTCTTGTACTTTGCAGCAGAAGGAAAATGTTATCTAATGAGCTATGCTAATAAACTGGCAATAATTAGAATATTTGTATTCATGTGCTAGATTCAGAGAAACTCAAATAAGACATAAAATGTAGGACAGCTCACACAAAAGAGGTTAAAGTCTTTCTAAGTGAAAAAAAGTTGATGCAAAATGCTTATAGTTATGTAACAGCCTTGCATGATGGGGATCTAAACACAGCTGAGTGTCTATAATGCAACAATGGGAAAAGTTGAAGCTGAGAAAGTAAAAAGGAACCAAATTTTAAAGCCTGCAAGATAATTTGCCTCATGGTTTGTAATATTTAATACATTAGCATTAATAGATTTTAAACTATTGCATAATTTGCAAATGAATATGTAGACTTTTAAACAGTTATCTATCTATATCAATCAATTGATCTGTCGATTATAATTTTCAATGTCATTTTTGCTAACTTGGGTAGGTTTTAAAGCCTCTGTTGTCCTCTCTGTTACCATCTATTCACAGGCATTAATTTTTTTCTTGACATGTCATATGATTTTTATTCTCAATAAGATTATAAAACCATTTAGAATGAAGTTCTTGTGCCATGCCTTGGATTCTATATGGAGCCCTTATACGTTTTTCTGACAAGTGAAATACTTTATAGTTCCTCAAATATTTGTGCTTTCTTTTAGGGGAAAGTAGTGCTGAAAACATTGGTTATTACCTAGATTAACCAAGTATTCATTATTCTGAGACATTTAGCTCATGCTTTTTATTAAATAAAATAATGTAATATGATGTAATATGGAAAAAGATTATGGTTTTCAATCATAAATTAAGTTCCCAAGTAATCACATTATTCTAAACAGAATATCAGTAAGAAATTACTTGTTTGGATTAAAAAAATTGTCTAGACTATAAAATCATATTTCCATAAGGAAAAAATGGATTGCCAGCATTCTTTCATACTTAACAATGTAACTAACTGAGATGTAGTTTTTTCTCTTTTATATGTTAGATGTTTCTATTAAACTTAATGGTAAACAGTTTAGTAATTTTGAAATATCAATGTATGTCACACAAAACCTAACATTTATTTTTTACCTCAACAAATGTAAAGTTAGTTTGATCTTTCTACACAGCTAATCTGAAAGTGTTCTTAGTTCATCATTATGAAAGGACTGTTGAAAATCCACTGGGGAGTCTTGAAATAAAATAAGTTATTTTAGCAACTACATCATTCTTTCTAAATGTTTTGATCATTTCTTTAAACATATTTTTAAATTAAGTCATCTCTTTGAATAT